>NC_090268.1:379272244-379596827 GCF_040414725.1 Anabrus simplex | reverse complement strand
TGTGTGTTGTTTATAGTGCAAAGGTGTGTATTAAGACGAACACAGATAACAAGTCCCCGGGCTAGAGAAATTTAGCAAACACTATTCAAATCCCCTGAACCCAATGTTGACCATTTAGCCAAGTAGCCGAATACACGCTTATTTAAATACTTTTAGTTAAAATATGGTTTTCTTTAAGATGGCTCCATTCCGTTCCCAAGAGCATAATGAGAAGGAAAACACTGATCTAAGCAAATATGTTTCATATGTCATTTATTTATTTATTTATTTATTTATTTATTTATTTATTTATTTATTTATTTATTTATTTATTTATTTTATTTTATTTATTTATTTATTCGCCGGATGAGTGACTCAGACGGTTGAGGCGCTGGCTTTCTGAGCCGAACTTGACAGGTTCGATCTTGGCTCGGTCCGGTGATATTTGAAGGTTCCGACAAAAGAGTAGCGTTACAAAAATGTTGCAATGTTTGGGTTGGGAAGAATTGAGAGAAAGAAGAAGAGCTGCTCGACTAAGTGGTATGTTCCGAGCTGTCAGCGGAGAGATGGCGTGGAATGACATTAGTAGACGAATAGGTTTGAATGGCGTCCATAAAAGTAGGAAAGATCACAATATGAAGATAAAGTTGGAATTCAAGAGGACAAACTGGGGCAAATATTCATTTATAGGAAGGGGAGTTAGGGATTGGAATAACTTACCAAGGGAGATGTTCAATAAATTTCCAATTTCTTTGAAATCATTTCGGAAAAGGCTAGGAAAGCAACAGATAGGGAATCTGCCACCGGGGCGACTGCCCTAAATGCAGATCAGTATTGATTGATTGATTGATTGATTGATTGATTGATTGATTGATTGATTGATTGATTGATTGATTGATTGATTGATTGATTGATTGATTGATTGATTGATTGATTGATTGATTGATTGATTGATTGATTGACAGCTTCGTGTCGGTAGATTTACTGGCACGTAAAATAACTCGTGTGGGACTAATTTCCGACACCTTGGCGTCTCCGAAAACTGTATAAAATAGTTAGTGGGACGTAAAGCAAATAACATATTTATTTATTTATTTATTTATTTATTTATTTATTTATTTATTTATTTATTTATTTATTTATTTATTTATTTATTTATTACTTTCCTAAGGACCTACTTGGGACCACGGTGCTGGTTTTGACTCTTTACATGGATCATCTGTTTCTTCTTGGCCCAGAAAGCTTTCATTTTCTGGCTGTGTGTCTGCTCTGTTCACTTTGGTCTGATGGTCCATGTGTTCTTTCCGGTGAGGGACAGTGGGAGGACACCCTTCATAGTGATTGGGATCGGTCCTGTATAGTGTTCAGTGTAATTTCTAAATTGTTCTAGGTCTGATTTCACTGCTTTAATCCATTTGTTCGTGGAGGCTTTCTCTCTAACCGTTGTGCTGAAAATATTTTTGGTGAGCATTCAGGGTTCCATGCGGATAAACCTGTTATAAAAATCCAGTATCCTTTCTTCATGTCTTCCTGATGATCATAGAGCTTATTGTTGTGCCTGCTTCCCTGCGTGCCATCCTCTCCTCATATAGGTGCTAACCTTTCTTTCTTTCTTAATCTGTTTACCCACCAGGGTTGGTTTTTCCCTCGGACTCAGCGAGGGATCCTCCTCTACCGCTTCACGGGCAGTGTCGTGGAGCGTGAGACATTGGGTCGAGAGGATACAACTGGGAAGGAGGACCAGTAACTCTCCCAGGCGGCCTCACCTGCTATGCTAAACAGGGGCCTTATGGTGGAATTGGAAGATTGGAAAGGATAGACAAGGAAGAGGGAAGGAAGTGGTTGTGTCTTTAAGTTAGGTACCATCCACGCATTTGCCTGGAGAAGAAGTGGGAAACCAGGGAAAACCACTTCGAGGATGGCTGAGGAGGGAATAGAACCCCCTCCCCCCCCCACTCCACTCAATTGAATTCCCAAGGCTAAGTGGACCCTTTCCAGCCCTCGGACCACTTTTCAAATTTCGTGGCAGAGTCGGGAATAGAGCCCGGGCCTCCAGGGGTGGCAGCTAATCACACTAACTACTACAACACAGAGGCGGACACATATTTTATATGTATATAGGCTTAAATTGATCAAAATTGTTTAGAAATGTAGAAAAATGTTTGTTTAAATTCTGTCTGTGCCCTTCAATAGTTGAAAGTTATAACTTGTATTAAAGAAGTGCTCCAGTACGGCTTCGTCCCTCCTTGCTAGTCGAGCGAAGAGTGCAAGGTTGTGAAATGCTCTGTCATCGGCGTCAGGCCAGCTGGCTAGTTGGTGGGTAACCGGTAAACTAGCTAGCCCATTACTTGCTCATTAAGCAACATGTGTATCATTTCCACAACAACTGAAATACAATAAGAGGACTGCTTCTGGATGCTAGAGGGACCATCCCAAGAAATTTTGTCGCATGGAGGCAAACGTACAGAGTGAACCGAAATATGTAAGACGGAGTGGTTCCCAGAATTATAAAATTATCGGTGATAATAATGCGGAATCATTTGTATGAAAATTAATTAATTTCTTCCGGCAGCAAAATATATATATATATATATATATATATATCTGTTACGTTACGCTCCCGTGGCCAACGGCCGTAGCCGTGTTGAAACACCGGATCCCGTGAGATCTCCGAAGTTAAGCAACATTGGGCGTGGTCAGGAGTTGGATGGGTTGCCACGCGCTGTTGGTGGGGGGTAAGGGCATGGAGGAGCGGAAAGGAACTGGCCACCCTACCGCACGTAAACTCCGACTCAGGAACACCTCTGCGGAGGTCCGGACCTGCCTTCGGGCAGAATAACCCTTACTTTACGCTCCCGTGAGGTCAACGGCTACTTTGAATTGGACTTTCATTTTTATTATGAATGTTATTATTTTTATTGTTATTTTATTCCTTCTGGCCCCAATATGCGTTTGCCAAAAGGACACAGAAGCTCAAGAGTTCTTTGAAAATAAATGTTGATTTCATAAAAGAAATATCAATGAACTTAAGAATATGAACATCGTTGTATAGCACTTGTGAACATTTCGGTTGATGAGTAACGGTTCAAATTGTCTGTGATTTCCTTTACCCTTGTTATATTGAAAAGAAAGGGGAGACAAGACTCCTCTTTGGTAAGCTGCCTCTTTGCATAGCCCTCGAATCGTATTGTGTAGACTGATTTTTTATAAATTAAACACTGTAGATACCAATCTTAACAAGTTGGATGTAACACAGCATGGTACAGGAAATATAATAAATTGTATTCGTTAAATTGTTTGTTCTATACTGGAAGGCCAGAGATTTAGTGTTGCTTACTTCACGTTCGTCTTTCTTAATTCATTACTGATGAATGACGAGATGTACAATGTGCAAAATCCCAAGGGAAGAACCTCATTTCCTAGCTCTGAAATATACAAAGGCGCTTGTACACACGCACATGAGGCTAGCATACATTACCAGGGAATTCAGGTGATTATTCTAGCTAGTGAACAGGGTAGAGGTTGCTCTTTAATACTGTAAACACGCAGCTTCGTTATATATTAGGTTCCCAAAACCCATTCACATGACTTACATCACTTGAATTCCAACCCTTTAAATATTCACACACACACACACACACACACACACGCACACACAAACACAAACAAACATGAGAGCCAAAGGAGCACTTTAGGTTGGTAAACGTTGTTAGGAAATACTCTGTAATGGGAAGAGGTAATAAAGATTGCCCTTTAATACTGTAAACCGGATGTCATCACGCAGTTGCTCTAGGGCAGGGATGGCGAACCTTTTCCAACTTGTGTGCCATTTTAAGTCTGGTTTATTATTCTCAACTGTTGACTGTGCCACTTATTTTCCATTAAGGAATGTCTACAGTCTGGAACCCCCCCGCGACTTCCTTTCTAAATTTCCCATTATGTTTCATAATACTCGTATGTTATTTATTTACTGATTAATTCATTTATTAGATAGATATCTTGTAAACGCATTTGATTGCATGTTCCGTAGTCGTATCTTGCAAATACTGAAAAAAAAAATTACGTACGTAAGTTTCGAGAATACCTAATATTATTCTTTTGTAAAAAGATAATAAGCTCCCACTGCAACACACTTCGTCATTAAATATTATCACCGGGCGAGTTGACCGCGCGGTCAGGTGTGCGGGGCTGTGAGTTAGTGGGTTCCAACCCCACTGTCGGCAGCCCTGAAGATGGTCCGTGGTTTCCCATTTTCACATCAGGTAAATTCTGAGGCCATACCGCAATTAAGGCCGCGGCGGTTTCCTTCACAGTCGTAAGCCTTTCCTGTCCCATCGCCGCCATAAGACCTATCTGTGTCGGTGCGACGTAAAGCAAATTATTTAATAAATTAGATACCTATATATTATGTTCACGTGGCGTGCCACCAAAATCGT
This sequence comes from Anabrus simplex, assembly GCF_040414725.1. Lineage (NCBI taxonomy): Eukaryota > Metazoa > Arthropoda > Insecta > Orthoptera > Tettigoniidae > Anabrus > Anabrus simplex. The sequence continues at coordinate 379,592,412 of NC_090268.1, read as the reverse complement.
GTTCGCGTGTCACTAAGTGACACGCGTGGCATAGGTTCGCCATCACTGCTCCAAGGAGCCGGTGTTACTTTCTCCGCTCGGGACGGCTGTCAGTCGACGTGACAAGAGAGCAGCGGACAGGCGGGTTGCATACCGTGGCGGTACTATACTTGCCGCTCGGAAATGCTACCATATGAACTACAGCAAAAGCTTCCGTGGCTCAGACGGTAGCGCGTCGGCCTCTCACCGCTGGATACCGTGGTTCAAATCCCGGTCACTCCATGTGAGATTTGTGCTGGACAAAGCGGAGGTGGGACAGGTTTTTCTCCGGGTACTCCGGTTTTTCCTGTCATCTTTCATTCCAGCAACACTCTCCATTATCATTTCATAGCATTTATCATTCATTAATAATCACTTTGGGAGTGGCGACCCCATCGTACTAACAGCCTATATCTGCTTCATTCATTACATTCCTGACCCGGTCAATGACTGGAAAACAGGTTGTAGATTTTCATTTTCATGAACTACAGCAATTAAGTATATACCGGTACATAAATAAATCAGTTCTGAGGAATTATCAAACATGTATGTATGTTCAGTCCGTCAGCGATGCCGCTGGTGGGATCCTCAACAGCTCTGCCATCAGCTGTCATAGATGGCCTAAGCATCACTGAAGAGGCGTACTAGGGAAATGAGGAGTGAGGTAGTTTCCCGTTGCTTTCCTCACCGAGCCAGAGTTGCTATTACATATCAGTCTGTCAAGCCCACTGAAATGCATACACCAACCGACCCTATGAGCAACATTTTCCCACCATTCATAGCAGGGACTGGCTGCATAAGAATTGGCATTAGTAACATCGCTCATACCTCAGTCACTTTCATATTGTCAAAGCCAAGGATAAGACAGAGACAGATCTATGAAAGTAACAAAATTGCTCTAGCCTATACCAGAAGACATAGTGCACTGTAAACACTAGGTCCTGTCAGCAAAGGCGATATCAAACATTATAATATAAATAGAATTGAATAGGGTAATATAAAATGTACTTACATCCTCAAATGTGTAGTCTTTAAGTTTTTCTAGTAACGCTATCCTTTCCCGACCTTCATAATTATCATACTTGTTGGCGTGACACAAGGAACTTCGGCGCTGCAGATTAAATTTTTAATGTGATTCAATATCTCATTACATAATATTGAACATTTTGTGAAAATCAAATACTCTTCTTCCCAAGAAGGTTTGAAACTTGTTGGCGTCGATGGCCTACGCTGTGCTGAACTCTCTTCCATAGTAAATGAAACATTAACCGACTAGACTTGAACGTCGTGTGGTGTGAGGATAAAGGCAGGAACACACTACTGTCATCTCACATGAGTTCACGCGTATCGTGTCGCAATGTAATCGGTCCAGAAAGATGCGCCAGACCTTTGCACCACTGGCCTGCAATACGTACTACGTCGTGCACTTCCCCTACTTCTTCCCCTACTTGCTCGCTAAGCTGCTCTCGTTCCTCAAGAGCGGGGAGCAAACTGGCTCCGAAGGCATTTCGCTCTCGATTGACGATGCCTGCTGTAAACAATACAGGTTGGTCGGAAACATCGTAAACTGGATATATGAGTATTAGAGGGTTGGTCATACTGATAAGTAATTTGAAAAATTTACGTCGATATATCGTGGCGTTGTCATTTTATCAGCTGCTGGAGTTAACCAATCAGCTCGATTCGCGGGCGACTTCAGCTGGGCTATGCGAGGCGGAGTTGCTAAATCTGCTCGTGTCCTATGACCGGCTTGAGAGAACCAATAGGAGAAATAAACTTCTCCAGGGAGAGACTTCAGCAATGATAGGCTCGGCCCATAGCAAGCACTTTACTGTGGCATTGGCTGAAACACACGGTGTGTTAGTGTTTGATGCTCATTTCTCGGCATGGCTCTCAAGCCCGACCAAGCCACGAGCAGATTTAGCAACACCGCCACGTAGAGCCAAATTAAATTCGCCCGCGAAGCGATCTGATTGGCTAATTTTCAGCTGATAAAATGACAACAGCGCGAGAGATCGACGTATTTTTTTCCAAATTACTAATTATTATGAGCAACGCTCTAACGCTCATATACTCGGTTCACTTTGTTTGCGACCACCCTGTATATACATAGTGTCCAGAAGTTCCTTCATCACGTGAATCCTGGAAAAATTTCAGGTAAAAATGTTAGTTATAGAATTCCATCAAAGAAAATGTAACACGCAATGTGACCTGAGTTGAAAAGCAATTGAGTACAAGTAATTAAGTTACTTGTGACGATTATCAATTATTATTATTTATTTATTTTTTTTGTAATTTTTACTCGTAATCGTTGTTTTTCAAAAAATGCTGTTTTTACTCGTAAATTACATCTGGTCGGCCTGTGTTGTGTAGTGGTTAGCATGATTAGCTGCCACCCCCGGAGGCCCGCGTTCGATTCCCGGCTCTGTCACGAAATTTGAAAAGTGGTACGAGAGCTGGAACGGGATCCACTCAGCCTCAACTGAGTAGAGGGGGGTTCGATTCCCACCTCGGCCATCCTCGAAGTGGTTTTCCGTGGTTTCCCACTTCTCCTCCAGGCAAATACCGGGATGGTACTTAACTTAAAGCCATGGTCGCTTCCTCCCCTCTTCCTTGTGTATCCCTTCCAATCTCCCCCCCTCCCCTCCCACAAGGCCCCTATTCAGCATAGATGGTGAGGACGCCTAGGCGAGGTACTGGTCATCCTTCCCAGATGTATACCCCGACCGAAGTCTCACGCTCCAGGACACTGCCCTTGATGCGGTAGAGCTTGGATCCGTCGCTGAGTTCGCGGGAAAATCCAACCATGCAGAGTAAACAGATTAAGAAAGAAAGAAATAAAAGAAGGAAGGAAGGAAGGAAGGAAGGAAGAATTTATATCTGAAAATAAAATTGCTATCGTTATGTTGTAGTAATCGATATACATCGCATCGAGAGCTTGGAACTTTGGACCTCCAGCATTCGCAAGGCGCCGCGTCAAGGGTATAATTTCAGGATACGACACGCACTCGTCCATTTAATCGCAAGTTATTGGCTGAGATTTAAATAATGGTGCACTGCGTGGTCGAGATGGTGGTGGTGGTGCTGATTATTGTTTTAAGACGAAATACAACCAGGCAACCATCCTCTATTAACACTAATCAGAAGGAAAATGTAGGAGGTCCGACACTTCAGACAAATTAAGGTTTTGATAAAAGAAAGGAAAGGACTAGGAAGGGCTTGAAAATCAAACACTCCTCAGACTCACCTAATGGAACCTTTGTCCCCAACCCACCCTCTCAAATTGACAGTGGTCTCCCTTTTAATTGCCTAATACGATAGGCAGGGAATACCGTAGATGTTATTCTACCGCTTCCACGCACAGGCGTTACGTGGTCGAGAATGGAGCCAGAATAAACATGTGACGAAGAAAGGTCAAGGGAATTCCATTCCCCTGATTGAATAAATATTTTTTAATTAGTTAACCTGGAAATAATGAAAGCATGAAAATGACGTGGAAACTTTACTTGGGAGAAATCATTTTGAACGTCTGATTAGTCTCGCCTAGTGATGATAGCCACTTAATGCCCGTATCCCAAATAATAAAATATGGAATAATGTATTTTTCGTTGCAACTTCGGTACCATTCCACTCCCATGTTAAAAAAATTTCAGTGTTTCACTAAAGACTCACGTTCTGTGAAGTAGATGTGAGTAAATGTTTTCTCAGGTAACTTTAATTGAGCCGGATTACTTTTATTTTGTACTTACACTTAATATGTATTTCTTCACCTTTTCCAGTTGTCGCCTAGTGCGCAATGTACAGCAATAATAATAATAATAATAATAATAATAATAATAATAATAATAATAATAATAATAATAATAATAATAATAATAATAATAATATAATTATTCTACCGCTTTCCTCACATCTGTGGGGTCGCGGGTGCGAACTGTGTCGCACATATGGATTTGACCCTGTTTTACGGCCAGATATCTTTCCTGACGCAACTCTAACTGTATGAGGGGATGTGATCACTATTGCGTATTTCCGTGGTGGTTTGCAGTGTACTGTGTTGTCTGAGTATGAAGATGAAGGTGTTGGGACAAACAAAAACACCCAGTCCCCGAGCCAGAATAATTAATCAGACGCGATTAAAATCCCCGACACGGCCGGGAAACGAATCCGGGACCCTCTGAACCGAAGGTCTCAACCCTGACCATTCACCCAATGAGTCGGACTACTACTACTACTACTACTAATAATAATAATAATAATAATAATAATAATAATAATAATAATAATAATAATACCGGGCGAGTTGGCCGTGCGCGGCTGTGAGCTTGCATCCGGGAGATAGTAGGTTCGAATCCCACTATCGGCAGCTCTGAAAATGGTTTTCCGTGGTTTCCCATTTTCACACCAGGCAAATGCTGGGGCTGTACCTTAATTAAGGCCACGGCCGCTTCCTTCCAATTCCTAGGCCTTTCCTATCCCATCGTCGCCATAAGACCTATCTGTGTCGGTGCGACGTAAAGCCACTAGCAAAAAAATAAATAATAATAATAATAATAATAATAATAATAATAATAATAATAATAATAATAATAATAATGTAACGTGTCGTGGTGGTAAATAAACACACAACTGGTAGCGTTTATGCTAGGGTTTATTAACAAACACTAATTGCTTTTACAACTACACAGGCAAACCAGGATCTCAACTTAGGCTGACACAGTAACACTTCGCACTCTCTCTCTTTGTTCTTTGCCCTCACTACTCAGTCACACTAGTTCACACTGTCGCTTGCAAACTAAGCAATCACACTACACACTCTTCCGCAACAGTCCCTTACTGTCTGAGTCAGTTTCACAATTTATTCTCGCTGTACGCTGTCACAGTCACTTACTTCACAGTCCATGCACAACACAGGCAGGCAATCCCGTACGTCGTACACTGTCCGTACACTCACAACAGACTTCCTTCACTGTCCCTTACCGATACCCAGTCTAACTCCAAACACAAACGTCACTCACAGCAGCCGGACGCAAGAGACTACTCCTTGGTGACAGACACACAGAACGAATACTAATTTCCCCGGACAGAACTGTACTCAATGCACTGCGCTGCTCAGCTGCAATAAACCGCTGACTGACTGGCTGTGAACTCCACCTGAGTACCCTCATACAGTACTCCACCCAGTGCTCGCATAAAGCACTAACTCTGACTGAACTCCACAGAACCAATGACAGAACTGATCCGTCACTGTCCACTGACTAACCCAGTACTCCACAGCAACACTCTTCAACTGCACTGAGTCACAGAGAGAATGGCACATACTGAAACCAAACTGAACCACAGAAGCTCGGCTTGCCTCCTGAAGTAGTGAGTCTTATCGTGAGAGAGAAAGTCCGTGGAGTCTACTAGAATCCGAAAGCTCTGGTCCACCTTCTAGTCGATTGTCACACAGCCGGGAGGCCTCCAGTAACATAACGCAGTGACAAGAGAGTGTTGGCCTTGTGCGCCAGGCTCGCTAGTGATTGGTTCAGGACCACGCCAAGTTGTAGCTCTCAAGGCCTTACAATAAAATGGTGGAAACCACCACAATAATGGTATTGGCTTAATATCCCTCCACCTACTATATAGTATATTTTAAGGGACAGAGGGGTGTAGAAATGTTCCTAGGGCTGAAGATGATTGCTTGACATCCGAAACATGAAACACCCACTTTTTCCATTAATGTGTAATATTCCATTACACATCGTACCTTACTTAACCCATAAATGCACAGAATTGTATATGTGCAAAGGAGAATATACTTGCTTGTTATATCTGCTTTATGATTTTACAAGTGTCCGTTTACTTCTGCCTTGCAAATCCGCTAGGGGTACTCGTGTATTAAAAATGATCAAACACCCAGTCCCCCAGCAAAGGGAAATAACCATTTGAGATTAAATTCACTGACCCGGACGGGAATCGAACCCGTGGCCCTCTGAACCGAAGGCCATTACGGTGATTATTTAGCGAACGAGCCGGTCGCACAACATGATATCTCACACCTAAGAATGATATGTTATGAATTAGAAATCTATTAGAATTTTATTTTGTGCTTAGTGGAATATTAAATCGCATATTTTGTAACAAAAATTAGTAGTCGTCAATAAACAGCAATGCTTTTTCAAGTTAACTAGGGAATGAGAAGCAGGAACAAAAAAGTAAAACTGGGGAGCTGGCAATACTCCAACTCAAGTAGCTCAGCTGTGCTACGGATACTTAGGTCTGCACGCAAAATGACAAGTATAGCAGCTATTGCAATAAAAGGGACATTTCTCGTTAAATAAGGACCGATGTTACGAACCCTCAAACACGTAATAATTCATTTTTGACGTAGGCTACAGGTAGATCAACGTCTCGAAATTTGAACAAAATCGGTGACTTCACAGCAGTTCTCCTCGCCATTGTTGGTAGCCTTTTGGTACTAGCATCATGGGAGAGTACACAGTGAACAATTCCGCAACGAAAAGCAGGAATATTTAGATTGATGCTTTCACGGGCCGTAATTGTAAGCGTGAGAATATGCTTCTCGGCTCATGCAGTGTCAAGAAAATAAAGTGGAATTCTTAGAGATGTCTTCCAGCCGAAAAGGTAGAGCGAAGTTCTCTGCGAAACGTAAAGAATTTCGCCTCGTTTGCTTTACACGACAAAAGCCCAAAAGCTGGAATGTTTCAGAAAGGATCATCTTATTACGGAACACGACAACATTAGAACGCTTTCTTCTAGGGCATCGCTCAATTTGCTCAATTGTTTGCGTGTAGCCACTAAGTCAAGTGGATGGTGACATGACATAGGAGGATGTGGTTGAGTCACTGAAGTCCCCATAATAGTTCCACTCGTCTTAGTTAAGCGTAATTCATCCGGTCTGAGCTCTCCACTACGTTACAGGAACTATACATCCATGTGTTGAAATTCGGCATCCCGAGGTTCTTACGATACATTATTCTTACCTTCATTCAAGGAATTTAGGTTCTCTTATTGCCCTTCTCTCCTCAACCTAGTCACAGAGAGTCGCACAGCTGTGAGCTTGCGTTCGGAAGATACTTGGTTCGAATCCCACCGTTGGAAGTTCTGAAGATGGTTTTCTGTGGTTTCCCATTTCTACACTTGTCAAATGCTGGAGCTGTACCTTAATTAAGGCCACGGCCGCTTACTTGCCAATCTCAACACTTTCCCATTCTTCCGTCACCGAAAACCTGTGATGTGTAAGTGCAACGTTAAATAAGAAAAAATCTCCCTTTTTTTTCACGAGCAAGTCTTACTCATCAATAGCTGCAGTCGCTTAAGTCCGGCCGGTATCCAGTATTCGGGAGATAGTGGGTTCGAACCCCACTGTCGGCAGCCCTGAAGATGGTTCTCCGTGGTTTCCCATTTTTACACCAGGCAAATGCTGGGACTGTACCTTAATTAAGACCACGGCTGCTTCCTTCCAACTCATAGGCCTCTCCTGCCTCATCGTCGCCATAACACCTATCTCTGTCGGTGCGACGTAAATCAACTTGTAAAAAAGGAAACTCATCATATGACGGGAGTATGATAGCCGAGTGGCATAGTCACTGACTTTCCATAAAGGTGGCCGAGGTTCGAAACACGGCCAGTGCATAGGCCTATGGGACTTCACGTATATATTCGCGTAAAACTGGAGGTCTCATGGCAATGATCACAACATCAAGAGTCATATGAAAATAAAATTTTGCTTGCCTGTTTGCTTCACAAAATACCGCGCATCAACACCCCATGTTAGCTCCCAGATCTAATAATTATAATAATAATTTCGTGTGGCTATTTCTAGCCGAGTGCAGCCCTTGTATGGGAGACCCTCCGATGAGGGTGGGCGACATCTGCCATGTGTACATAACTGCGTGTTATTGTGGTGGAGGATAGTGTTATGTGTGGTGTGTGAGTTGCAGGGATGTTGGGGAAAACATAAACACTCATCTCCCGGGCCACTGAAATTAACCAATGAAGGTTGAAATCCCCGACCCGGTCGGGAATCGAACCCGGGACCCTCTGAACCGAAGGCCAGGACGCTGACCATTTAGCCAACGAGTTGGACAACAGTGATAATAATAATAATAATAATAATAATAATAATAATAATAATAATAATAATAATAATAATAAATAATGCCGTGTGGCCCCCGAAGAGGCCTGATGCAGATGTTTCGAGACGACCTGTTCGTCTGTGAGGATGAGGCTACTTATGACAAATTCTAACGCTGAAGATGACACACACACACTCTGCTCTCGAGCTATCGGAATGAACTAATTAAGGTTAACATATCAGACTCGGTAGTTAATCGAACCGGAGAACCCTTGGACCAAAGGCTAGCTTGCTAAACATTCAGCCATGGAGCCGGATATTAAAAATAATGAAGTTCCTCCATGACAGAGAAAACCGACTCCATAACCAACACTTCTAACTCACATCCAGCATCGTAGATTTTTAGTACATTCCAACTTTACCGATTTTCATGTATTGAAAAGACAATTAATAAACTGCTCCCTTGAAGAATAGAACAGCTCTCAGTAAATGCAAAGTGGGGCCTGGCACCCCTGAAAGAAAGGGTACATTTCACCTTTCCCTTTTTTACACAGTAAGAGAATGAGTTGCTGAAATGAAATATTGTGTAGCAATCACTGAACATGTTCTTAAAGTACCGATATATTTACATATCGTCTACTACGAATTTTTACAGAAAATTATATATTCAAATTGGCGGTTGTATAATGTGCATCTCTTACCCGTTTCCCAGATAATTTTCAGTGATTCTTAGCCTACTTCATCGTACTCATTAGAAGTCTTTCTTTCTTAATCTGTTTACCCTCCAGGGGCGGTTTATCCCTCGGACTCAGCGAGGGATCCCACCTCTACCACATCAAGGGCAGTGTCCTGGAGCTTCAGACTTTGGGTCGGGGGATACAACTGGGGAGAATGACTAGTACATCGCCCAGGCGGCCTCACCTGCTATGCTCAACAGGGACCTTGTGGAGGGATGGGAAGATTGGATGGGACAGGCAAGGAAGAGGTAAGGAAGCGACCCTGGCCTTCAGTTAGGTACCATCCCTGAATTTGCCTGGAGGAGAAGTGGAAAACCACGGAAAACCACTTCGAGGATGGCTGAGGTGGGAATCGAACCCACATCTACTCAGTTCACCTCCCGAGGCTGAATGGACCCCGTTCCAGTCCTCGTACCATTTTTCAAATTTCATGGCAGAGCCGGGAATCGAACCCGGGCCTCCGGGGGTGGCAGCTAATCACACTAACCACTTCACCACAGAGGCGGACATTAGTGATCTTCCAGAACAATTAATATTTATTAGGGGATTTTTGTAAAGGTATTCTCAAGACAATTTTATTTCGATTTCCATACATAAAATACTTCTGAAGTAAACAATGAGCGGTAAAGCAATAATTCTAGACCATTTTGTTCTTCTCTACACAATATACATGCATCCACGAAAAATGAATGTCTTAAATATTATGGAAGTTATTAGGGAAACGGTTTTGAAAGAGTTTTATTTGAAAATGGCAGTGCCTGGGGGGAATAGAAAGGGCTGCCTACCCGGTGGAGGCGTGCTCGTTTCATCCGGAAGGACATGAACTCGATTCCCTGTTAGGAAGGTATGGCCTCAGGTTGACTCAGTCTACACTAAAAATAATGAGTACCAGGTTAATTCTTGGGGGCAAAGGCGGCCGGGCTTAGAGCTAACCACTCCATCCCACCAAGTGCCGAGGTTACGGATGGTGGGATACTTTGCCTTCCGTCCCTCCAAGGGCTTTCACGTCCTGTATGGAGCTGGATTTGTTTTTGCTTTGCAGTCCATTATCAGTTCTTCACGTTTTAGGTCATAGCTCCAGGAATATTATAGGTACCATACATACATATATTACAGACCGTTATACCTTTCAGCGTTCAGTCTGCAAGCCTCTGTGAATTTACTAAACGTCACCACAATCCTCTATTTGCAACTAATGCTGTGGCATCAAAGCTATAAAAATGACATTTTATCTTCAAAAATGCAGGTCCGCCTCTTTGAACTCACAAGGAGAAACCACAGGCTTGGGATCATCAATTTCATCCAACCATTGGGAGGTTGACCTAGGCACGTCAACATTAATCAGAAACGAGACCGGAGGTTCGTTCCACTGGCCCTTTTAATTTAACAATCTCTATATAATTTTCATATTTTAGTGAATGTTTATTTATATAATGTACTGAAACACCATGTTCACAACTTCAGTGTCCGACTCGTTGGCTGAACGGTCAGAGTACTGGCCTTCGGTTCAAAGGGTCCCGGGTTCGATTCCCGGCTGGGTTGGGGGTTTTAACTTTAATTGGTTAATTCCAATGGCACGGGGGCTGGGTGTATGTGCTGTCTTCATCATTGTTTCATCCTCATCACGACGCGCAGGTCGCCTACGGGAGTCAAATAGAAAGACCTGCACCTGGGGAGCCGAACCCGTCCTGGGATATCCCAGCACTAAAAAAGCCATACGACATTTCATTTTACAACTTCTGTTTCATTAAATTAAAAGATAAGCAAAGAATTCTGAGTGTTTCACTGTAGGAACAAAGCAAAATATTTAAAAGTGAAGTATTCGTTCGCTAACTCGTTCGCTGGTGTCCTCAAATTATCCTGGTGAAGGAAACGAATTAAGTTACAAGAATGAGATATTTTATAAATCTATGAAGTTGACTTTTAAATTCGGTATTATGCGGTGTTTGCCAACCGAACTGCCGTATGTATTTCATTACCGTGTGGAATGTATTACATTCCCCCGTTTCGCGTGACGGCTCATAGTTAGAAACATTGATTGAATTTTTACGTACTAGCGTGACCTGGTGCGGCTTGTTTATCAATCACAGATGTGCAACGGGTGGTTTTCTACCTTATACTCTCAGTTTAAAACTCACCAGCCTATTGGTTCATGCGCAAGTTCTAATTTAGAAAGTTTTCTGTGGTCTAGAAAATGCATTCCATAGTTTTCAAACGCAGTCTTGGCAGAAAGAAAGTTACATTATCCGTGACCCAAACCCAAACAAAACCCCATGGCGCAACAGTCCCGAAGAGCCACGGCCTACTGCTGCTCAGTCTGAAGGTTTACAGATTACAAGGTGTCATGTGGTCGGCACGACGAATCCTCTCCACCGTTATTCTTGGCTCCCTAGACCGGGACAGCTACCCCACCGTCAGATAGCTCCTCAGTTGTAATCATGCAGGCTGAGTGGACCTCGAACCAGCTCTCAGATTCAGGTAAAATCCCAGATCTGGCCGGGAATCGAATTCGGGGTCTCTGGATAAGAGGAAGGAACACGCACACTATACCGCGGGGCCCGCCCATCCGTCATCATAAACATACTAAACTTGAATCGGCTGAATGTCAACATGATTGGCAGATGTGGGGTTGTGAACCATTTTGTCTATGTACGAACGACTGTGAGTCTGAGGTATGTAGTTGCGTACTACAGAGGCGCACTGACATGTTGCATCTGATCACAATTTGGCGTGACACCTCAATAACCAGTGCGACAAAGTCAATCATGTGAACACCCTGGTGTTTCCTGTCATATTCGAACACAGAAATGGACTTTATACACCACTAGTCAGCATCATGTCAAGATATTTGAGATGTGGTGCTGGAGAAATATGTTTCACATTCCGTGGACAACACACAGAACTAACTCATCCATCCTCGCAGAAGTCTGACCGCAACAGAGATGTATATCTTGATATATAAAATGATCTTTACATGTTTTGGACATACCGCTCTCAGCCGCACAGCGAGAAACTAGTGGTCCAGGGAAGTTATATGGGAAGCGAGGATGTGCCAGGCTTCCAGACTTCTGGAAGGAGCCCGTGAACATCCCGTATCAATACAAACCTGGAGCAAGTGACCCAGCTGGCTAGACAAGGTAGTTGTTGGTTACGAGCAGATGGCGGTTCATGGTATAATTTATAGGTGATGCAGTTCATTTTAAATACATAATTGTAAGTTTCAAATTCTGAAAATAAGGTAAAGCAAGAGATGGTGTCTGGTTGGACCTGCTTGTTCTATTCTTAACAGTTCTTCATTATGTACTATAGGTAATGAACACGCCCAAATTGTTGAAAGTTTTTCGAGTACAATGTGGTCGTAATCTTAATTTCGTGTCGCTATTTCTAGCCGAGTACAGCACTTCTAAGGCGGACCCTCCAATGAGGGTGAATGTGGTCGTGAAAATTCAATATTCATTGATTTGGCCCAGAATGGGCGACTTGCACGCACTGTGCAGAAGCTTAGATCCTCTCCAACAGAAGAATATTAAATAGTCCACTATAGTTCAACTGAATAAAGTAACTGGCGCGAAATCGGAAGGCTGTGGTTTTTTATTCCGTTTTTAACATCACTTCAATAGCTACTACACGTAATGAACACGACCTAGTACGTTCAGAGTTTATATCGTGAACAACACGGACTTGAAAATTCAATATTCGAAGATAAAGGGAGTTCTTAACAATGATATCGCGAATAAAACAACTGTCTGCACGATGAGCGGTTTTCAATCATTTCTTTTTCTTTATGATGAAGCCTGCTAGGGACCACATGCCTATTTTAATTCATCCTTTCTTGTTGTTCCCTCGTCCGTTCTATCCAGCATTCCTTCATCATTGCATTCTGCTTTTCAGCCCACTGTGTGCCGCGTTTCCTTTCCATTCTTCCTTGGAATCCTTTCGTTCTTAAAACTTCCCTTTTAAAAATCCTTTCTATAGTTCCCTCTTCTCATATTTTATTTAACTCTAAATCTTTCTTGACTTCTTGTATCCAGCTTGTTGTTGATTTTTCAGTTTTTAATTATGCATATACACTGATTTCCTGCATTCACTGTCTGTTTAGCAATGTTTATTTTCCCAAACAATTATAGGGTTAAAGCATTTTTAATGTGTGCCTTCAAGATTTCGTAATTTCTCTATCCTGTCTGCTACATGATTTTAATTGCGATCATGCCCGTCAAGAAACAAACATGAAAAGCAGTACAATGAATTACAATTTTCACAGCCACAAATCCAATTATGTTCATCATAAACAGATAAATTGAGACCCGGAATCCAAGAGGGGCCCAAGTCCATTACATCAAACTTTTTTAAAATGTAGTAATTAATCGTTCAGCATAAATACATGCTATATCAGATTACTGTCGACAAGAGATAAAGAAAAACAACCAAACAAACAACAAACAAAAATCTAAATACATAATAATACAGACAAAAATAATCGCTTACTAAGGACGAGATTTGAAGTCGACCTCCTGTAGGCACTTCTGTAACTAGAATAAGTGAGGAATGTTTGTAATAAAGTGCTGGAAAAGATACACACACAGAGAATAAAAAATAAAAAAGCAATTGTTCACTAACACAAAGGGATGTTCTAGTTTTCTTGTCAAGTTAACTCTTATTTTCTTTGTAATGCTTGTTATAATAAATATTTCATTGAGAAGTGAATTGGCAGGTGATTAAAAGAAGCACTGAGCAACAAGAGCACTCGAGGGGAAATTCGTACACTTTTGTTTTACTTTTTTTTTTATTTACACGAACACTCACTGATCATCTTCAGATTCTTCTCTACTTTTAATTCGGCGTGGAAGTGTGGATCGTTTTCCAAGGGCGAAGAATACAGCACCGGGCACATTTTGGAGTTTCTTGAAGAAAGTCTTGGATTGCGTTGAAATCACGTGTTCCAGAGTGTCTAACTGAAGTTCACGATGTAACTGTTTGTTTCGAACGTACCAAGGAGTGTTGGTGATGATACGGAGAACTTTGTTTCGGAATGATTGCAGACGTCTGATAGTGGTTCGAGCCGCCCCTCCCCAGACTGGACAGGCGTAGGTGAATAAAGGACGGAGCAGTGATTTGTAGAGAAGTAATCCACATTCAAATTTGAGGGAAGATTTCCTGTTTAGGAGAGGATATAGTCTTCTTAGTCGTGCATAACATAGATTTAATTTCTGATTTATATGGTATTTCCATGATAAGCGACGGTCACGGAATACTCCCAGGTACTTCACGGCCTTGTCGCTAGGCGTCCATTGGATGGCTGTTCCATTTAGGAAGATTGGTGGTGGGAGAGGTGGACGTCGAAGAGTAAATATCATGGTTTCACATTTTGGTACATTCAGTGAAATTCTCCAGTCATCCAACAACCTTGATATGGTTTGCAGAGAGGCTTGCAGTCGGCGAGTGGCTGTTAAAACGTCATAGTGAGATGTGAAGACAGCAGTATCATCTGCAAACATTGCGATGTTGACAAATGGAGGCGATGGAATATCATGGGTATAAATGTTGAAGAGGGTTGGACCGAGAATAGAACCTTGAGGGATCCGGCGTTAATGAGCCGAGGTGTTGAATACGTGGAATTGATACGTACGCGAAAGATACGCTGACTCAAGAAGCTGTAGATGATGTTGTATATATAATGTGGGATTCCGATTATGTGCAATTTGTATAATAGGCCTTTATGCCAAACTTTATCAAATGCCTTTGTAAAATCTACGAACGTTGCAAGAGTGTGATGTTTGAACACGAAACCTTGCGCAATGTGTTCCTTAAGACGTAGTAACTGATGATTTGTCGAATGCCGTTGACAGAAGCCAAACTGCTGATGTGGAAGGAGAGATGTGTCCTCTAAGAAAGTATTTAGACGTTTAATGATGATTTTCTCAAATAATTTGGATAACGTTGGTAATAAACTTATTGGTCGGTAACTCGTGAGTAGTGCTGAAGGTTTCCCAAGTTTGTGAATTGCAGTTATTTCTGCATGCTTCCATGTGTCGGGAAAGTACCCAAGACGAAGAAGGGCACTGAATACAGATGCAAGAAATGATAGTGCTTTTCGAGTGAAGTGTTTCAAGGCTATGTTAGGGATGAGATCATGTCCAGCAGCTTTCTTAACGGGCAGGTTCTTGATCAGATTTCATATTTCTCCTGGTGAGGTAAATTTGATTCTTTCCGGAACTGTAGGGTAGAATGTTGGAAACGCTTCTATTTCACTGTTATACTCGTGGTTGATTGGTGGGTTTGGAGTGAAGGAAGCTTCAAAAACATCTGCAAGGATATCACATTTTTCAGAATCACTCAAATAATGGGTATCAGATGCTTTCAGAGGAGGAATAAGGCTTGGTTCATGCAGTATTCGTTTGGTTTCCTTCCAGAGTGTACAATCATCAGGCGACAGACCAGAGAGATGATGCTAGTACGAAGCATAACGGTGATTATCTAAAGCTGTGCGTACTAATCTGATAAGCTGGTTTAATCTATGATGTTGCCAAGGTAGGCGCTGAACCTGCCACAGTCGTCGCATTTTATGTTTAGCCTTGATGAGTCTTAAAATTCTGAGAGGAAATGTTGAGTGAAGAGGTGGCTGTTGCTGCCTATTTTGGGACACAGTAGCTGCTTTGAGTGAAGTACAGTAGATATAATGGTGGTGAAGTGGCGAATGGCATTGTCAAGATCTTCTCGAGTTTTAAGGGGCATATTTGGTTGAAGACAAGAGTCAAGCTGGTGGTGATAAATGTCCCAATCAATATAACCATGAGTAAAAGTGCGTGGTTGTTGAACGAAAGTTTCAGCAGAAAAGGATGTAATTGCTGGACAATGATTCGAATCCATTTCAGCTACGGGTCTCATATAAATCGGGAAGGCGACGTTTTTGATTAGGGCTATGTTGAGAATATCCGGCTGGTGATTGAAGTTAGATGGGTAATGAGTCGGTTCATCTGGAGCAGCGACGTGGATGGCATGAAGTTCAGTCACTGCTAACAGCTGTCTACCATTAGGAGTTGTTACACGACAGCCCCAAATCTCGTTCTTGCTTTTAAGATCTCCCATTAGTATGGTTGGTAACTGGTCTTGAAACAATAATCTTATATCTTCTACGTGGAGTCGAGCTGATGGAAGTTTATAGGCTGCTATGACTGACAAAGGGGTTCCATTGCTTAATTCAATTTTAACAGCACAAGCTTCGATAGTGGTTAACTGTGGTAGGGATATCGGATAATGTTTAAGCCTTTTCTTTATGATGACTGCCACTCCACCAGAGACAACAGGAGCTGGGCGATCACATCGGTAGATGTTGAAACCAGGTGCTGTAAAACGTCCATGTTCAACGAGGTGAGTTTCAGAAATGCATGATACATCTATATTATGGCGAGACATATCTCCAAGAAGGAGGCACGTTTGACCTTCAAACCGTTAGCATTCCAGTTGAGAAATGTGAGATGGGAAAACAGAGGATTGGCACTAACAACTATTATTAAGGAGTTCTGAGAGTAATTTCATGATAAAATGATTTGATTTGAGAGATGAAAGGCGTAAGAAAGGCTATAATCTGTTGGACAAGGCTGGAAGACGATGCAGGTTGAGAAGAATTTTGCGGTGGATTCTGAGCTGAATATACTGGGGTTTGCGGAGAAGGTTGGGAAAGCGGGCGTTGCCATGCTGATGGGTGAGGGGTTCGAACTAGCGAAGATCGAGATGGTAGCGGAGGAAAGTTCGTAGCATTATTAGCTGGTGGTGTGGGGGCGATACTGTTGGGCTGGATGCTGGTGAACATCGGTGTTGAAAGAGAGGTACTTGCACGCCTGATCTTGTTCTTCATATTGATACAATATGGGCAGCCTTTGTAATTAGCAGCATGATCTTGGCCGCAGTTGACACACGTTGGAGGTACTTGTCGTGGTTTATTGCATGCTGAATAGTGATGATTATTAGGGCATTTGACGCAGCGTGGACTTAACTTGCAGAAGTTTTAGTCTGACCGAACATTTGACATCGGGTACACTGTGAGATGTCTTGTGGTTTGCGACGAAGTTCGACCGAAATAATGGCACGCTGAATGTGTGTCAAGTCAAAAATTATTTTTGCA
Organism: Anabrus simplex; assembly: GCF_040414725.1. Lineage (NCBI taxonomy): Eukaryota > Metazoa > Arthropoda > Insecta > Orthoptera > Tettigoniidae > Anabrus > Anabrus simplex. The sequence goes on along the minus strand of NC_090268.1, from coordinate 379,575,455 downwards.
TCTTCCGTGTTGTCCAATTCAACGGCGCAGAGGGGCATGGGCTGCTTATCTTTGAAAAGAAGCCGAGTAACTTTACGTACCGGTAAGTTAAGCTCTTGTAACTCTGAGTGAAGTTCCAAGTCAGTAACAGGGACATCACGAATGATAGCTTCAAGTTTTCGGTTGTAGGGTCCTGGAATATATGAAATTGAAGTTCGGATTCTTCTAGAAATTTGGTGACGGAACGTTAATTGCTGATAGTGGTAGTATTTATTTCGATAACTTTGCCGCGCTGTTGTGTAGTGTAATCACTGCTTATTACAGTATTCATGTCTCTAATAATTTGCTGATAATTATTTACTTCGTGGAGAAAGATTGGTGGCACGTTAACTTTAGGTGTTAACGGGGCAACATTGTCGCCTGCAGAGTTATTATCCATGCGTTCAAGAGGAGCATACTTATTATGAACGTCTGTGAGATCTACCATGTACTTATTGTTTAATTTTCCAGCTGATACAGTTAACTTTTTACTGGGAGTCTGAAAACCATCGTCCTGCTGTAACGGTGGATCGGTAGAAGCAAGTGCTTCGTGCGCACGTTTAAGTTCTGCAAGTTTACTTGGTTGTAAAAGAGGTCGTGATGAGATTGAAGACATAGAACGTTGATTAAGAAGTTCTAGACTTACATGATGTTGTTCTCGTCTTTGTAAATGCTCTGCTGTGAAGCTGCTTGTTGCTGTAGATTTGAGGAAACATTCACTAAAGGCTGATTTGTGTTGACTTGTTGACTGGGTTCAATTGGTTGCGTTGAGTCCATGTCTGCTGACGACGAATAATATGTCAATAAACTTTCTTTTAATATAGTCCCCGTATCAGGGTTTATTCCATTAGCCATGTTGAGAGAAGTGTAAGTTCGTAGCGTGAAAACACACGAAGTTTAATTACACAAACACACAATACACGTTATGCTACACTGTAAACACAAGCGAGTGACTTGCTTCGGCTGAAGCTCGCTAGCGACTCTACATCAAACTTGTGGGAAATTGAAAAAATGTATGCTGTTGCTGCAAAATGCCTCTAACTGTGTTTTTTCTTAAGTACATCTCCAATACATCTTTTAATGACTACGGCAACAGGCTTCTACTAATTATTTTGCAAGAGAAAACAAATTTTCAAAATGATCAAATATTGGGCCCTCTTGGATTCCGGAGCCTTTGCATACAAGTTTGCATCCATACTGAGTGGTTTTGAAGGTTAATGTCCGGGTATTTACAAAGAACAATGTAAATGACATGTAATTACAGTACTTTGGTTTCCAATACTGTTATTTGTTACACAACGGGTTATACATTAACATGTTAATCGCCCTTAGAATCGCACAAGTTTTCTGCTGACCGTAGTGATTCTATATAAGAGACTACGTCTTGTCTTAGATGATTCTTGATTGTGTTTAAGTCTCGAAGGTTGTCAGCCTTCATTGGACAGGGTTTTGTGTGCAACGATGCATTGGGAAGATCCGGCTTAGAATTTGGCCTAATTAATCTGAAGTAATCAAACACAAAATTCGAGATCGTTCGTGAAACTTCAGTCTCATTCTCATGAATTTTTTTTCCATTTTGTGTTGCTGTCTTTTCGAAATACGGAAGGAAGTGATTCTTAAAATCCCGAAATTCTTGGCCTGACATGACTCTAACTTCAAACTTCTTCGAACAAGGTCTACCCATTCCGTATAATGCAGAATTTTCTCCTCTTTTATTTTCATTCTCTCAATTACACCAAAATGTCTATCACAGGGCAAGAGACTGTGCCCTGTGACGGGAAAGTAATGTACAACCTTTTCAGAGCGCTTCATTTTGATCAGTGTAGACAAAGATGCAACCATGCAATGATTCTTATTTTTTCCTGCAGCCCCATCACTAAATGTGTGTTTTAACCTCTGCACCTACCTTTGCATTAATATATTCATTCAGGCCGCTTATCACTTCACTTGTCCACCTTTTAGCCTCCGTTAAAGGCCACATAAACACAGTTGATTTATCTAACTTTCCACGGTAAACAGAAACGTTAAGCAGCTACAACTACCGAGCTCGATAGTTGCAGTCGCTTAAGTGCGGCCAGTATCCAGTATTCGGGAGATAGTAGGTTCGAATCCCACTGTCGGCAGCCCTGAAGATGGTTTTCCGTGGTTTCCCATTTTCACACCAGGCAAATGCTGCGGCTGTACATTAATTAAGGCCACAGCCGCTTCCCTCCCAGTCCTAGCCCTTTCCTGTCCCATCATCGCCATAAGACATCTGTGTCGGTGCGACGTAAAGCCAATAGCAGCCACAACTGCCTCAAATAGAGCATCTGCCTAATAGGAAGATGTGAAAATGGAATGTTTTTATAAAATCAAAACATACCATTTCAGTATCAGATTTTCCCTAGTTTCTGCTTGACATTTCTTTAAGTTATCATAAACTTACTTCCCTTCTTTCTGCTGTGTTGTGTTTTTAGTAAATCTCTCATAGCCTTTTGCATTTTGAACTTTGCTGCATGTTCATGACAAAAGCTACAAACATCAGACATTGGTCTATCAAAAGCGTTAAATTTAGATCTGAAATAGTTAATAAAATTTGTATATTAACTTCTCACTTTACATCTTCAATATTAACATGACCAGTTCTTATTTCTGAAAACTTTTCTAGATAATTTAACCTCAAAAATTCAGTATACATTGTAACAAGTGACAGGTTTGCTGAAAAATATCACCTCTTAACATTTTTTTGTTTGACCATAATTTACTACCTTATAAGGAAATGACCTGATATGGTTGTCAACTTTTGATACTACGTTAGCATCCTTCGCACGAGGTCTATTACTTTGTTTTCCTCGTTGGTCGACAGATATATCCCCACTGGCAGCAAGCTGACTTAGTCTTCTTAGCTGTTTGACAGAAATTCATTGAAGACTTGCAAAACCTTCTTTGCAGACGACACGCCTCTCTGCACCCACCATAACCTATAAACATTAACATCTTTTCCGGCATGAAGATAAAAAACATGAAGGTGTACTGCTTTCAGTGATAATCACCGACATTCTAGGATCCATTAATAACTGTTTATTAACACTGTGTTTTAAATAATAAATCATGCATACAGATACTTTAAAGGAAACCATAGGTGAATAGCAGCTATAGATAATATCTCTGCATACGTCTTGTACCTAGTATCAAAACTTTTATTTTTATACCTTGTATACGAAACTATGTGCTTTGCGTCTGGTGCTGTCTTCTGATTTCGGTCTTATCCATTTGATTTCAACTGGAGTTATTAAGGCTGCAAGATGCGAGTCTTGTGCATTTTTTGACCTATTGTATTGAATTCTTTAATAATTACATCCTTTCCACCTTCGGAAACGAAAGTTAAGCAAGAACACTTGCATCTATACTCTTCTTTATTATAATATTACAACAACAAAATATCATTAAAATCATAAAAATTGTGCGTACATACTTGCAATGCTGATCAGTTTGACGAGTTGGAACCGCCATGCCTTTTGTGCTAATATACTCCTCTCCTGCAGCTCTGCATTTCTTTATTTTATTTTGAGTCCATGAATTTTCGTATTTCTTTCTTTTTATTTTAACTTATACTACCAGCAGATGATTCGTTGTCTGAGGCTGAAACCATTTTCAAACTGATGTAGAACGCTCCTGCTGTCATCTAGCGACAAAGTGCGTCAGCTGCGGAATGGTGTACAAGAGAAGCCCAAGTGCATGGAGTTGGGTCCCTCTTGGGTTCCGATAGATATTCCATTTCCCTTTTGCATGGTTAAATATTGGAGTTTGCCCCTATTTTAGGTATATAGATGCCCAGTAACGAAATCAATGCAGTCGCGTATCTAACTCGATTTCGATACAAAATGGAGTTGGGTCCCTCTTGGATTCCGGGTCTCAATTAATCTTACGTGTACACTGTATGCATTTAATTTGTACTGTCTTTTCTATGTTTACTACTGTAATTGGACGGCCTATTTCTTTTAATTTCTAGCTTCTCTTCTGCTGAATAAAAAATGAAAGGTTTTATCACTAAATTCGTTGTGAAAATGCACTACCTGAGTCACGGTTGTATTGAAACAGCAGCGACACTATGCACTCTTGACTGCTATCCACAAAGGTAGCGAGTCAACTGCGAACCAGTTTCTTCGGACAAAGCTTTATGACATCAGCAGTGCAGAAGCTAGCGAGATGCGCGCGCATGAGAAATAAGTGGAGAATATACTGTGGTCGTCTGACGAGAAGTGACTTGGGTGCGCGTTAAGAGGTACTAGGCGTAAGCTTGGTTACGGCGCATGCGCCAATCCGAAGTCTCAAGGCCTGACAATAAACATCTGCTCCGTCTGCAGTGTCTCTTGCGAATTGAGGTGCTCTTATGAAGTTTCAAAGTTGTAGAGCAATTGAAAGGTTTATTTTTAAAACCCCTCATTTCGTAATTGTCATGTTATGTGAGAAAATGAAAGCTGCAACATACGTGCACCATTCTACACAGAAAATCCGTAAGGCGGATGAATAGAATTGATGTGAAGACACTGGGAACTTCGGGTATGGTTTCAAAATGTTTTAAATCGTTGATTTGCGAGGTTCTGAACGTAAATATTGTTGACTACAGCTCCTAGAGACCTCTACTGTTCAGGAAGTATGTCCCGTCCGTTGAATCCTATGAGAAGGGATATGAAAGTAAAGTTTCAAGTGTCACAGTATAACTATTTCGTGTATTCTAGGAGCCACTTTGGTACAGTTAATACTACCCAGTACATTGTTGGTCTCATAAGCTAAAACATCAGGCGTCTTAACAGTACTCATAGTGCCATTGTGATGCAAGAAAGAAAAGCGTGCAAACAGAATGTTCCAATCACAGAAAATGGAGGACATGAAAAAATACGAAGGATAGATACCGAATGAAGGGGAAATTCAAAGATTCTGGAAAATCGTGTAGTTCATTTCAAAATCATTTCTACGGTATGTATATATTCATAAAAACGCAATTTTCTTAAGTTTCTAGCGATGTTTTTACTGACTGACATGGAAATTACAACCTGCGACAATAAAGTTCGTTGAATAGTCCTGTACTATCAACGTAGATGAACAAGACACGCCAGTGACCTTACTGTCCTTCGAAATAGTCCCCTCCCATAACTATGCATTGCTGAGATCGGCGATACATGTCCTGGAAACTTTGCAAGAAGGCTTCCTTTGGGATGGTGTTCAAAAGCCTCCTCACGTTTCGTTGTATGTCAGGAATATCGTTAAATATCTTTCCTTTCAAAGCGAACTTGAGTCGTGGGAATAGAAAGAAGTCTGGAGGATTGAGATCTGGCGAGTATGGGGATGTTCAAGTTGCACCACCCCCTCTTTTGATATGAACTGTTTGACGATATTGGCTGTGTTGTCGTGGACAAAAAACCATGAAACTTGTTGTGCGTACTGGGATCGTACCCTGCGTAGACGTTTCATGAAACGGGTCAAAATTTCAATGTACCGTGCAGCATTCAACGTCGTTTCCCTCAGGTAGAAATTCCTTGTAGATAAAGCCTTGACTATCGAAAAAGGTGATGAGCATCGTTTTGGTGCGTGACTTTTCGGCTCTGACCTTTTTTCGACGAGGGAATCCCGGAGAACGCCATTCCATGCTTTGCCGATTCGTTTCAGGGTCGTACCAGAGACACCAGGTTTCATCTTCAGTGACGATACAGTTCAAGAAATTTGGTGTCGCATCCGCCGTTTCGAAAAAATGCTGTGAAGCGTCTAAACGTGCCTGATTATGATCGTCAGTCAAGTGATGTGGCACAAGACGAGAACACGTTTTCCTCTTCCCTAACTTCTGGGTAATGATTTGTTGCACGGATTCACGGTGAATCTCCTGTTCATCCGCTATCATGCGCACAGTTAATCGCCGATCGTTCGTGATTAATGTCCTTACCTTCTCAATGTTTTCGTCACTGACGGCGGTCGCCGGTCTTCCGCTACGGGGGTTGTCAGAAACACTTTCCCGGCCTCCTCGAAAACGGGCGAACCGCTCGTACACACACTTCAAGGACAGTGCTTGATCTTCATAAACACGTACCAGCAATACATGCGTTTCTTTCGGTGTCTTGCCAAGCTTAAAACGAAACTGTACATTGATCTTTTGGTCGTACATGTTCCTGTTCGCAGTTCAGAACCAACGCACTGTGTCAAACAGATCTTGCACGGCACATACACGATACTCAACTGAACAACGTTGGGAGCAGGTGGTCAAAACCTGCTGCTACGGAGGTGCAGTGTTGCGCGTCGCCAGTGTTGCCGGATCGGCCGTTCTGACATTTTCACCGAACTTTACTGTCACAGGTTGTATTCAGTTTTCTTATTTTCCCACAAATTTAAAATTCTTGACTTAAGAGGTTTTAAAAATAACCGATTCAACTGTGCTTTAGTTACACATTTACTGTAAGCACTGGATAATGAATAGTTTAATAATGAACATGCATTTGTTTCACCTCCCACACTCCGTTGGACTGAATGGAAACCAAGATGTATGGATGTCAATGTAGAGTGCTTTAAACGAACGAATCACTGCTCAGAAATAATAACTTCAAATCCCTAGTTCATTAAAAGAATATATAAAATATGGTCTTTGCGGACTAGTGATGGTGGTGGTGGTGATTATTGTTTTAAGAGGAAGTACAACTGGGCAACCATCCTCTATGTAACACTAATCACGGAGAAAAATGGAAGGGGTCCGACACTTCGAAAAATGAAGGTATCGGCCAAAGGAAGACTGGTGCCACGAAGGGCGTGAAAATAAAAGACTCTCTAGGCCTCCATACGTAATACCGTCGGGGTCGGAAAATAACAAGAGTTGACCAAGAGAGGTCGGATAGGATAGATAAGTCTGGCACAAGTAAGTGGAAGCAATGCCAGGACTCAGCTAGGGCCCCGTGGTCGCCAACCCACGCTCCAAAGTTCAGAGCCTCTCGGGCTTTTCGGACTAGACCAGAAACCACCAGTCCCATCACTATAACACTTTTGGCATCACACGCGTGTGAAGACATTCGGAATACGACTGGAGTGGAACTGACTTGAAGGTAAAACAGAAGTTACAAAAAATACTGGGACATTCTAATGTCTAATATCCAAACTGACATCGGAAAATGCGAGGGTGCAACATCAGATCGGTTCATGTGGTGACGTATTTTCCACGACGGAACGAAAGATTTTGAACAACAGCCACGAAGACTTAAGTCCAATGTAAAATATATGAGGCCATTGAGGACCTCGTTAAGTCTTCATACATTTGGCAGTGAACTTTATTTTGAAGCCAGAATTGCCTCATTCTCTCTGAGTGGGCCTGCTCGCTTTCCTCTGCACAAGGGACATCGTGTCTTCTTTGTGATTGTTCGTCTCGGTTTAGCCCGTTCGTTATTATCTTTTTTCGGAAACGATCTCTGTCAAAGGCGTCTTCCGATTTGATCTGTAGCACTTGAAGGTCTTCTTTGGTGTTTCTAAACCAAGGCATCGTCGTTTTAGGTTTTGAATCAAATAACTAAAATAGGCAAAATATTTTATTATTATTATTATTATTATTATTATTATTATTATTATTATTATTATTATTATTATTATTATTATTATTATTATTTTACGGCTCAATGGATAAATGGTTATCGAGCTAGCCTTTGATCCAAGGGGTCTCGGATTCGATTCTCGGCCGGGTAGTCGATTTTTACCTTCATTGGTTAATTCCGATGGCTCGGGGCTGGGTGTGTGACCCGCCTTCATCATTAGAATTCATCATAGGCAGGGCCCTATCCTCACAGCTTCAAAGGTCGCCTATACGGCGCTAACTCGAAAGACTTACACCACGCCTCTTCGAAGGCCATACACCTTTAGAATCAGTAGCCTAGTAGTAGTAGTAGTAGTAGTAGTAGTAGTAGTAGTAGTAGTAGTAGTATAATGAGAAAGATGCAGTTCAATTTGTTCGCAGGATAGGATGCCTTATGAGCTTACACTTATACGCTCTGCTGAAACTGCTTCACAACATATAACACATTGTGATTGATAAATGATCAACAAGAAACCATATTATGAATACTGTTCAAAGTATTTCTTTCGCACCTTGAGACGCGCTGTTGAAGGCAGAAACAGTGTACATTCCCTTAAGAATGTATCCGTTATAATGTACGTTCTTAAAAAGAATATTTAACTAATGCCATATCTTTATTTTCACCAGTTATATAGTACAGTAATGCTGCAATGGCTAGTGTAATTGAATAAATTGTACTAATAACTACTATATTTAAATGTGACTGTGAACTTGTAGATTAATGATTAATAAGCAGCGAATGAATGGAGACGTCAATGTATTCATTCTTGAAAAGGGGTCGAGTGATCAAGAAGTTATTGAATTACTGTTCTACTACAATAACGAGCTTTGGTATATTTGATGTGCCACTACTGTGGTAAACCTTATGGTTCCAGAGTTTGTTTCTTCGCCCTTCTAAAAACCCATAATCGGAAGTGCTTCTGCACTCAGGCAGCAGTCACTGTACGCATTAATAAGTTAATGCCAATTACGATTATGTTGATTTTCTCTTTCATACTTCCATTGCTTTGTTTATCTTGTATCTGAAAGTGTAGAGGATTTTTAGAGAGCTGTGCAGTTGAATCCGTCTGCTGTATGGTGTATTTCTCGTAATCAGGCAACAGACTACGCGTCTCGATGGATATGGGGGTGGGGGGAGGGGTGGATCAGATCCATTGAGTAATTTTCGCCCTTAGGCCTTGTGGGCCTTGAGTGCAACTTTCGACAAGGTTGTTAACTGGACTGCATAGATGTAGGGGGTGGTGGTACATTGACCAGAATCGGACTGGTCAGGATATGACCTGCACCTCGTAGGGTGATTAGACTAAGATGGACTTAGGTCTTTATAACGAAGACCTTCGGTGTCATAATTTCCAAAGCTAGAGATAAGAGGGTTGGGGTTTGAATCAAGACGAGAATAAAATTTCCTAGCGGATTTTAGAATTCTGGAGTGGACTTCGTCGATACGAAGGACGTTATGAATGTCACGATTCCGTTCGTACCATTGAGCACCTGAGATGGGTTACTTGGCTCATTATATCCTAGTCCATGATAGGGCTGTCTCCTAACCACTCTGGGCTGCGAAATATGTCCTCTGGATTAGATCCCGTAAATTTTGGAGCCCTTTTCCTAAGTTCAAGTTCAGGTGCCTCTTCCACCAGCGCAGCCGTACCAAACACTCTGCCGCCACTGCCCACCGTTGTCGATTTCCCACAACGTGGATGAGGAGTTTTCCCCATGGAAATTGCTGTTTGTTTTGTTCCTGCTCTACGAATGAAAGTGTGAAATGAAGTAGTTAGATGAACCGAAGAATGCTCATGTGGTTTAAAGGAAGAGTAAATGAAAGACTCTCTAGGCCTCTGGTCGGTAGACAACACGAGTTCCTGAGCGAGTTGGCTCCGTGGTACGTGTCGTGTAGCAGTAAGCTTGCACTGAATAGATGAAGAGTTCGATCCACATAATCGGCAGCCCTGAGGATGATTTTCCCTCAGGCTTCCTGTTTAAAATATCAGTCAAATGCTTGAGCTGTACCTCAATTCTCGACGTCAGAGGTAAACTGTCGTAAATGCAAAAATGAAAATTTTGAGGTGTGTGACATATTTCGGTCGTGCCTTCTTATGGGTAGGCCTACACGCATGCACAGGAATGGTGCCCGCATATAAACAAAACATGGCGTCCCCCCACGTCCTCACCTAACGCATTATTGCAGGTAGACAACCCGCCACAAGACTCTTGAGATTTGAATGGGCACAGTGGTGCTATAGTTACACTATGCTGTATGGGAGAAATATTGTAGGGCTGCGGAAGGAATTTGTATGTATGATTCATTCGTTACGAGAAAGCGTTTGATAAAGTGTCATGGAACAAACTGTTTCCACTTCTGGCTGAGATAGGTTGCCCACATCGCATGGTAAATCTGTTATACAATTTATATAAACATCAAAATGAAGTTATCAGGATTGGCAACGAACTAACAGCCCCTGTACAGATACTGAAAGGAGTGAGGTAAGGTTGTCTGCTCTCATCATTCCTGTTTAATGACTTTGCTGAGAAAATCATCAATGAATCTCTAACGAAAATCAAGCTTGGGGTGAAAATAGGAGAGTCTAATGCAGACAATCAAATTTGCCGATGATCAAGCTATAGTTGCATGTAGTCCAACAACTTTATCCAAAATGTTGCTAAAGCTGAATGAAAAAGGTAAGGAATTTGGTATGAAAATTAATATTATTAAAAGTAAAGTCATGATGTTTAGTAGGAAACCACGTCCAATGCACGTGATGATCAATAGTGAGCCTGTGCAACAAGTAGCACAGTACAAGTACCTTGGCCAGATCATAAGAGAAAACCTTCAGTGTCACACATAAAATAAAAACACGAATAGCAGTAGCAAAGCAAGTCTTCAGAGATAAACACACCCTTCTACGTCAGAAAACAATCTTACGTACAAGAATAATGAAATCTTATGTTTGGTCTGTCGCGCTGCATCGTGCTGAAACCTGGACGTTAACCAAGAGTGAGAATAAGAGGCTCGCGGGCTTTGAGATGTGGTGTTGGCGTTCGCTGCAACGGATAATTTGGGTGGAGCAGAAGACCAACACTTAAGTATTGAAGATTGTCCAAGAAAAGATTAAGAAGAGACAACTTTCTTGGATAGGACATAGGCTTCGACACAGGAATGTGTTAATGAAAATTTTGGAAGGTAAAATACCAGGGAAGACCCCTCGTGGAAGACCAAGAAAGACATTCATGATGACATTTCTTGTGAACTCAGGATGCAGGAGCTATGCAGACGCAAAACGTACTGCACAGGATTAACCCAGTTGGAGAAAACTCAGAGACAAACCAGTCATTAGACTGAATTACACAAAGAAGAAAAGGTGGTGGCTGTATGGCAATATATACACCTTGTGCTTTTAGCACTACCCGGTCACTGTCTTCCCTTCCTTTTCAATATTGGAGTGGGGCAGTGTTCATTGTTTATGTCGGAACACCTTTTCTGTGCATGCGTATACACTATGCTTAGCGTGATTAGCTGCCATCACGGAGGCTCAAGAAATTTGAAATTTTAAAAGTGGTACGAGGGCTACAACGGGGTCCCCCAGCCTCAGGAGGTCAACTGATTAGAGGGGGGTTTGATTTCCACCTCAGCCATCCTCGAAATGATTTTCCTTAACTTCCCACTTCTCCTCCAAGCAAATGCCGAGATGGTACCTAACTTAAGGCCATCGCCGCTTCCTTCCCTCTTCCATGTCTATCCTTTCCTATCTTCCCATTCTCCCCACAAGGCCCCTGTTCAGCATAGCAGGTGAGGCCACCTGGGAGAGGTATTTGTCCTCCTCCTCAGTTGTATCTCCGACCCAAAATCTCACGCTCCAGGACACTGCCGTTGAGGTGGTAGAGGTGGGATCCCTCGCTGAGTCCGAGGGAAAAAACAACCCAGGATTGTAAACAGATTAAGAAAGAAAGAAAGAAAGAAAGAAAGAAAGAACCGTGCACACTACTGTATGTTTCGCAGGAATAAAGATAAACTATGCGATACTATCGTATATGCAAGGAGAACATAGCGATAAACAGTGATAAATGGTTATATACAGTAATAGTTCCCTACATTATGCCGTCCGCCGACCTCCGTGTTATATTGTCTCTTACGATAGTTTACCATGGTCAGACCTGCCTTAAAGGCAGCAAAATTTGCCCCTCAGCAGCTTCTTTCTGCTCCCCTGTATAGTTAATGCCTGGCCGAGGCGGTAAAGGCGTGCTCGGTTCGCCCGGAAGGATGTGGGTTCGAATCCCCGTCAGGAATTCGTAAAATTTAAGAAACGAGGTTTCCACTTCCGGTGGTGGATATGGCCTTGAGGTTCACTCATCCTAAACCTAAAATGAGTACCAGGTTAATTCCTGGGGGCAAAGGCGGCCGGGCGTAGAGCTAACCACTCTACCCCATCACGTGGCGTGGTTAACAATGGTGGAAGCCTTTACCTTCCACTCCTCCAAGGGCGTTCAAGGCCGGTACGGAGGTGCTTTGTCTTTGTCTTTTTGTGTAGTTTGTGAAATGTCACTCTGACGTCCAGAATTAAGGCCACGGCCACTACTTTGTCATTCATTGCCCTTTCGTATTCCATCGTCTAAACGTTAAATTCTTAACAAAACAAAGAAAATATGAAAAGGAGTATGTGTTGACCATAGACGGACATAGACCGCAAGATGTGGAAGCCACGGTAAATTTATCCCGGGACAAAGGGAGTCAGCTCTAGTCTCATCACAATTATTGGTCGGTGCTTGAATGGAAGAGATCTGTGTTAGTTAATGAATCTCTTTCAGAGTAAAATTACGGCGCCAAGCCATCTCTTTCATTCTGTTTCATGTTACCTTCGATCTCGTACACGGTAGTTTGAATATTTCCAACTTGTAATTTACTTTCACAAATGGATGGTACTTTTTACATGTCTATACAAGGTACATATAACAGGAGGTTAAAATAAATCTAATCAAAAATGAAGAGTAAAGGGGAACATTTCTGCAACACCCGAACATGTGACTTCATTCGAACATCATTTTGGCTATATAGTGAAATATTATATTATTCCGTTAAATACTGTATCGTACCTAGAGGTAAGAACCCTCTAGGTCGATGCCTTCCCTTCCTGACTAAATATCCGACTAAGCTCAAGTGGATAGAGAGTGGGTTAGGTTGTCGCGGGTAGACTAAAAGTCGAAGTTTAAACTTATCTCTGAGTATCATGACAGGAATAATGGAGGTTTATATCGAATGAGAATATCGAATGAGAAATACTAATATGGGGTAAGATAAGTTTATTGCACAAAATAATCCGAACCATCCTAATATCCACAAAGTAAAAATCAAATTAAGAAGACTTCAAACCGGCATCGAGACGACATTAAATCCAACACATTATCGCGTTAAAATATAAAAAAAAAACATTAACAACGCAAAACAAAATCAACATATGACAATGTAGATTCCAATTACAAAATTAATTGCTGAAAGGTTTTATTATGAATCAACGTGATAATCCAAAGTTCCTGTTTACATGGAGTAATATTGTCGCATGATCACAATTTAACAGTTTTTATTTAATTTTGGAGGGCTGCCTAGATAAGTGCATCTGCACGCGATCTAATACCGTAAGTAGTGGAACATGACTTTACGAAACACGATTAAATACTAGTGGCATTTCCCTACTCTATATTTACAACAGTCATAACGGGCTAAAATAATCAAGTATTTACACTGGATCAGGTGGGTGAAAAACTCGACATGTGAAACGCGGTGCACCAAAGATCCAGTCGGAACTACTGTAGAATAACCTTAATCATCAACTAAGCACTCGGACTGTTCCCCATGAACAACAAGACATCAAACCAAAAATCACAATGAATCACACAAATACACAATCCTGTAAAAGAAGCAAACAACATAATTCAATATACACAAGGCAAACAACGGAGCACAGGCCAGCGCCCTTCGTCAATTCCTGATTTCCTGCTTGGCAATCAGCTATAAAGAATATTAAAACACAAGACTACTCTCGGAAATTGGTCACTGTTTTGACAAGGTTACATCGCGGAAGCTACTCTTCGCTTCACAACTAAGCTATAATTCTGGCTGATAAACTGGCCTTCATAGCGAGCTAATATTTCAACAACCGCTCGTAAACTCGCATTCAGACGTACACATTGTCGCATGCTAGCATATTCCTGTACACATATGTAATAATCTCTTGGCCTGACATTTCCTTCGCGGCATCTCTAATTCTCAATAACATTTCTCCATAACAAGGCCGATACTTACTTCACATATTTTTCATAATTTTCCAGGCATGCACACTGCCCCCATCATTGATTTCACATATATTTCAGCATGCCCTAAATTCACATACATATCCTGTATTTTCATCAGTCCTCTCATTATAAATCAGGGTTCGATTCCCTGCCTAACCATTGTCCAAAACAGTTTCCTATCCATTTTAAAATATCCTATTATAAATCAGTGGCGTGTATACAGCTCCACACGTCTTGCAGCACGTAAAATCCATGCATACAAGCAGTCTATCTGTCGCTAAACTCTCTATATAAAATTAAATAAAAATTTAATCTCGAGGCTGCGAGCGTGTGACTCTGTATGTTGATGATTTCAGCTATCTAATCCTTCTAACTACATAAGAACACAGGAATAACTTTAAATAACATGCATAATTCACACAAATAAAAATCAAGATAAAACCTGTCATCTCCCTCGGTTTCCCATCTAATTAATTATAAAGTAATAGAAATAAAAAGAAAATATGCAACCCAGTCCTGTCCATATTTACCATAACACACATATAAAATGAACTCATGCCCTCTGGCTGAAATTAAAACTAATGTCCCTAATCTAAACCTCACTAGTATTTAACTTATTTCACAAAGCATGCCACTTAAATATTACATGAAACTTATTCTGGCAACTCCCTGGACATCTTTAGCGAGTTACATCCTCGCTGGCATAAAGTCTTACTCCATAGCTAACGCACTTTGCACACGAGGATCCAATCTTCTCTCTTCAATGGATTATACCATCTTTTTGAAGCTGGTTCCTATACAACAGCAACACATAATTATCTAGTCAGTCTCTCTTCACCGCTCTTTGTGCACGTTGCACCGAAACAAACCCACTGTCGGCTGTAATGGAAAGCCAATGTGAATAACTTAGTACCAAAAACCTATTCACAAACAAAAGTGAATGTTAGGGATTCAATCACTGTCTCTAGGAGTGGCCCGCGCGGATCGAATCGAACAGTCTCTCGCGAAACACGACCGACCCAGTGGTAATGTACGGAAAAGCGTCTCTCGCTCAATTACCAGACTGCGGAAGAAATTACAGTTTGCCCAATTAATGCAGAATTTCGTGCCATGGCGCACTTGGCTAATGATTATACACAGTTTAAACAACACTGTTCACAAGAAAATTTGCACTGTCTTGAGTCGATACGACCGTACGGAGTTAAACTTCTGCCCACGTGGCAGCAACTACGGGTCCCGCGTACACTGATGTTCACTTCTCAACGACACACAGCCAAAGGAGGACGCTTCACCATGTGGTGTGCTTAAGTATCTTTGCAGACGCCTTTACGGCTAGGGGATTCCCCGAGGATTCAAACGCTCAGCCAATCAGACCTATTGTTTCACACAATGTCTTTTGTAATTCACCGAAATTGATATCACATGCACTCATAATAAACAGATGACGGCTCAGACCAATTTTCTAATTTATTCCTGAATATTTCTAGTTCTCAGATTTGTGGAAAAGCTTCAGATAACAGAACTGACCACTCTCTCTTGCTGAACACACCACACGTAGAACGATGTTGGTCATCCTGAAGTTTCAGCTCTGCGCGGTCCAGTATTCAAAGTAGCAACGCCCTTGCTTTCTATTTGGCTCAGTTCACCTCGTGGCTTAACGTTCCCTGCACGTTATGTTGACTATGAATAAAATTGGAAGCTTCCTACGGTCACTGGAAAGTTTCGAGCAAGTGTCCCACGACATTTTGTCTCATAGACTTCCAGTCTCAGCTATACTCTGCCAGTCTTATAATGTTCAACTGCAGTCCACGTTTATCATACAGTTTAATATGCCAAATAGTATAATTGAATATTCCAAATGAGCCGTCAGAATACGGCGCAATACCGAGAAAAATTAGCTAAACACAATATGTTACAAATTTTAATAATAATGTTATTTGCTTTACGTCCCACTAACTACTTTTTAAGGTCTTCCGAGACGCCGAGGTGCCCGAATTTAGTCCCGCAGGAGTTCTTTTACGTGCCAGTAAATCTACCGACACAGGGCTGTCGTATTTGAGCACCTTCAAATACCACCGGACTGAGCCAGGATCGAACCTGCCAAATTGGGGTTAGAAGGCCAGCGCCTCAACCGTCTGAGCCACTCAGCCCGGCGTTACAAATTTTAAAGTAATAAAATCATGTACAGGGGAAAACATTTCTAAGTTTGGTGTAGTTGCTGTTAAGTTGAAAAATCTTCTAAAATATCTACAGAACCGTCTCAATCTTGTATGTTTTAAAACATTCTGCTATGCTGAAAGAAAATGATATTTTGGTGACGTAATTTATTAAATGCTCCATGAAGTTTGTGAAATTCACGTGAAGTACGGCATTTTTTATGGGACAGCGTGAGGGAATCGAAGGTGAGATGCACATTTTCTTCCCATTTTTAAAAAATTATTGGAAGTAAAGGGGAAAATATGATCAAGCACTGACTTGCTAGGTTTATTTCCACTAACAATTTCAAGAACGTAAAAAGTCCAGTAGGTGAAATAAATAATACAGAAAAAACGTTAAGATATGGAAACTCAAATATAATTGCTTTTTACCAAATACCTGTTGGAAATGATTACACTACTGTTGTACTCACTCGAATGTAAACTTTTTAATGTGCTGAAAGAAACAAGGTTAATTGGTTGTAAGTTATTAATGTAATATATTCCGATTTCTCAGCACATTAAAAATTTCACAGTATTTAAATGAATTTGAATATACTGAATTTTCCAACGTGTTCTTAAAATTCTATTTTCGATTTTATTTGTGGTTTAAAAGGGTTTTAATAAATCTACTTAATGAGATGAACTTACTTTTATGTTTTTAATGACGTCTTGTATTTTAGCTGATATCACTTAAAATGTTGTTTAGTGTTTTAGCCACTAGAATTTTTTCTTCGTCCAAATCTCTAGAAGCATATCCCTTTACCATCAAATGATGAAGTATTTTTACGGCATGAAAATAACCTGGTTTACCATGGTCTTATTATGAATTTAAGTTATACTAACCATTATATGATATTTGTCAATGTTCCAACATACCTCACGAAAATAGAACAAATAAAAGACAGCCTCTTTTGGAGTCGTTATTATTATTATTATTATTATTATTATTATTATTATTATTATTATTATTATTATTATTATTATTATTATTATTATTATTATTATTATTATTATTATTATTATTATTATTATTATTCAGTCAATTTATTTGTGCAACATTAATATGCCCATTCCAGAAGGCCCCAATAGAAAATGAAGAAACGAACAGCAAGCAGTGCCAAAGCTTGAAGTGTGTACATTTATAAAGGACAGGACGTGGAAACATATAAGGAGCAAACCTTGATCTAATTCCTGGATTAAAATTAATTGTTCAACCAGTTTTGAACGGAGAGGGATGCTGAAACCGACAGCGAAGTTGGCACCCGTGCCTACTCTTCCAGGATGTTTGATCACCACAGGCCACTGCAGGGACTGTAGTGAGGGTAGAACTTTACCACATGTGCTGGGAACGTGTTTCCATGGAGAGTTACCTTGAAGTGAACGACACAGTGATGTTGGTACAATCATAGCTAATACCCTACGTCTCAAAGGTATCGAAGTATATGGAGAACAATGCATCGCTGATGGAGGGAGGGATAGCAGGATTGCTATTATTAATAGACGAAAGTGTGAAGTAGAAACTTTCGATCCAACTGTACGCTTTGAAACTTCCATCTTCCAGTCAACTAAATTTGATGTTCAAAAGAAGGATAGTCCGCCTCTGTGGTGTAGTGGTTAGCGTGATTAGCTGCCACCCCCGGAGGCCCGGGTTCGATTTCCGGCTCTGCCACGAAAATTTAAAAAGTGGTACGAGGGCTGGAACGGGGTCCACTCAGCCTCGGGAGGTCAACTGAGTAGAGGTGGGTTCGATTCCCACCTCAGCCATCCTGGAAGTGGTTTTCCGTGGTTTCCCACTTCTCCTCCAGGCGAATGCCGGGATGGTACCTAACTTAAGGCCACGGGCGCTTCCTTCCCTCTTCCTTGCCTATCCCTTCCAATCTTCCCATCCCTCCACAAGGCCCCTGTTCAGCATAGCAGGTGAGGCCGCCTGGGCGCGGTACTGGTCATACTCCCCAGTTGTATCGCCGACCAAGAGTCTGAAGCTCCAGGACACTGCCCTTGAGGCGGTAGAGGTGGGATCCCTCGCTACGTCCGAGGGAAAAACCGAACCTGGAGGGTAAACAGATGATGATGATGATGATGAAAAGAAGGATAATTATCAACCTACAGTTCCTTTCTTCCTTGCATAGTAACGTTTAGAATCTCTTTTATTTGAATGAATTGAATTGATTGAATATCCTTATTGTTCGTAGGGTTTGTGTTGTTTATTCCGTCTTTGTTGATTTAGAAATATATCACTGCTCTCTCTTCTGTGCGAAGGAGGACTATTTCTTGTCCATTGACGTTGCAGCAGAAACACAAGTGGACAAAGATCCTTCACGATCAAATTTTCACCTGTGTAATCAAGTATTTGGTAGCAATACTTGGACATCATTTCTATAGTGTACGTAGCATTTTAAAAGTCTGGTCTTCAAGCAAACCTAGATCAGATAATTAATTAAATAGCATTAAAGTAGTATGTTTATGGGAGGTACAAATATCGATAGGAGTATCGAGTGGCAATATACTTCACTCTTCATCTTGCATAGTACTCCTCATGATGGCCCTGCCATCGTTTTTGCAGCATCTTTAACATCGTTGGTGCCATTAAGGATTAAACCTGCCTCCAGGTTGATGACTTGACAGACTATCGTTAAAATAGTAATTTGACGTACACATAATAATTAATTCTCAATTCTATCAATCCTGTTTCTGGTAAAAGAGAAACCGAGAAAATGGTTACGCGGTGTGGGTTACGTAGCTAACAGCTTGCATAGTGGGGTCAAACTCCACTGCCGGCAGCCCTGAAGATGGTTTCCCGTGGTTTCCCATTTTCACACCAGGAAAATGCTGGGATTATACCTTAATTAAGGCACGGTCGTTTTCTTCCCACTCCTAGCCTTTCCCTGCCACATCGTCGCCATAAGACCTATCTGTGACGGTGCGACGTGTAGCAAATTGTAAAAAAAACATTACAGCGGAGCTATGGGGGTTATGGTGACCTTCGTTAAACTGAGATGTAAACAGAGCGATCATCAAACTTGTTAATAACCCATTGGTACTTATACACGTCACCTGATATTGTAACAGAAAAGAAAGAAGAATCTTAATAACGCACTGGTACTTATACACGTCACCTGATATTGTAACAGAAAAGTAAGAAGAATCTTAATAACGCACTGGTACTTATACACATCACCTGATATTGTAACAGAAAAGAAAGAAGAATCTTAATAACGCACTGGTACTTATACACGTCACCGGATATTGTAACAGAAAAGTAAGAAGAATCTTAATAACGCACTGGTACTTATACACGTCACCTGATATTGTAACAGAAAAGAAAGAAGAATCTTAATAACGCACTGGTACTTATACACGTCACCGGATATTGTAACAGAAAAGTAAGAAGAATCTTAATAACGCACTGGTACTTATACACGTCACCGGATATTGTAACAGAAAAGAAAGAAGAATCTTAATAACGCACTGGTACTTATACACGTCACCTGATATTGTAACAGAAAAGAAAGAAGAATCTTAATAACGCACTGGTACTTATACACGTCACCTGATATTGTAACAGAAAAGAATAATAATAATGTTATTTGTTTTACGTCCCACTAACTACTTTTTAAGGTCTTCGGAGACGCCTAACAGAAAAGAAAGAAGAATCTTAATAACCCATTGGTACTTATACACGTCACCTGATATTGTAACAGAAAAGAAAGAAGAATCTTAATAACGCACTGGTACTTATACACGTTACCTGATATTGTAACAGAAAAGAAAGAAGAATCTTAATAACCCATTGGTACTTATACACGTCACCTGATATTGTAACAGAAAAGAAAGAAGAATCTTAATAACGCACTGGTACTTATACACGTTACCTGATATTGTAACAGAAAAGAAAGAAGAATCTTAATAACGCACTGGTACTTATACACGTCACCTGATATTGTAACAGAAAAGAATAATAATAATAATAATGTTATTTGTTTTACGTCCCACTAACTACTTTTTAAAGTCTTCGGAGACGCCTAACAGAAAAGAAAGAAGAATCTTAATAACCCATTGGTACTTATACACGTCACCTGATATTGTAACAGAAAAGAAAGAAGAATCTTAATAACGCACTGGTACTTATACACGTTACCTGATATTGTAACAGAAACGAAAGAAGAATCTTAATAACCCATTGGTACTTATACACGTCACCTGATATTGTAACAGAAAAGAAAGAAGAATCTTAATAACCCATTGGTACTTATACACGTCACCTGATATTGTAACAGAAAAGAAAGAAGAATCTTAATAACCCATTGGTACTTATACACGTCACCTGATATTGTAACAGAAAAGAAAGAAGAATCTTAATAACCCATTGGTACTTATACACGTCACCGGATATTGTAACAGAAAAGAAAGAAGAATCTTAATAACCCATTGGTACTTATACACGTCACCGGATATTGTAACAGAAAAGAAAGAAGAATCTTAATAACCCATTGGTACTTATACACGTCACCTGATATTGTAACAGAAAAGAAAGAAGAATCTTAATAACCCATTGGTACTTATACACGTCACCGGATATTGTAACAGAAAAGAAAGAAGAATCTTAATAACCCATTGGTACTTATACACGTCACCGGATATTGTAACAGAAAAGAAAGAAGAATCTTAATAACCCATTGGTACTTATACACGTCACCTGATATTGTAACAGAAAAGAAAGAAGAATCTTAATAACCCATTGGTACTTATACACGTCACCGGATATTGTAACAGAAAAGAAAGAAGAATCTTAATAACCCATTGGTACTTATACACGTCACCTGATATTGTAACAGAAAAGAAAGAAGAATCTTAATAACGCACTGGTACTTATACACGTCACCTGATATTGTAACAGAAAAGAATAATAATAATAATAATGTTATTTGTTTTACGTCCCACTAACTACTTTTTAAGGTCTTCGGAGACGCCTAACAGAAAAGAAAGAAGAATCTTAATAACCCATTGGTACTTATACACGTCACCTGATATTGTAACAGAAAAGAAAGAAGAATCTTAATAACGCACTGGTACTTATACACGTCACCGGATATTGTAACAGAAAAGAAAGAAGAATCTTAATAACGCACTGGTACTTATACACGTCACCGGATATTGTAACAGAAAAGAAAGAAGAATCTTAATAACGCACTGGTACTTATACACGTCACCTGATATTGTAACAGAAAAGAATAATAATAATGTTATTTGTTTTACGTCCCACTAACTACTTTTTAAGGTCTTCGGAGACGCCTAACAGAAAAGAAAGAAGAATCTTAATAACCCATTGGTACTTATACACGTCACCTGATATTGTAACAGAAAAGAAAGAAGAATCTTAATAACGCACTGGTACTTATACACGTCACCTGATATTGTAACAGAAAAGAATAATAATAATAATAATGTTATTTGTTTTACGTCCCACTAACTACTTTTTAAGGTCTTCGGAGACGCCTAACAGAAAAGAAAGAAGAATCTTAATAACCCATTGGTACTTATACACGTCACCTGATATTGTAACAGAAAAGAAAGAAGAATCTTAATAACGCACTGGTACTTATACACGTCACCGGATATTGTAACAGAAAAGAAAGAAGAATCTTAATAACGCACTGGTACTTATACACGTCACCGGATATTGTAACAGAAAAGAAAGAAGAATCTTAATAACGCACTGGTACTTATACACGTCACCTGATATTGTAACAGAAAAGAATAATAATAATGTTATTTGTTTTACGTCCCACTAACTACTTTTTAAGGTCTTCGGAGACGCCTAACAGAAAAGAAAGAAGAATCTTAATAACCCATTGGTACTTATACACGTCACCTGATATTGTAACAGAAAAGAAAGAAGAATCTTAATAACGCACTGGTACTTATACACGTTACCTGATATTGTAACAGAAAAGAAAGAAGAATCTTAATAACCCATTGGTACTTATACACGTCACCTGATATTGTAACAGAAAAGAAAGAAGAATCTTAATAACGCACTGGTACTTATACACGTCACCTGATATTGTAACAGAAAAGAAAGAAGAATCTTAATAACGCACTGGTACTTATACACGTCACCTGATATTGTAACAGAAAAGAATAATAATAATGTTATTTGTTTTACGTCCCACTAACTACTTTTTAAGGTCTTCGGAGACGCCTAACAGAAAAGAAAGAAGAATCTTAATAACCCATTGGTACTTATACACGTCACCTGATATTGTAACAGAAAAGAAAGAAGAATCTTAATAACGCACTGGTACTTATACACGTTACCTGATATTGTAACAGAAAAGAAAGAAGAATCTTAAGAACCCATTGGTACTTATACACGTCACCTGATATTGTAACAGAAAAGAAAGAAGAATCTTAATAACGCACTGGTACTTATACACGTTACCTGATATTGTAACAGAAAAGAAAGAAGAATCTTAATAACCCATTGGTACTTATACACGTCACCTGATATTATAACAGAAAAGAAAGTTAGAAGAATGGGATGTCTAGGACATTCTAAAAATCCTGGATATCAGAACACGGAGACAGAAAAGATTGTTCATCAATTCTTTTTTTTTTTTTTTTTTTTTTGCTACTTGCTTTACGTCGCACCGACACAGATAGGTCTTGTGGCGACGATGAGACAGGGAAGGACTAGGAGTGGGAAGGAAGTGGCCGTGGCCGTAATTAAGGTACAGCCCCACCATTTGGCTGGTGTGAAAATGGGAAACCACGAAAAACCATTTTCAGGGCTGCCGACAGTGGAGTTCGAACCTACTATCTCCCGAATACTGGATACTGGCCGTCATCAATTCTTAAAGAGGCTAAGGCCAACTAAAAGAGCTGTACATGAAAAAGAAAGAGAAGGACAAGAAGAAGGAATCTGTCTCCTGTACAGGTGTTACTCTGTTTACATAAAAAGTCGTGGCACTCAGTCACAATCTGTGTTACATGACTATTACGTGTGTTCTACAGAGAGAAGAGTTTTATAACGCTACTTGTCTTAAAATTTTACAGACATGTAACACTTTACGTTAGCGGCTCAGTCCTCCAGGCGAGGTACATCAGTTTTACGAGTTGTTGAAACTTCGTGACGCCAGACCTTAGCTTGAGGAGCTGAGAAAATCACAGCTTGTCTTGTTGGAGTGAATTTAGTTCCCAGAACATAACTAATTCAGAATTATTTCATGTTCACTGCTGTTAATACATAGTCCAAAAATTACGGGAAGATGTTTTTGAACTTATGCCATCCTCCACAAAACAATACCCCACACCCAGGTATAGGGCCTAATACCAACTAAACCTTTATTCTTTACTGTTGAAGTATACAAAAGAACATCGATGGATTCGCGTTCCTTTTCAGAACACACATGGAAATGTCCAAATAGGGGCGAAACCGAAGTGATAACAGTCCTCCAGGGTGGATTTTTATCACCGTTGGAAAGTTTCAGTATGGTGTATGTCCTCCACGAGCATTTATCACAGCTTGGCACCTGCGTGGCATGCTCCGTATAAGTCGAGGGACGTCACGTTGCGGTATCAAGTCCCATTCTTCAATGAGAGCCTGTTCGAAGTCTTGGAGAGAATAATAATAATAATAATAATAATAATTACGTGTGCCTATTTCTAGCCGGGTGCAATCCTTGTAAGGCAGAACCTCCGATGAGGGTGGGTGGCACCTGCCATGTTTAGGTGACTGTGTGTTATTGTGGTAAAGGATAGTGTTATATGTGGTGTGTGAGTTGCTGGGATGATGGGGACAGCAAAAACACCCAGCCCCCGAGCCAATGGAATTAACCAATGAAGGTTAAAATCCCTGACCCGGCCGGAAATCGAACCCGGGACCGTCTGAACCAAAGACCAGTACGCTGACCATTCTGCCAACGAGTCGGACCACCGCTGTGGTGATGCGCGCTACATGATCTCTGGCATTGTCGTGTATGAGTACGAATTCCGGGCCAACACGGTATGCAACAACCAACACATGCCGTAGCAGTATCTGCTCGATGTACCCCGCAACGGTAAGATTACCACGGACGACGACAAGATCCGTGCGTCCATCAATACTGATGCCACCCCATACCATCACACAACCTTGTGCGAATCGATCGCCATCCTGGACAACATTTGGCATGTAGTGCTCACTACGGCGTCTCCATACACATTGACGTCCATCACGCTGTGTCAGGGGAAATCTGGACTCGACTGTGAACAACACAGGTCCCCAGTGGCGAAGTTGCTAGTTGACGTGGGTACGGGCAAATAGAAGGCGAGCTGCGCGATGTTGCTGCGTTAAACGGGGGACTCGAACAGGATGTCTGAGTCGTAAGGACACTTCTCTTTACCTCTTCTTTACTGTCTGGTCAGACACCGTGACTCCAGTGACCTTCCTGAGGTCTTGTTGCAGTTCTCTGGCAGTTGCTGAACGACGCCGCAACGCACAGATGGTCAGATATCGGTCATCCTGTGGGGTTGTCAAGCGTCCATGACCTTGCCTAACCCTCCTTGTGAACTGACCTGTCTCAAGGTAGCGATTCCACAAGCGTTGAATAACTGACGGAGAAACAGTGAGATCCACAGCAACACGACGAAACATCTATCTTTCCTGGATCAAAGTAACGGCCCTTGCGACTTGAACCTCGTTAAGATGTCTCACGGAATGTGCTGGTTGACGTACAACGTGCTCAAATGACCGCTGTAGTCTGTGTACCTCACAACGACACGACACACGGACGCACCGCTATTCACTTTGAGGGGTCACCTGACAGTTTAATGCATGACTACGCCTACAGATGGAGTATAACTTCGATTTGACATACCCTGAGTAGCTAAGTTCTCAAGGTATGCTTTACGACCATTGGAACCCCATCTACCAAATTAACGTTCACATACCAGACGTTACAAGACATGTTCCCCTAATTTTTGGAACTGTGTATCTTCAACCTTATTGAATACGTTATCGTTCACTCAATGCTGAGCTTAGTAACCACATTTTTATAATTTTTAGTATTTCATCTTCGACGAGACGTTTCACTCTCAGCGGTTTTCAACTCTCTTTAACACAATCTCAAGAGTAAGTGAGCTTCTTCGTTTAACCTAACCATATACCTGTTCTTCCCTGTGAACTGCTGCCTTCGACTTCGGGGTAAAATGGTATTTTCTAAATTTCGTTCTTCTCTCGTAATAATGTGGCCAAGGAACTGGAACTTTCATTGACATGGGAGGATATGTTTCCATATACTCAGTTCGTCTATAATGGAAGCATTTGTTTGCTTTTCCGTCCATGGTATCCTCCGCTCTCACCTCCTCTCGATAGTACTGATTCGCTTTTTTTTCAGTAGCTTTCATGATCCAGGTCTCACAGTCGTACAAAAAGACGTTAAATACCAGTGATTCAACCAAATGCATTTTTGTGCGTCCTGATATGCCCGGTTCTGCACTGGACACACCGAACCCACCATTTTTGGCTCAGAAAGACAGCGTGTACCGTCTTAACCACTGGCATGTGAAAGTACTCGTGCTCGACAAAATTCCAGCACCTCTGCGTCTCCGAAAGCTGTAAAAGTATTGAGAGGGACGTAAAACCAATAAAAATATATTTTTTTAAATGAAAGTATCCCAATGGTTCACTATGTGGCCATGATCGTTAACCCCCTCTTCCCATGGCGTAACAGCCACGAACTGCCATGACCTACCAAGCGACCGCTACTCAGCCCAAAGGCTACAGATTACGAGATGTCGTGTGGTCAGCACGACGGATCCTCTCGGCCGTTATTCTTGGCTTTCTAGACCGGAGCCGCTGTCTCACCGTCAGATAACTCCTCAATTTTAATAACGTAGGCTGAGTGGACCTCGAACCAGCCCTCAGATGCAGGTAAAAATTCCTGACTTGGCCGGGATACGAACCGGGGGCCTCCGGGTAAGAGGCAGGCCAGGTACCCCTACACCATGGGGCCGGCGATCGTTAAGACGTCAAGCCGATACGGTCTTACACCGTGATTACGGTTCGCGTCCCGCTGGTCAAATAAATTCACCACCAGAATGTTTGCCGGTAGGGTAGGAGACGTGGTCGTATACAATTTGGAATTACTAAATTGCGAGCCAAATTCTGGATTGAATTCCAAACCTGTCCGCAGTGTTCGTATGGAGAGAGAGCATATGACGCTGTTGATAATTATTCATCCATCGGATGGGGCTGTTAAGCCTTCAGCACACCCATTGTTGGTATTTGACAGGAGTAGGCTATGTAGTGGCCACGGATTTCACCCTCTCCCTTCCACTTATTCTTCTTTATTTGTTTACCCTCCAGGGTCGGTTTTTCCCTCGGACTCAGTGAGGGATCCCACCTCTACCGCTTGAAGGGCAGTGTCCTGGAGCTTCAGACTCAGGGTCGGGGGATACAACTGGGGAGGATGACCAGTACCTCGTCCAGGCGGCCTCACCTGCTATGCAAAACAGGGGCCTTGCAGGGGAATGGGAAGATTGGAAAGGATAGACAAGGAAGAGGGAAGGAAGCGGCAGTGGCAGTTGGTTACCATCCCGGCATTTGCCTGGAGGAGAAGTGGGAAACCACGGAAAACCACTTCCAGGATGGCTGAGGTGAGAATCGAACCCACCTCTACTCAAATTTCCTCCCGAGGCTGAGTGGATCCCGTTCAAGCCCTCGTACCACTTTTCAAATTTCGTGGAAGAGCCTGAAATAGAACCCGGGCCTCCGGGGATGGCAGCTAATCACACTAACCACTAGACCACTGAGGCGGACTTCTCTCTTCCTACTACCATATATCACGTCTTTCATTTCATCTTCGATGAGGTTTACGTCAGAAAGAGCATCCGATTGTAAAATCTCGCTAGGAATATTAATCGCTTTTCCTACCCGACCACGTAGAGAAACAAGAAAATAGTTGGACACACACACACATACACACACACACACGCAAGAGTTCCGATTATTCAAATAATGAAGGGATCGGTAAAAGGAAGGGAAGGGTCGCGAAAAGCAAGAAAATGGAAGACCTCCCAGAATATGCAAACATAGGCCCAATGGAAGTAGAATGGAATACTCCCATCCCTCTTTCCGAATCATCTGAAACTGGGGAGTGGGTAATTTTTATTGCAATCCATCCTTTTATGCATGCATTTGATTTTCTATACTACAGTTTTAGAAGCCTCCGTGGCTCGGGGGGCAGGGCGCCGTTGTTTTCCTATCTATAATTAAGTCTAATACCGGGCGAATTGGCCGTGCGCGTAGAGGTGCACGGCTGTGAGCTTGCATTCGGGAGATAGTAGGTTCGAATCCCACTATCGGCAGCCCTAAAAATGGTTTCCCGTGGTTTCCCATTTTCACACCAGGCAAATGCTGGGGCTGTAGCTTAATTAAGGCCACGGCCGCTTCCTCCAACTCCTAGGCCTTTCCTATCCCATCGTCGCCATAAGACATATCTGTGTCGGCGCGACGTAAAGCCCCTAGCAAAAAAAAAAAAAAAGTCTAATAAATGTTTACATCCGTCCGACTCATTGGCTGAATGGTCAGCGTGGAGGCCTGCGGTTCAGAGGGGCTCGGGTTCGATTTCCAACCGGGTCGGGGATTTAAATCGCCTCTGATTAATTCTTCTGGCCGGGGGGCTGGGTGTTTGTGTTTGTACCAGTACTTTTCTATTCATATTCAGACAACACACTATACTACCAACCACCACAGAAACACGGAATAGTGATTACATCCCTCCATATAGGGTTGGCATCAGGAAGGGCATCCGGCCGTAAAAACAGGTCCAAATCCACATGTGCGACACAGTTCGCACGCGCGACCCAGCATTTGCCTGATGTGAAAATAGGAAACCACGGAAAACCATTTTCAGGGCTGCCGACAGTGGGATTCGAACCCACGATCTCCCGGACGCAAGCTCACAGCCGCGCGCCTCTACGGCTAACTCGCCCGGTGGGCCGAATAGTAGAGCGCTGGCTTTCTGAACACAAATTGGCGGGTTCAATGTTATTTGAAGGCGCTCAAATACGTCGTGTCGATAGATTTACTGGCACCCAAAGGAACTCCTGCGGGACAAAATTTCACCACCTCGGCACCTCCGAAAACCATAAAATGTAGTTATTTGGACATAAAGCCAATATTATTATTATTATTATTATTATTATTATTATTATTATTATTATCATCCCATTTTCATACCAGGCAAATTTTGGGACTGTACCTTAACTAGGACACGGTATCTTCTTTCTCGGTCCATTATAATTTAGGCCTCTCTAAATTTATTACTGGTACCAGTTCGAAATGTTCGCTCCTCATCCAGTCTGTTTAGACTGTGCTAGTCTAGTCCTTTCCTATACCCACATTGCAATAAGGCCTTCTGCGTCTGTGTGGCTTAAAACAAACAGAAAGAGGGGAGGTTGGTACAATTAAGTAGAAAATTAACCAGAACAATTTGGGAGTCCTGTGGTCACTAACATACTCACAATTTGATATCTCGGGTGGATCAACCTTTTAGTCACCGCTTACCGCGAGGGTGATATACATTGGTTGTATTCGTTGGCTGAATAGTCAGCGTACTAGCCTTCGGTTCAGAGGGTCCCGGGTTCGATTCCTGGGGGGGTCGGGGATTTTAACCTTCATTGGTTAATTCCAGTGGCTCGGGGGCTGGGTGTTTGTGCTGTCCCTAACATCCCTGCAACTCACACACCACACACAACACTATCCTCCACCACAACAACACGCAGTTACCTACACATGGCAGATGCCACCCACCCTCATCAGAGAGTCTGCCTTACAAGGACTGCACTTGGCTAGAAATAGCCACACGAAATTTTTATTACCCCACAGGAAGATCGGAATAAGAATACAAAGGTGAGTGAACATACAACCAAACAAATTAGAAACGTGAAGCCTTGCTCGTACACATTTCATCAACTTGCTGGCTTTGTTTTGCGTATCTTGTTCCGTACTGCAAAATGTAATTAACTGTAATCGGGAACAGCTGGGAAAAGGTGCAGTGTGTTTGTGGGCAGAGAGAGCCATTGATATACGTCCTTGATTCTGCACGTTACTTGCTACCATCATACATTACTAACGCGTGTTCCGCAGTGAAACTCATCGGCCGAGGTCAGCTTGTTATATAGGGTTCTATTTCATCCCCGAGCAGTTCACTGTCTGCACGTGCAAACAGAGGACTAACCAGAGATTGATCAACTGGGTCATGCTCAGGTCCCGTTCAGTTTCAGTTTCACTTACAGTCACCTGACAGAAGAAAATACTGGTAGACCCCCACTACCGCGCCAGTCTAATTTATTTATCAAAATAGAAGGCGTGGTTCATTCGGGAGATCGTGTGTTCGAACTCTACTGTCAACAGCCCTGAATATTATTTTCTCTGATTCCTCGGATTGGCATTGCAAATGCTGAGGCTGTACCTTAATTGCCACGAGCCCTTCACTGAGTCTAACACTGTCCATTCAATCACCACTGATCGGCATTTAGGGCTATCACCCAGACGTAACCTTTTCTTAAATAATTTTTCAAAGAATATGGAAATTTATTGAACATCTCCCTGCTAAATTTTTCCAAACCGAGTGAGTTGGCCATGCGGTTAGTGTCGCGCAGATGTGAACTTACATTCGGGAGATAGTGGGTTCGAATCCCACCGTCGACAGCCCTGAAGATGGTTTTCCGTGGTTTCCCATTTTCATACCAGGAAAACGCTGGGACTGTATCTTAATTAAGACCAAATTATAACTTAAGATATTCTTAATACGTAAAGACAAGGGAAGGAAGACAGGATAAAATCATCAGTCTAGAGAAAAAGCTACCGAGCTCGATAGCTGCAGTCGCTTAAGTGCGGCCAGTATCCAGTATTCGGGAGATAGTAGGTTCGAACCTCACGGCCACGGCCGCTTCCTTCCAACTCCTGGGCCTTTCCTATCCCGTCGTCGCCGTAAGACCTATCTGTGTCGGTGCGACACTAGCAAAAAAAAAAAAAAAAGAGAGAGAGAGAAAGCTACTATAAATTACAACACTCAAGTCAAAGTTTTAAAATTCGAACGTCTGTAACTAATTTTTGATATCTTGAAGAAATTTATGTTAATCCTACATGTTTTATGTGTTATATATTTTCAATAACTCGAACTGTACTACTCGAAATTGTCGATATCCCCAAGAACATTTCAAGCCCAGAGGTAAAATATTTTTCTGTAATTAAAACTTACCCACAAAGTTACACTTATGCATACACGATTATCCACACTTAAATTTATTTCCTGTGGCAAGAACCTGCACTCAAATCACGTCCTTGTGCAAGAACAAACCTTCTATACAGTTTAGTCAGAGTCTACCGTACTCTTTGACTTATCAACAAAAAAATATCAAAGCCATAATATTAAAACTTTTTTTCTTTGCTAGTGGCTTTACGTCGCATCGACACAGGTAGGTCTTTTGGCAACGGTGGGATAGGAAAGGCCTACGAGTGGGAAGGAAGCGGCCGTGGCCTTAATCAAGGTACAGCCCCAGCATTCGCCTGGTGCGAAAATGGGAAACCACGGAAAACCATCTTCAGAGCTGCCGACAATGGGATTCGAACCCACTATCTCCCAGATGCAAGCCCACAGCCGCTCCTTATTATTATTATTATTATTATTATTATTATTATTATTATTATTATTATTAATATTATACCCCTTTTCCCACATCTGTGGGGTCGCGGGTGCGAACTGTGCGCACATGTGGATCTGGCCCTGTTTTAGGGCCGCATGCCCATCCTGACGCCAACCCTATATGAATCGGCACATGCTAAAAGGGCCTCAGTTCAAGCGACCTAGTTTTGATAAAAACGAAAATATCTCTCTCTCAACGACCCTTGTAGCGTAGGTTAGCAATTACCCTAGCTAATATTAGCTAACCCGCGCGTGTGACTCAATCCCTTTTAGCATAGATAGTTGAAGCTCTCCTATAACATGCGATTTTCATGCTTAACTCACTTTGCCATTTTTTTGTGACTGAGGCCCTTTTAGCATGTGTCGATTCATATGGTGGGATGTAATCACTATTACATGTCTCTGTGCTGGTTGGTAATGCAGTGTGCTGTCTGAATATGAAGAGGAAAGTTTTGGAACAAACACAAAATCCCAGTACCCGGGCCAGAAGAATGAATCAGAGACGATTAAAATCCAGCCGGGAATCGAACTCGGGACCCTCTGAACCGAAGACCTCAACGGTGACCATTCATCCAATGAGTCGGACATTATTATTAAATAAATAATGATGTTATTTTCTTTACGTCCCACTAACTACTTTTACGGTTTTCGGAGACGCCGAGGTGCCGAAATTTTGTCCCGCAGGAGTTCTTTTACGTGCCCGTAAATCTACCGACAAGAGACTGACGTATTTGAGCACCTTCAAATACAGCCGGACTGAGCCGGGATCGAACCTGCCAAGTTGGGATCAGAAGGCCAGCGCCTCAACCGTCTGAGCCACTCAGCCCGGTATTATTATTAAAATTAAACATTCGTATCAGCACACAAATGTTTAGTTCATAACCGTTTATCAGACTTTAGGATCCATCATCAGTGATTAAAAAATATTAAAAACATGGTAATCCACATAGAGCAGAGTAAATTGAATCTCCTTTGGGCGGCTGTGGCTGAATTTTTAAATGAATTATTATTATTATTTATTTATTTATTTAAATACATCGATACAGACAGCTATAGACTAAGGTTACACAAACTACCTGCTCCTTTTCAGTCGTTCTTCCGCCGAGATGTTCCGCGGTTTCTTTGGATCATCCCTCAACCCCGCAACTTTCTTCCTAAAGATGGTGGATTCACCGGGCGAGTTGGCCATGCGGTTAGGGGTGCTGAGCTGTGAGCTTGTATTCGGGAGATAGTGGGTTCGAACCCCATTGTCGGCAGCCCTGAAGATGGTTTTTCGTAGTTTCCCATTTTCACACCAGGCAAATGCTGGGACTGGACCTTAATTAAGGCCACGGCCGCTTCCTTCCAACACCTAGGCCTTTTCTATCCCATCGTCGCCATAAGACCTATCTCTGTCGGTGCGACGTAAAGCCCCTAGCAAAAAAAAAAAAAAAAAAAAAAAACTCTTCGACCCAGCTGAATATAGGAAATCTTGGAACACTATCTGCGGCGTAAAGCAAATAGCAACAAAAAATTCCTAAAGAGGGTCCTCTCCACTATGTCCTCTAGACTTTAATAATCGCATGTCTTTATTATTAGAAGTAGTATTATTCACATAGGTGTGTCGTCAAGATAAAAGAAGCCAAGCACAGTAATGTATTTTAGTGTCCGAAAACCGGTCGTGAACTGAACATTTGTATGCGGTTTCCACTGTTTAACTTTAATAATAATAAACCCCTCCCTTGGACTAGTAGAAAGCCCTCGGCAAGCTGTTTATAGAGTACGGGGTGATATGTAAACTGTACTCAGAACACTAACATCAGTGGCATTGTGAAGAAACGTGTTCTGGAATGTTTAAGTACAAGTGAAAGAGAGAAGTTTGATTAAAGAAGTCGAAATGTTTGAGAAAACGAAGAAAGACATTGCCTCAGAATTTGCCATTCTATCCAATATGCTCTCAACCATCATCAAATATAAAGATAAGATTTCTAATGCTATGCAAGAGTCGCATGTTTTCCCGGATTTTAAGCGATTTAAACAGCGTAGTAATGTGCACGTTTCTCGATAACTCGAATTATATTCAGCATCCGCAAGTACTTCGAGATATCGAAGATCAACTGTATTACTATTACATCATATCAGCGTACAGTAATAATTCACATCGAAGCCACCCGGAGGATATTCCCTCCAGAAAAGCTGTAATTACACGTTATTTGTTCCGAATTATAATTAACTTTATTTCACATGAATTTTAGCTTCAAACGCAGTATATTTCCATTAGATTTTTATTGCATTTCCTGAAACCCTAATTGCACTGTGCGTCATGCCCAGAGGGAAATGTTACCTTTTATCGGTCAATTAATCCTTCTGACAGCTGATAGTTCAGGTAATTATGACACAGCCAATGTAGTTTCCAACTCGTGTGCTAGCAGGATGACGGAGTTAAAACTGAGCGATTCCATATTGAATCCCCAACCCCATGGCACAACAGCCTCGGAGGGCCATGGCCTACCAAGCGACCGCCCGAAGGCCTGCAGATTACGAGATGTCGTGTGGTCAGCACGACGAATCCTCTCGGCCGTTATTCTTGGCTTTCTAGACCTGGGCCGCTATCCTAGCGTCATATACCTCCTCAATTCTTCTTATTATTAAGGAATACATCGCAACTGGGAACCCGGTGGCAATGAGCACTTACAATAGTGTGATAATGAAGTTAAAACATAATTACCCAACAACAACAACAAGGGCACAACAAGCAATTCCAAAGAAAGAAAATATTACAAGTAATACTACTAGTTTAACATTATATAATCCTAGCACACGAGTTGGAAACTACATTGGGTGTGTCGTAATTACCAATTCACACACATCTTAAGTATTTCCACTGCTTAACACTACTACTTACAATACTATAGGTTGAGCAGTACAATGACTTACTACTAGCTTAACATTGTAATCACGTTGGCTGAGTGGACCTCGAACCAGCCCTCAGATCATGGTAAAAATCCATTACCTGGACGGGAATCGAACGCGGGGCCTCCAAAGAAGAGGCAAGCACCAGCTGTCTTTTAGATAAAATGTTTCTATTGCACGTCATATTTACTTACATGTTTCGTTATGTCAGTGTTGTGTTGTTCATCTTTAAACGATGCTAAGGTAATGCATTTTCTTAACTAGTTCATTCGTTCGTAATCCTCTTCTTCCAATTATTGTCTACAAAGTACATGGTTTTGACACGAATCTTGGAGTTCCTTGAGGAAGGAAATCTAATATGCGAAGCTTTCACATCAAAATGAAGTTATTTAGATGACTCTCTAACATTGATCAGTAGGCAGCTGATCCCTCTATGACGCCTACCATTTTGGTTTTGATATTACGGTCTGTTATATTGTAGTCGAACTTGATTCAATGCAGTTGCGAAAACACTCGAATACTTTACGAAATTAAATTCCGGCACGAGGAGCGGAAGAAATATTATGGCCAAGCAACTTCTTCTTCTTCTGCTTCGGCGTGGCGCGTTTACCCTCCAGTAGGCGCAAGCGGGAGCGACTACATCTATTACACATGAAAAGAATATTTTCCTGCCTGCTCGCCTCGTCTCCCTTGTGCTAAGGTGTGAGCGGCCCTGTACCGAAAACTCAAACCACTTCATAACACGCCAACGAGTTTCGAATCGGAGTTTTTTTTTTTTTTTTTTCGAAAAGTTTTAGATTTAGAAACGCACATCTTGCAATATCGAATTTGGTTCTGATTTCCACCTTAATTTTAAATAAATAACAACAATAACAATGGGACATAAAAATAATTTTTATCAGTAAAATATAATTTTTAGGGTGAATAGCTTGAACCATCACCATCATCATCATCTGTTTACCCTCCAGGTTCAGTTTTTCCCTCGGACTCAGCGAGGGATCCCACCTCTACCGCCTCAAGGGCAGTGTCCTGGAGCTTCAGACTCTTGGTCGGGGGATACAACTGGGGAGAATGACCAGTACCTCGCCCAGGCGGCCTCATCTGCTATGCTGAACAGGGGCCTTGCGGGGGATGGGGAAGATTGGAAGGGATAGACAAGGAAGAGGGAAGGAAGCGGCCGTGACCTTTAAGTTAGGTACCATCCCGGCATTTGTCTGGAGGAGAAGTGGGAAACCACTTCCAGGGTGGCTGAGGTGGGAATCGAACCCACCTCTACTCAGTTGACCTCCCGAGGCTGAGTGGACCCCGTTCCAGCCCTCGTACCACTTTTCAAATTTCGTGGCAGAGCCGGGAATCGAACCCGGACCTCCGGGGGTGGCAGCTAATCACGCTAACCACTACACTACAGAGGCGGACATAGCTTGAACCACTGTGTAATTATATAATGACTGATGTATTCTCAATTGGAATGTGGAAGTGCAATGAGGGAAATCAGCAAATGCGATAGATGATGATCAGTAGCGGCGATTAGGAGGGGGGGGGGCGAGGGAGGCTATTACCCCCCACTTTGTCGAGAATACATTGCATTTTTATTCTATTTCAGCCGGCTGAAACTAGAAATTTTAGGAATTATTAAAAAAGCCATTTTTACAAGCTCTGCTGAGTTATCAGCTAATTCATTCCTTTATTTTCCCTAGTAACAAAATGATTAGCA
This sequence comes from Anabrus simplex, assembly GCF_040414725.1. Taxonomy (NCBI): domain Eukaryota; kingdom Metazoa; phylum Arthropoda; class Insecta; order Orthoptera; family Tettigoniidae; genus Anabrus; species Anabrus simplex. The sequence continues at coordinate 379,540,073 of NC_090268.1, read as the reverse complement.
GAAATACGCACAAAATATGGTTCGTATAGCGTCACAGCTGAAAACTTTGCATGTTTTGTGAGGAAGGGTAGCATAGATATGTACAATATATATTTTTGCCACAGTAATGGACACGCTTGCTGCGCGCATTCGTCAGTCTGGTAGTCTCTTTATTGTCTGTTAGTTTCTTTGTATGTAGTCAAATACTACATGATTTTTAATAGTATAATCACGCCGGACTTCTATATAATTGTAAAACATTTTTGTAATATTGTTCCTTTCGTGAAAGCTTTATCGTGTAGTATTGTATCAATATCTCAAAAAATTATTGCCACACTAAAGTTGGTAAACTGTCAACCTTTATCTTCCTGTCAAAATTCGCCCAGGTGGCATCAGAAAACTTATCATTTTATAGCTTTTTCAAGGTTTGATTTATATATCACCCCTCCCCCAACGCTGTTATATCCGCACAAATCCAGGTAAATTTGTTTTCCATACGGTTTTTTGACCCTCCCCCACTTCTAATTCCTATTTGCCGCTACTGGTGATGATGATAATGCTTGTTGTTTAAAGGGGCCTAACATCTAGGTCATCGACCTCAAATGTGATAGGAGGACATTCTTAAATCTAATGTGAAGAGGTGTGAAATTGCAGCTGGAAAATGGCAGAATGTCGCGTCTGATCGGGCGATATGGCGAGAATTTTCCATGGGGTCCGCAACATTTCGAACAACACCGACGAAGGAAGAGAAAATCAGATAATGTGTGACTGCCAGCCTCTACAACAAAGAGGAACCTTTGTGTCAATCAATCAATCAATCAATCAATCAATCAATCAATCAATCAATCAATCAATCAATCAATCAATCAATCAATCAATCAATCAATCAATCAATCAATCAATCAATCAATCAATCAATCAATCAATCACCACTGATCTGCACCCTAATGGTGCATTTCCTCTCAGATGTTTACCTAGTCTTTTCTTAGATGATTTGTTGGAAAATTATTGAACATCACCTTTGGTAAATTATTCCAATCCCTAATTCCTTTTCCTACAAACGAATATTTACTCCAATTCGTCCTCTTGAATTTAACTTTATCCTCATATTATGATTTTTTCTGTTTTTAAAAAGGTATTTCTTGCTGCTAATGTCATTCCACGATATTTCTCCGTTGATAGCTTGGAACAAACTGCTTAGTCGAGCTGTTCGTCTGCTTACTCCCAAGTCTTCCCAGCCAAAGGTTTTGCAACATTTTCGAAACATTACTTTTGGTAGGTTTCATGTGCCATCCAGTACTTTTGCAGACCTTGTGGTTCATGAACTGATATCCTCATCCATATAAGAACCCACAGTCGGTAAGATTGATGCACTCGAAAGAGGTCGTTATCCTCATCAACGAGTGAATGCCATTTTTGTTGTTATTACTATTACTGAGCAAGATGAAATTTTAAAAAAAGTTTAATCTTGAAAATATTTTTAGTAGATAAAGTAGGGGTCGCCATACTATGAAAAGCGTAAAATTAAGCAGTATCCTCAATTGTGCCGAAAGTCGAAGGGCTAAAGGGCCCGAAAAGATCTCAAATTTTGAGTCCTGGATAGCTCTGTCAAACTAAACAAACAAATTTCGAATCCGTGGCTCAGGTGGAGGCGCCCCGACCTCTCACCGCCGGGATCCGTGGTCTAAATCCCGGTCACTCAATATGAGATTTGTGCTGGACAAATCGGAGACGGTACAGATTTTTCTCCGGGTACTGCGGTTTTCCCTGTCATAAATCATTCCAGCAACACTCTCCAATATCACTTCATTTCATCTGTCATTCATTAATCATTGCCCCAGAGGAGGGCGACAGGCTTCGGCAGCCGGCACAATTCCTATCCTCGCCGCTAGATAGAAGCTTCATTAATTCCATTCCTGACCCGGTCGAATGACTGGAAACAGGCTGTGGATTTTCATTTTCAGTGCCGACCTAAATCCAATTCCGGAAAACAGCTTAAAATCGCTTGGTTCCTTACGTTTCCATTATGATTCAAATGCTAACCCAGTTAACATATTTATATATTTTTCTATGACGTATTCCTTGGTTTAATATCCTCAGGCGTTTTTTTTAATTTTTTCTCAAAATATCCACACTGAATGTACTTATAGGGACTTAAGTGAATCTCTGCACTGACGAACATGAGCGCTCTTTGTGGTAGAAAAGGACAAACTGCTATTCTAATCGTCCGGATAACGCTGATTAAGAAGAGGATTGTAATTTTTAGAAAAAAATAAAGAATATATTTTATTTAATATTCGTAGCTCATAACTCTAGGATGTTTTCAACATTGAGTTGCTTTCTTGAAGGGCTAGAACTGTGTGTTTTTTATTGAACCATGTAAAATTATTCATCTGCGAAAATACTGGTTAGCAAGGCTGAGTAGCTCGGACGATAGAGCGCTGGCCTTCTAAGTCCAACTTGGCAGGTTCTATCCTGGCTCAGTCCGGCGGTATTTGAAAGTGCTAAAATACGTCAGCCTCGTGTCAGTAGATTCACTGGCACGTAAAATAAATCATTAGGGACAAACTTTTGGCACTTCGGCGTCTCCGAATACCAAAATAAATGTAGTTAGAGGACATAAAACAAATAACCAGTATTTAACAATAATATTATCTCCTTTCTTCCCACAGACAAGTGCACGAGACATTAATCCTCCTACTGTTAGGATTCTGCTGAAGATTTCTACTGTTTTCGGTTTCTGCACTGCCGTTTGTCCTCGCTACGCCATGTTGTGTTGAGTGTCGAGAAGAGCCTAACACTGGAGCGTGAAATTGCTTTTCTCTTCTTCTCGCAACAAGTACGTGCGAGAGAATGGAGGATGGGGAAAGTTGATAAAGATACCTTGTAGCAAGTTGTGCAGGGTGCAGGAGGTTAGAATCCAATCCTCCGTTCTGCATTGCTCACTTATGAACACAATGGAGTCAGATCCGTAACGAAATTGAATACACATTTTGAGATATCCAATAACTCAGAAAAGTGACGGTTTGAAAGAACTTTTAGAATAGTATTCGTTCGTAACAAAAGGAATTCTCGTTCATGATGGATCAATAGAGGAAAGAGAACACCGTCTACAATTGGAAATATTAAATATTCTGTTCTGATCTCAAATAACCCGCTCGCATATCAATGAAGCACTTTGCCTAATGCAATATACTGAAGTATAGACTTGTATCTGAAGGCTGAGGCTGCGTGGTGTATTGATTAAAGTGCACACTTTCTGTGATGAAGGACGTGGGTTCAGATCCCACCAGAGTCCGTTGATATCTCCTCCTGTGTGTGCGGGCACGGTATCCCCTACCTGCCGTAAGAAACGAGTTAAAGGGGGCCAATGGCTCTCAACTTCAGAGCGTGCGTTGAAGAACACGCCACCACTAGATGAGTCCTGCATTGCTTCCACTTATTTGTGCCAGGTTTTCACTTCCGACTTTCCCCCGACCATCAAATGTACACCCTTCCCTTTATTTTTGTCGAAGTGTCGAACCTCCTCTACTTTCCCTCTAATTAGTGTTAATGGAGGATTGTTGCCAAGCTGTACTTCCTCTTAAAATAGTAATCACCATCATCTATTGATATCTGGATGTTCAAATTGAAAGAGACCTGTAAAGCAGATATGTTGTGGAGTGCTCATTTTTATGGTAATATCCAGAAATTCTCCTGAAACAGAGAGTTTATGGTGATTATTGTGTTAAAGGGAAGTACAACTGGACAACCACTTCTCCGAGAGGAGAAGTCCGTCACTTTGCATAGTTAAAGTACTCTAAAAGAAAGCGAAAAGCTCCGAAGGTGTGAATATGAAAGACTCCCTAGGCCTCGGAAACACTAATAGCGTCGGGGTTGGAAAAGAGCAGGAGTTCAACAAGGGAGGTCGGTCGGGAAATATCAAATTGAGAAGGCTGGCAAAAGTAATACGAAGCAATTAAAATCTAAGTCCCTCCTATGTTTGACTCATCTATGAGCCTCATGGTCGTCAATCAGTGCTCTTAAGCTGAGATTCCTTGGTGTCTCCCATTTAGTCACATCTTACGACAGGCGGGGTATATCATGGCTGTATTTTGCTGCCCCTGGTCACAGAGATTGAAAACAGAGAATAGTGGAATGTACCTTAAGTGAACATTGTTTATTTATTTATTTATTTATTTTATTTATTTATTTATTTATTTATTTATTTAAATTTTTCTTATCGGCCTTCTTAGCACCACGTTATTTCAGCTGTCTTCTGTGATCATTGCCCAGTGCTCCTTCATTCGTAGCTGGTATTGCTCTTTTCTTTCCTCCGTCTACGTCTTTCCCGTCTTCAACTTTGGACTTTCTTGAAAACTCTGGTCATTTTTTAGTTTCCTCCTGAGTGGGTTGCGTTTTTGTATATCTTCAAAAGTGATCCCTTCTATCCTCTAGGTCCCTTTTCACTTCCTTGAACCAAGCTGGCTGGGTCTTCTTATCGTTAAAATAGGTAATGATCCGGTTCGTGTTGGTTTCATTCTTAGCAAGTGGCCATTACATGCAATTCTCCTTTTCCTCATGGCATCAGAGATCTTCTGGACATCAGTATACAGCTCATAGTTATGCCGACGTCTATATTCATCTTTTTCTTTAATTAGGCCAGGACTTTTCTTTAAGATCTTTCTTTAATTTCCAATTCTTTCTATCAGGCATTTCTTGTTTATATGAAGACATCCCTCTGCATATAAATCCTCTGGTCTTCTGACAGTGCAGTAATGTCTGAGTTTTGCGTTCAACGATATGGACTATTTGTTGTTTTTTATTTTATTCATGCACGTCGCGAAAGTTCCTTTTCCGTGATGTTTGGTTCTATCCACTCATCCAATTTTATTGTCCCCTGGTTTATTTTTAGCTCTATTATTATTATTATTATTATTATTATTATTATTATTATTATTATTATTATTATTATTATTATTATTATTATTATTATTACCGTTTCTGGCTGTTTGACACACGTGCTTGGGATCAATCCACTTGTTGAAAGCACAGTGAAGGATATTTTACATCTTTGCAAACTTAAATTGCAAACCAATTCCGTCAGAGTAACTCAGTATCCAGAAGGCCTTGGTTATGAAAGCAAAGAAGGCTATGCATACGATAGAATAGAGAGAGCTTCTGCCTTGGTGCAAAATTGTAAACCAATAGAGATAACAAGGCCTTTCAAAACAGAGAGCCTGAATTACCATTCACGGGTGATAAGTCGGACGTCACAAAATCGCATGGGTGTGTACGTACTGTACGTTCAAATTCAAATGTGCATAGAATTAAGGAAGTATGATGTCCCAAATCCATAAAATCATCATCACCATTACCAGTGGTATTCTTGTCAAAACATCACTGGTCTTTTACATTCCGACAATAAAAGAGATCGGCTGAATATACACATGAGGTCTGAAAGGAAGTGTCTCATTAATATAGATATTTCAAGATGGTGGTAATTACTGCTTTAAGAGAAAAAAATCGATGGCCATCTAAAAATCAAGTTTCCCTTTTTAAAAAATCGGCGTAGTTAAATGAAAATCTGTATTGGCGTAATGTTGGAGCTATTTTTCGATATAATTACCACCAGATTTTTTTTTTTTGTTAGTTGCTTTACGTCGCACCGACACAGATAGGTCTTATGGCGATGATGGGACAGGGAGGGGCTAGGAGTGGGAAGGAAGCGGCCGTGGCCTTAATTAAGGTACAGCCCCAGCATTTGCCTGGTGTGAAAATGGGAAACCACGGAAAACCATCTTCAGGGCTGCCGACAGTGGGGTTCGAACCCACTATCTCCCGAATACTGGATACTGAGCGCACTTAAGCGACTGCAGCTATCGAGCTCGGTATCACCAGAACTGAGGTACTTGTCATGTCGTGGGATCAACTTTTGTATGCCGCTCTCGTAGCGTGTGACATTCGTCTTCATCTCTTCGTCCGTATGAAAATGCTGACACGACGGGAATTCCTTTAGGTGCAAGAAAAGATGAAAATCACTGGGATCAAGATCAGGACTATATGGTGGATGATCAAACACCTCCCAGCCGAGCATCGCCATGGATCAGCACAACACCTGCACTGAACATTTCACGCCTCTTACGATGTATTTTCAATGGCCCATCGCAATTTCCGTAGAAACAGACCGAACCTCGCAGGCGACGGAGGAAGATACGAGCCGCCATTTCGAGCAACTGCTGCTGCGCTACTAACACCAGGCAGGACTTGTCCGTGCGGTATATGATTGCTACGTCATAAATTTGTCACACATACTCATATTTCCCGGATAAATACATTTACCGGTACTTTACAAGAAAAGAAATGGGGAAACTTAATTTCTGGATGACCTACGTACAACTAAGCAGCGATCCTCCCTTGACGCCAATAATAATAATAATAATAATAATAATAATAATAATAATAATAATAATCGTATGGCCTCAACTATCGTGTGCAAGCATTATAATTTGACGTCATTGGCTGCTTGCTCGTCAATTTCCACGTTCCATATTACGCTTGGCCTACTGGATGGCAGAATAAAGCAAATCTCTCTTGGGTGTCTACGGCTGAGTTTTAATGAATTTTGTCGGGAGAACACCAAATCTGTTACAAGGTATCTTTTACATGCCGACATCGTACGATATGACGTGTCGGATGGAAGTTTGTCCGCCCTTCAAAATCCGACTACATCTGCCGGATTTGAACCCGCTATCTTGGGATCCAGAAGCAGACTCTCTACCACCGACCCATAGAGTGAACACCAATCAGAACAGGAAGTGAAAGAGGTCCAACCCTTCGAAGAATGACTGTATAGCCAAAGGAATGGGAAGAGCCACGAAGAGTGGGAAGACGGAACACTCTGCGCCTCACAAAATTAACATCTTCGTGATCCGGAGAGATTAAGACCTGACCAAATAGAGGTCGGTTAGGAAATCTGAAAATGAGGAGCCTGGCGCAAGTCAGAATCAGTTAGGGTCACTTTGATCGCCAACCTGCACTCTCAATTGATAGCCCTGGGTGTTTACTAACTTTACCACCTCTTACTACAGGTAAGAGATTAATGTATCTTACGTCTCCTCCCCACCTCCAACCCCCTGCGAAAACTAAAGGTCCATGGCTGATAGCATGAATCATAATCACATAAAACTTTAATATTTATTACGTCACAAAGACCGAAAGTGTGTTTTCAGGTAGGTCTAATTGTTGAAATACAAATGATAATAATGATAATAATAATAATAATAATAATAATAATAATAATAATAATAATAATAATAATAATAATAATTCCGGGGTGTTTGTGGATCGCAGGGATGAATGGGTCTAACTAAAATGTCAAGAATAGAATTTAAAACTTAAAGTGAAGGTTATATTTCTAGAACTTTACACATGGCAAGATTTTATGACAATATTGCAGGTACAAGTTGCAATCATTGAACAATATAAAAATAAAATAAAAACTCCAAGATTCAGAACCTTAACACCTTGGGCCTTAAGCCCCTAACTTTACATTTCCTGAACTTGTACCGGGGTATTTTTGGATCGCAGAGGTGAAAGAAGGTGACGGGGTGAATGGGTCTAAATGGCAAAATTAATTAAAACTTAAACTGAAGGTTATATTTTCAAAATTCAAAATTTCACAATTTACAGGTACAAGTAGCCAACATTAAACAAGTCTCTGAACGACAAAATTGGTGGTGTAAACATATCGTTGGCTTCAAGCGCTCACTTAACTTTTCCTGAGCTCCTAGCTCAAATTTAAAAAAGAGCACAATTTTGTACAAGGGCACAAATCCCCCAATTCAAAGAGCACTTGCTCACAAAATTACAGCATCTAGCCTTCAAGAGGCACTCATTAATCTTACAAAAAACTTTGAAAAAGAGCTAACAGGCTCTCAGTTTTCCAAGCCTACTCAAGGCAACATCAACTCACAATTTCTGGCCTTTCAAGGCAACACTTACAATAGGCAAATGATTATACAGGGGTATTTAATACCCAACCTACTGGGCCTTCATGGAAAAAGAATAACGTTTAAAAAACTGGCCCGAACACAAAATGAATGGAGGCGAATACTTGCACACCTATATATGACCACTTAAAACCTAAAAGGCACTAGGCCGATGAAACAGGGGCTATTCCCAAACTACTGAGGTGACTCGTACAAGGATAAATAAATGCATTACGGAAAGGAAGAAAACAGTTACAAAACGTAGTCACCTCAAACCAAGATGAAGTGGAGCTCGAGAGGGTTCATCACTCTCTATCCCCGGTTTACAGTTAAAGACTTTATGAAGTTTTTACATTAGCCAGCAGAGAGTTACATTTTTAGAAAAGTAGGTTACATAGTTAATGATTCGGACCTTTACCTCGGGTTAAACTGCGGAAACTAGCAAGAAATAAAGATGTTATGTGGCCATTACCTTGTAGAAGTTCTAGCAGCTGAAGAAGAGGCCGCCCGCTTCCTGCTTGACACACACACACATCGTAAGATGACGATCAATTGGCCAAGAGACGTGAAAATCCGCAGTTTATAAACCCTCGGGGAGAGTTCGAGACCATTCAAGATTAAACTAGCCACATCCTCTCATTTTATTGGGTAATTTAAAGATTACACTCAAAATCGAAGAAGAAGAAGAAGAAGAAGAAGACTGTAATTGGAAGAAAATTAATTACAGAAATTAGGGATTGGCTGGATTCAAAACTGGTGGAAAGAAACGATAAATATTGCCAACCCAAAAATAAATGAACATCAATTAGTAAAAAATACTTATGAATACAAAACTTCTTTAAATCAAAATTTCTTTCATTTCACACCAGAGTGCATGATCATAGATTTTAGCAGTGACATCTATGGAAGAATGTCCAAACTTCTTGATGAATGGCAAGCAAAATAAGTAGAAATACAGTCAGTTCAGGGAACTTCACAATAACAAAATTATATCATATTTTAGTGGTGACATCTTCTGAGTAAATTTATAGGTTGGTCTAGTTTCAATTTCACTGTTTCACCAGTAGAGGAGTTCTTACAGGCGCTAGATTTAAATGCGCGGCGTTGGGGTGTACCTCCCGGTACAATAATAATAATAATAATAATAATAATAATAATAATAATAATAATAATAATAATAATAATAATAATAATAATAATAATAATAGTTCAGGAAAATGGAGTCGAAACAAAAGCCAACGAAATCAGATGTCAGAAGATGGAAACTGCATACCGACCAACCCAAAATATCTACAACAAAAATGTATTTCAGGCTAAGACATTACAAGACAGACATTAAACCAAAATGTCTTAATGGGTCAGAAACACATAAAAGCAGACATTGAAAATATTGAGAGAAAGGAAAGCAAAATTATAAGAAAAATTCTAGACCAAAAACTCACCGACGGGCAATACCGGCTCACAAGGGAACTATCAATATTGTCATACGGAAACCGACAATGCAATTTCGCTGAGAGGTTAAGGGGGACATAAGAAAGCAATGCACAATAATTCAGCTGCTTTTTCGAGCTGTAAGATCCTCAAATCGACACGGATATTTCTGATAGGATTGCACGCGTTAGCATATATCTGAACGTGGACAGCCCCGGTGACCAGCTGAGGCGAGCGCATTACCTTGAACTTTCTGTACCAGGCAGTTAACACATGTTCCTTTGAGAGAGCAGTCATGAATACGGCTAATGTCTAGAGTATGCATTACTTATTTCCTTGAAAAACGTTCCCTTTATCCCGTGAAATAACTTCGGAAGAAAGGGAGATGCGTCGACATGTGATCGAACTAATTGAAAATCATCCCATCGGTGCCAGCATTGTCTCGGAGTCGTGTCTGGAGAGAAATAGTCATAGCGAAAGTGACAGTCGAAGCAGCAACACCTCATCTGCATGATCTGAAAGAGAAGACAGCACACTATTTCAAAGTACGAGAGGTGTTACAGGTCCGAGTTTGAGCCCCGTGTCTGATTCCCGCCATTCCATTGAAGCGCCACTGCAGTCACCTGACACATCTACCAATTCCAGATATGCTTCCAGTTCACTGAAGAAAATGAAACAAACTGTATATTTTGCTTACATGAGAAAAGAAGTGGGTTTCATTAACCGCTGTCCACAAAAATTTTATGGTGACGTCACTACGATAACTGTACATGCGAAAGAATCAATTGCAATCCACGTAAGTCCCGTGGAACACAGGAAATTCAGGTATAAAATATATTTTCTCGCTTTGCAGAAACAGAATGTTTGCTACGAAGACCTGCGATTGTGAGCATTGAACATTTCAAGAGAGATTTCAATGGGACAAAGTAATTTCAGCGCATCTGCTGGTTGGTTGAGTTGCTTCAAGAAAAAGTACCGAATCAAAAGTAGAAAAATCCCGAAATTTGTATCCCTTGCACATTTGCAAGAAGAAGAGGGAAAAAAGATAAAGTCGCCGAGAAATTTGTGGAATCATCCTATAGAGCGATTTTTAAATTACAACCATTCTTTAATTTACAGTGGTGATCAGAGTGGTTTCGTGCACGAACTGAAAGCGGAAAGGACTGTATCGTTTGTTGGTGAGAAATACACAGAAGCAGTTGTTCAATCATTCAGTGCATGCATCCAATCGTACACAATTATGCCTACTCTCAGTACGGCCAGTGCTCCTTTACCGAAATTATTCATTGTACCACAGGAGGCAACTGGAACTTGTGGTCAGAGAGTTTTCAAAAAAATCATTCCGAAAATATAATTGTAACAGCCACAAAATCAGTAAAAATGGAAAGAAGAACTAACGTATTGGTTTAAAGAAGCCTTCTTTCCATTCGCAGAAGACAAGTGTTCGGACTACAGTACTTAGAGTGTTAATTGCTGCCTGAAGACATTCCTCCTGGCAAAAGTATAGAAATTCTCCAGATTCTTCCTGGCACTATGGGAAAAATACAGCCATTGTATAAGTTTTTCGCCGTTTAACAACATTATGCCGGCTTGTGAAGACTTTCGGGTTGATGTTTATCATAAACAACATATTGAAAATACAATCCTTCATTCATTTTTAATTTTCTTCCCCACGGTTCAAGGACATGATTACAGTGGTGATCAGAGTGGTTTCGTGCACGAACTGAAAGCGGAATTTATGGTTCGCAACCAATTAACCACCGAGAAACCACCCGATCGCCGAAGTGTTGCAAAATATTGCTTTCCAACAAGTAAAGGAAACTTTAAAGTGCATATTAGCTGTGCGTAGTGCCAAAAATATTTGTGTTCTTATCATGCAATTAACACATCGCATTTATGTTTCACATTCGTTCCCTAACATTAAAGTGACCTTGGCACGCGATAACCAGCCAGTTCGTTCTATCTGTCTCCAGCACAACTGCAGCTCCACTCCGCTGTGCGCCGCACCAGCAAGATGCAAGGGTTGTCCAGTAGCTGCTTTGTCACATAGACTTTGAATCAAGATTTCGACACCTTCCATTTCGAAATGGCAGCTAAATTTTTGTACATAGCCATTTTATAACGGTCTCAAACTCTCGGCGAAACTGCGTCGTCAGTTTCCATATGACCTTATCGATAGTTCCCTTGTCAGAGGCAGACAGGAAATAAAACCATTTACAAATATTCATAGTGGCATTAGAAAACGCAGGTTAAGATTCTACACCAGCAGATGTCCAAAACAGGGTAATTTTCAGATCCAAAATTCACAAATGGCAAGTTGACCTAGAGGAAAGACCAAAGAAGAAGACTGGAACAACCTGGTCTGAAGACAGAAAGGAAGCCGACAGTAAAATAATGAAACAAATACGGACACGAAGGAAGGCAAATGCACGCCTCTAATTATTTTGGATTTATTCGTATCTAATAATAATAAGAAGAAGAAGAAGAAGAAGAAGAAGAATACCGAGCTCGATAGCTGCAGTCGCTTAAGTGCAGCCAGTGTCCAGTAATCGGGAGATGGTGGGTTCGAATCCCACTGTCGGCAGCCCTGAAGATGGTTTCCCGTGGTTTCCCATTTTCACACCAGGCAAGACCTTAATTAAGGCCACGGACGCTTCCTTCCCACTCCTAGCCCCTTCGTATCAGATCGTCGCCGTAAGACCTATCTGTGTCGGTGCGATGTAAAGCAACTTGTAAATAATAATAATAATAATAATAATAATAATAATAATAATTTTGTTCAGCCATTGTCCTGCAGTCCGAACAGCACAAAAGCCGATCTCCAGTGGCGTTTGGAATGGCGCAGTAAAAGTTCACGGGAATGGCAATCTTTGTTGAATGCCCATCACCCTCCAAAGAATGTGATCTACCACGGAGAACCTATGTAGCCCTCGATAGAGTCCGAACAAGTCGTGGACATGGGGCATGCGACCTTTCCCTACGTGTCATTGTGGTAACGCGAATCTGTCAGTTCAACATACTGTTAGGAATTGTCCGAAGAAGTCATTGTCAGGTTCTACAAAGGACCTCGCGAGAACTACTGAAAACGCTACACAGTAGCTGGAAAACTAGATATTACATTATGCCTCTCCAGTATTTACCGACTGTCAATTTCTGACATATTTATTTATATAGAAACTTGTAAATGTTCATTGATATATATGTGGTATCATAAGCTAAACAAATAAATACATCTGCACAATTTCATTGTAGATTTTAGCATCTCATATTTCATCAGCATTTGTCCGACTCCTTGGCTGAATGGTCAGCGTTGAGGCCTTCGATTCAGGGGGTCCCGGGTTCGATTCTCGGCCGAGTAGGGGATTTTAATCACGTATGATTAATTCTTCTGGGTCGGGGACCGGTTGTTTGTGTTTGTCCAGACACTCTCCTCTTAATATTTAGACAAAACACTACACTACCAGGCACCAAAGAATATCTCATTGGTGATTAGGCCTATATCCTTCCACATATGGTTGGCGTCAGGGAGGGCATCCGGCCGTAAAAGAGGACCATATCCACGTATGCAACACAGTACGCACCCGAGACCCAATAAGGTGTGGAAAATGCGGTAGAAGAAGGAGAAGACGATATTTATCAGCAGTTCTAGTAGGTGGTACAGTAATACGCAACATTTTCATTTTTATCATCGTGTAATCCTTGTTTCTGCTAGCTTTGTATCCGCGAAAAGAGCGATCCACTCAACTACAACAGATAGAATATTAACATGAACGAGCTTATCTCCTGCTAATGGCTTTCGAATGGAAATAAGCTCCCTGTTAAAGTGCTAAGGCTATGTATACATTTAGCTAGTACAGAATATTAAGTGGGCTGTAGAACGATGCCGTTCTTATCACCTGTGCTCTCGACTAATTTGTGAATTAACTTCAGATGAGAGCATACTCGATTGTGGGAAATGGAACGTAACTTCCAAACGAGAGGAAATTCCTGCTGGCATATTAATGAATGTGGAGGTCAATACGTGCAGGAGAGATCCGTGGAATATGAGAGAGGATATCCTTTTTATTTATTTACTGTATGATAGCTCATCGTGAAACTGCTGTTATACTAAACTGACCACAACATGTAAAGGGGGTCACTCATCCCTGTTTCTTAGGTAGACATATCACTGCGGGCTGACTGCCCCACGTGGATTTAGTGCTACATTATAGATTCATAGCAGACATTTCATGGTAGAACAGTACAGTATAATTGCAGTATGCATGTTAATGGTACAATTAACATGGATGAACTTCAGCGTGTGCTGCCGGAGTATATGATAACGATCATTGTATACGATAATTGTGTGTTTCAATTAGAGTAGCTTGCCACCATACCTCTAAAGTACACGAGAAGAGTCTCTCTCACAGAGCTAATCATTCCTGTGGATTTCAGTTATGGTAGCAAACTCTGATAGGTGTTGAGTGGTAGTTGCTGTGATTAGAATTTACGGGGAAATGTAACACGATAATCATTCCCTTTTTACTCTAATTAAGGAAGAAAAAGGATATATATATATATATATTCTAGTCCGACTCATTGGCTGAATGTTTAGCGTTGAGACCTTCAGTTCAGAGGGTCCCAAGTTCGATTCTCGGCCGGGTGGGGGATTTTAATCGCCTTTGATTAATTCTTCTGGCCCGGGGACTGGGTTTTTGTGTTTGTCCCAACAGTTTTCTCTTCATATTCAGACAACACACTACACTACCAACCATCACAGAAATACGCAATAGTGATTACATCCCTCCATATAGGGTCTGCGTCAGGAAGGGCATCCGTCCGTAAAACAAGGCCAAATCCACATGTTCGGTACAGTTCGCATCCGTGACCCCACAAGTGTGGGAAAAGCAGTAGAAAAATAAAGATTTATTTATTTATTTATTTATTTATTTATTTATTTATTTATTTATTTATTTATTTATTTATTTATTTATTTATTTATTTATTTATTTATTTATTTATGAAGAGACGAGGTTAGAACTCTTGGTCCTCCGTTACACTTAACCACGTAATCCTTCGAGTTACCACGAGACAGAGAAGTTCAGTCATGGATGAAGCTGTCGCACAAAGGAAAGGGCGTTGGGCTCATCCAGGAACGCACGCCAAGCAACAAATGGATAAGAGATCACGGAGGCTTATCCTGTGCGGAATGAAGAGAGGCCATCAAGATGACGGCGAATGTGTGCGCCGTTCGCTCCGTACTGGGAAGGTCCCTGGACAACACCCTCTGTTGGCATTACCACAGCGTGCACGAAACTTTTGCCCATGTCCTGGGTCCCTGCCCTCACGAGGAGGTATTGAGAAATTCCCGCCATCATTCCATACGTCATATGACAGCGAACTTACTGAGAGATCATTGTTTCACAGTGCTCGAAGAGGTTTCTGGCCTAACTACTAATGGGAGTAACAGGGAGTAACTATAAAATGTTAGAATTGAAAAGGAAATATCCGTGGCGTGGTGTGAAAAGGGAACCAAACCAAATCCCATGGCACAACAGCCCCGAAGGGCTATGGCCTACCAAGCGACCGCTGGTCAGCCCGAAGGCCCACAGTTACGAGGTGTCATGTGGTCGATACGACTTCTAGGCCGGGAGTGAAAAGGGAAACTCCAGAAAAATCATGTTGAGTGCTGCCGTGGAGGGGGGGGGTTTGAAACCACTGTACCTCGGATGCAAGCTCACAGCCCCGTAACCCGAACTGCAAAGCGTACTCGCTCGGTAATAATGATAATCTACCACACGTCATAAGTGAATATACAGTTACAAGAGAAGTAAAATATATCCCTGGCTGAGTAGCTCAAACAATACAGCGCTGGCCTTCTAAACCCGGTTCGGTAGGTTCGATCCCGGCTCAGTCCGGTGGTAATTGAAGGCGCTCAAATACGTCAACCTCGTGTCGGTAGATTTACTAACACGTTAAAGAACTCTTGCGGGACGAAATTCTGGCATCTCAGCGTCTTCGAAAACCGTAACAGTAGTTAGTGGGACGTAAAACCTATGATTATTAAATAATGCTTAACTTAATATTTCAATATCTAGTAACTGTCCGAAAGTAAAATTTATCAGCTAATGAATATGGTGCATAAATGAATGGAATAATAGCATCCCTGAATCTGGTGGCCTTTGAACGAATATGTATGCGATGGAAAATATTACACACGCTACTAGCACTGCCCTCGTGATGTAGAAGCCCTACTCTAGGAAGAGCGCCAGGCCCGTCTGCTGATCGATTAGGGCGGTCTAAACGAATGTTTACTTGTGAATGTAATGCAGATAATGATTGAGGGCATTCTTTGGACAATTGTGGCTGTTGAAAGACAAATTTTTATTATAATGCATGCGTATATTCTATATTTATCAAATCCAGATTTACATAAACGGGTCTTATAGGGATAATGAGACTCATAGTATAGGTTACGTATGTTATTTTCATGTGATGAATAATAACAATCAAGGGATGTAGTGTTTCTCGTGGAATTTGCTCGCTGAATTGTTACTGTGCAGCACGTTTTTGTGGACATATAATGCGTTCAGTATGCAGTCAGCAAGATGCCTCTTCCCCTGTCTGCGGCAAAACAAAATGCGGCTATCATTTTCAAACAAACAGAACCGGGATTCGTCCGAAAGCACTATCTGCTGCCATTCCTGTGCCTAGTGACGTTGTTCCATACACCATGTTTATGCCCAATAGTCAAAGGTAGGCGGAGAAGTGGACGACACGCCGGTAACCCAGACCGTAATAAACGGCGACGGACTGTCACTCCTGATACCGTACGATGATTTACACTGTTCCACTGTTGCGCCAGAGCCGAGGAGGACGCAGATCTGTCCTGCAATGCCATTCGGATGAGGTGTCGATCTTCTCTGGGGATGGTCTGGGTGGTGCGAACAGACCCGTCTGATCGTGTTCTACGGCCTTCTGTGAACCATTCTGTACACACCCGTTGCTCTGCCGACACAATTCGTCCCACACGAGCAGCAATTTCCCGGATGGATGCATCACCTTCTCTCATGCCAATAATGCGCACTCTTTCAAACTCACTCATTTGACGGTACGGTTCTCGCATACGTCTGCGAGGAATCCTGTACGTCTGCTTAAGTCATACTGATGCATTCCCTTCGGTTTATAGCTACAACAAGAGCCGCAGGCACATTTTACCATTCGGTGGTGGTGCGCCGAAATCTCGATGTGGACCTTGAATCTGACGGCCGACATGTTTCAAATGCTAATCATTTCTTCAGAACATACTAATGCACATGTCCTATGAATATGAACTTATTTCTAGTCTTTTAGGTGTTCTGGTTTTTATGAACATGAGTGTAAATTTATAGAAGTGCGTTTTATTGTTGATAAGGAACAAGCCTAAAAGTAACTCAGACGATCTTTGCAGTAACCAAGTGAACCTACATTTGTATTATTTCCTGGATTAGGTAATATTGAGAACCTGCGAAATAAAAGCAAAGTGCAGTCTAAACTGTAGAACTAAATGCAGTTTATAAAACACAACCTTCCATTCACTTAAATCATTTTGGCAATATTATACATACACTTTACCGAGCTCGATAGCTGCAGTCGCTTAAGTGCGGCCAGTATCCAGTATTTGGGAGATAGTAGGTTCGAATCCCACTGTCGGCAGCCCTGAAAATGGTTTTCCGTGGTTTCCCATTTTCACACCAGGCAAATGCTGGGGCTGTACCTTAATTAAGGCCACGGCCGCTTCCTTCCCACTCCTAGCCGTTTCCTGTCCCATCGTCGCCATAAGACCTATCTGTGTCGGTGCGACGTAAAGCAACTAGCAAAAAAAATATACATACACTTTAAGCAATTTAAATTAAACTAGTGCTAGTAGACAATATTCAGGTGTTACAAGCAATACATCATTATTCCTTGAAGAATAGTGCCAGAAGTTACAAGAAAAGAAACCCACGAAAGCAGCACTGTATTTTTGATGAACTGGAGGTACGGTGGCAAAGCCTTATTATTTTATTATTTTTGTATGTTGTGGGCTCTATATGTTTATTAATGCACAATCGTTATGAATTGTTGGGCACATGGACTAGTAAATCAATTGTTATGCTTTGACCACTTCGATCACATTTTAAGCCTACTTCTCCTAAAATTACACAGACCTAAGTTACTAGATATGAAACGATTGCAGGTGTTAATTATTTCACCTGTTATATTAATACAACATTTGGGAATAATTCTAAACTGCAAGTCACAGTTGTATCATGTGCTTGCAATGCGCGGGTCGGAAACTATTCACCTCTTCGCGTGACGTTATCGGAGCCACATTACGGCCTGTACATCACGAAGGCAGTGCTACTAGGTATCGCTGCCTAAAGCACGGGCGGGTGCTCCTTATTGTTACTCACCTAGGTGAAAACCGCCTGTTGCTATGTTCAACTATTCGCAAGATATGAGGCAAAAAACTTGGTAAGCCACCCCTTCAGTGGCTAATATATGGATGCTTTTCATTTCTCTAGAATTTCTCATTACGAAACCTGAGAACCTGTATCCGTCATTAACGATCCTTTCAATGCACATAATGAACTACAGTCGAAATCGGTTATAAAGACCCCGAAGGTGAAAGTCGATTTTTATAATTTGCTATAAATGTCATATTTGTAAATTTTAGACTGCACACTTACATGGTTAATTAACAGAAATAGGTTGAAATAAGGCAATGAAATTCCTTGCAATCTCAATCCACTGATCCACTGGTACGTTTTTTGAAGTTTTAACTTATTTCTGTTAATTTTCTTTTGCAACATCTTCATGGCGTTGCTTGCTTCCCTTGACTATCTAACAGACAGACTGATTTGAAATCTACAATAATAAGCGTTACATTGTTGTCAGCACCCCCAAATACGTAAGAAATAAAAATTAACACTGGACGTTATAGTCGATACATTCATCCGAAAATATGATCAAACTACGTCGTTTTATAACAATTATGTCGTAATAAGCGACGTCGTACTACACGATTTTCTAAATACAGTGTATAAATAGGACTCAGACGGGAATGTTAAATTTCGCCGTTATATCCAATAGCTCGTTAAAAGCGATGTCGCTATAAACGGTTTCGACTGTATGTTATTCGTTTCATATCCAAATAAAATTGAAGTGTTAAGATGGTGGTGATTATTGTTTCGAGGAGAAGTATACTGAGAAGAGCGAGAGAGGCGGGAGCGAAGAGCACTCTAACAAATTCTCCACCAACATTCATCCTCGGAAATTCACTCTATTTATAAAGTCCTTTCTGTGTAGTTTCCGGTGGAGTGACGCAAGAGAAGGGTGACAATGATTTATGTGAGTTACACTGCTTTGACTGATCCCGTTAACACTGGCAATGTCACGTGAACTAATGGTGGGTTTAAGGCAACAGCAGATAAAATGTCAACGTCACATGCTTTGTCTTTATCTAGTCTTTTACGGACATGTTCACTCTCTGTTAACCTTTTCAGTATCAATTTACCGCTTGAAAATGTTCTGAATGTGAAGCGAGATAGTTGTTTGTTAGAATAGCTACATTCATACATCATTTACTCTAGTACTGACATTTCTTACAGTTATCAATATAATAATAATAATAATAATAATAATAATAATAATAATAATAATAATAATAATAATAATAATAATAATAATAATAATATCCACCTTTGTGATGTAGTTGTTAGAGTGATTAGCTGCCAACCCCGGAGGCCCGGGTTCGATTCCCGGCTCTGCTACGAAATTTGAAAAGTGGCACGAGGACCGGAATGGGGTCCACTCAACCTCGGGAGGTCAACTGACTAGAGGAGGCTTTGATTCCCCCCTCAGCCGTCCTCAAAGTGGTTTTCCGTGGTTTCTCACTTCTATTCCAGGTAAATGCAGGGATGGTAGCTAACTTAAGGCCACGGTCGCTTCCTTCCTTCTCCCTTGTCTATCCGTTACGATCTTCTCACTGGGCGATTTGGCCGTGCGGTTAGAAGCGCACGACTTTGAGCTTGCAGCCGGGAGATAGTGGGTTCGAATCCCACTGTCGGCAGCCGTAAAGATGGTTTTCCTGGTTTCCCATTTTCACACCAGGCAAGTGTTGCGGCTGTACCTTAATTAAGGCCACGGCCGCTTCCTTCCAACTCCTAGACCTTTCCTAACCCATCGTCGCCATGAGACCTATCGGTGTCGGTGAGATGTAAAGCCAGTAGCACAAAGAAAGTAAACGATCTTCCCATCCGCCCACAAGGCCCCTGTTCTGCATAGCAGGTGAGAAAGTGAGGCTACCTGCGTGAGTTTCTGGTCCTCCTTCCCCGTTGTATCCCACGACCCCAAGGCTCACGCTCCAGGACAATGCCCTCGAGGCGGTAGAGGTGAGATCCCTCGCTGAGTCCGAGAGAAAAACCAACCCTGGAGAGGAAACGGATTAAGAAAGACTAATAATAATAATAATAATAATAATAATAATAATAATAATAACAATAGTAATAATAATGTTTCCTTTGTATACCACTTAGTCCCCTTTCTTGATACGGGGTCGAGGATAAGGTGAGATGAATTTAAATGGCATGTTGCACAGCCGGATGCCCTTCCTGACGCCAAACTCAGCTGAGGAGCTAATGAAGATGAAATGAATTGTATAAGGAAGTGGAAGGAATCGGCTGCGGCACATGAATTGGAATTGTCCTGGCATTTGCCTAATATTGAAAGTGGGAAACCACAGAAAACCATTTTTAGGACAGCCGACAGTACGATTCGAACCCATGGGTCTCACGAATGCAGAGTCTGGCTCCATATCCGTAGCGCGTTTACACACACGACCATTCCACTCGGTAATAATAATAATAATAATAATAATAATAATAATAATAATAATTTATTTATTTATTTATTTATTTATTTATTTATTTATTTATTTATTTATTTATTTATTTATTTATTTATTTATTTATTGCACACTACAGGATTTAGTGTCCCAATTACAGTGGCAACTACGTCAGATAAGTTAAGCTACAATTAACGTGGTGATACTTATATCTATATATTCTACAATTTTATCTAATCTCCTATAATATTGATATAAAATATTAAACTATTTTTCTAAAAACATATCTAAACTATATTCTACAATTTTATCTAATCTCCTACAATATTGATATAAAATATTAAATTAAAACTAAAGAAACTTATCTTAATATGATGGAACAACACACGACAAAGTAAAATGACAAAATAAATGAACCAATACACGTACAAACACAATATTATAGGACTTCACCTTACAATTTCCCCTATTTTTAGGACTTCATACAATTGCGCGATGAAGTTCAGTTACAAACTCACGCAATGGCAGACTGAAGTCAAGGCCATTATTTTTCTGAATGGCACTGTTGAAGATACTACAGATCCTGTTTACCGGCGAGTTATCATGGGCAGACGTCCTGGTTTTTTCATTTAAAAATGTTATGTTATTTCTGGAATTGAAGCGAGGTACATGGAAATTTAGGGGAGACAGTAATTCAGAATTATCAATAGCATAGTTTACAACTTTAAAAATAAATTTTACTGCATCCTTCCGTCTGCGGATTTCTAAACTCTCCACTCCGAAATTTAAAAGGATATCACTATAGGGTACCATACGGGGATAGCAGCCATTTTTTTATATTGTAAGTATTTTAAAAATCTTTTTTGTAATTTTTCAATCTGATAATGTTTGACACCTAGGGCTCCAAACGATGCTGGCATATTTTACTTTTGGTCTTACTATGGTATGGCAAGTTTGTGTGTTTTTGAAGGGTTTTGTATTCCTGATAATGAATCCTAGGGTCTTGTACGATTCAGCTACCACTTTCAGTATATGCGAATTGAATGTAAGCTCGCGGTCGAATAAAACCCCGAGGTCTTTCATCTCACAAACCAATCGTATATCACCGTCACCTAGCTTGTAAATGTAGTGGGCGGGAGTTTTCTTCTGGTGAACGACATCGATACACATTTTTCTGCATTTAAGTACAGTTTATTTTCAGTCGCCCACTCCAATACACTTTTCAAGTCTAGCTGAAGCTGTTTACAGTCGTTCATGTTTTCAATGGTTTTGAACACTTTGAAATCGTCGGCGTATAGCAGACAGCTGGAATATTTCACTTGTTCAGGCAAGTCATTGATGAATGCGAGAAAAACTAAAGGGCCTAAATTTGACCCTTGAATTATTCCTGATTTTACAGGATATTCCCGAGAAGAATGTCTCTGGAAAGAAACGAACTGCTTCCTATTACCCAGATAGGAACTGAAAAAATGCAACAGTTGTTTCGAGAAACTGAACAGGTTTAACTTACTTAGCAGGGCATCGTGATTAATTTTATCGAATGCTTTTGCGAAATCTGTAAATACTACGTCCATTTGTCCACCCGTGTCAAGTTCTGTGTACACTCGCTGAGTGAAGTTAACCAAGTTTGTGACTGTGGAACGTCGTGAAAGGAAACCACGTTGTTTGTCTGAGATAAGAGGTCTTAAATATGTTGTTAGTCGATTACATAACATAAATTCGAAAACTTTTGCTATCGCGGATAAAATAGAAATAGGCCGGTAGTTGTTAATTAGTGTGGGATCTCCTGATTTAAGTATGGGGCACACTCGTGATAACTTCCAGACGGATGGAAATATAGATGTGTTAATAATCAAATTAAAAATAAATAGAAGTGGATGCTTAAGAACGTCTGAACAATCTTTTATCACATACGGCGGTACTTGGTCTGGTCCTGCAGATGCTTTAGGTTTCAGCTTTTTAAGTGCTACTTCAACCTCTTGTAAAGCGAAGTTTTCAATATGCAACGTATCGTTAGTGAAAGATGGATCGTTGGGTATGCGATATTGTGCCTTATGCGGGGAAACCGAGGGAAAAGATGTTCGCTATGCTGGGAGACTATGGAATTAAAGGTAGATTATTAAAATCAATCAAAGGCATTTATGTTGACAATTGGGCTTCAGTGAGAATTGATGGTAGAATGAGTTCTTGATTCAGGGTACTTACAGGGGTTAGACAAGGCTGTAATCTTTCACCTTTGTTGTTCGTAGTTTATATGGATCATCTGCTGAAGGGTATAAAATGGCAGGGGTGTATTCAGTTAGGTGGAAATGTAGTAAGCAGTCTGGCCTATGCTGACGACTTGGTCTTAATGGCAGATTGTGCCGAAAGCCTGCAGTCTAATATATTGGAACTTGAAAATAGGTGCAATGAGTATGGTATGAAAATTAGCCTCCCGAAAAATTGATGTCAGTAGGTAAGAAATTCAACAGAATTGAATGTCAGATTGGTAATACAAAGCTAAAACAGGTCAATAATTTCAAGTATTTAGGTTGTGTGTTCTCCCATGCCAGGATGGTAATATAGTAAGTGAGATTGAATCAAGGCGTTGTAAAGCTAATGCAGTGAGCTCGCAGTTGCGATCAACAGTATTCTGTAAGAAGGAGGTCAGCTCCCAGACGAAACTATCTTTACATCGGTCTGTTTTGTAACGGTTCAAATCCCGTTACAAGATGATATCTGTATTTTATTATTATTATTATTATTATTATTATTATGTCAGTATTATTATTATTTTATCTGTGATATTATTACTATTATTGTAATTATCCGCTTTATTCAATTCGATTTTGCAATTGCCTGTTGCTTGCAAGATTGTACTTAGATGTATGCATATATACGTATGTGTAGAATAACACTCAATACCTGTACTGTGAGAATTGTTGTATATATCAGAGATTGGAAGTGACGTTGTTATATTGCTATACCACTGGCGATTCTGCCAAGTCATCGCCACTTCATGGCTACGGCATCGTATTTATTTAGATATGCGCTCAGAGAGTCAGCCGCCCCAGGGCTATTTCACCACTGTATGTAATATCTGTCGCGTAGGTGGGAGTATGTCATTGTTATTTCTGGAGATTACGTAGCTGTGTCAACCAACGTCTATAAAAGGTGGGTGCATATTGTAGCGTCAGTCATTAGTTATACGGATGCAGTACAGTGAAGAAGTCTACTAGATCAAGAGGCCTTAGTTGGTCAGTCAACCAGTGTGAACGAGAGATGGTGAAGACTCAGTGAGCCATTAATTATTGGTCATTGAGAGAGTGAGACCAAAAGGTTGGTCGCTCACTCAGTTGAAGACACGGACGCAAGGGTTTACCATGAAGTCAGAGAGGGCAACCCTGGACCTGCTAAGAGGTAATACCATATTGACTTACGAAGAAGTCAGATGATATAGAGAAGAAGCAGTCACAAGGATGTATCACCAAGTTAGGCGTGACACATCTACAGTAAACACCAGATCAAAGGAATACGTCGTAATTACACTAAAAGTGTTGAAGGTACAGTCAAGTGAATCAGTGAGGGAAATATTTCGTATAAATTGTTAAATGTCCGGTCAAGAAGAATTCAAATTCATGCCTAGTTTCTTTCAGTTGCAATGTCATAATTTCATATTCTCATCTGTTTTATCGCAACAAGACTCACTATTTTTTGATATATTATTTAAAGAATATATATTGTTCTATCAAACGAATTCATAGTTTTATTTCAATGAAAGTAAAATATCTTAACCTCAAAATTAATGGGGAAACCGAACGCCAATCTCCTTTTCTCAGAACTTATATGGTATGTTGTCAAAAGTAAGCTTATTACCCCACACCCTAGAGATAGTCAAGAGTCTCATTCTATTATTGCTGCACTGAGTGGCAGCTGGCGCCCTTCAAATAACGTATATGTAAGTAAGCAGGTAACAAGTAAGTGTGAGTACAAGGTTCGACGAGTGTGTATTTTATATAATGAATATTAATTTTCAGATTTTCCATTTTAAATGCAGATATTCAGATTTTTCAAGCTAAATGCTGTTTTATATATGTTTGTAAAATTAGCTAGTAAGTTAAGGAAGCTAACAGTTTTCAGACCAACTTTGCTTTACGGGAGCGAAAGCTGGGTGGACTCAGGATATCTTATTCATAAGTTAGAAGTAACAGACATGAAAGTAGCAAGAATGATTGCTGGTACAAACAGGTGAGAACAATGGCAGGAGGGTACTCGGAATGAGGAGAATAGGCTACTTTAGGAATGAACTCGATGGATAAAGCTGTACGCATAAACCGACTTCGGTGCTGGGGTCATGTGAGGCGAATGAAGGAGGATAGGTTACCTAGGAGAATAATAGACTCTGTTATGGAGGGTAAGAGAAGTAGAGGTAGACCAAGACGACGAAGGTTAGACTCGGTTTCTAACGACTTAAAGATAAGAGGTATAGAACTAAATGAGGCCACAACACTAGTTGCAAATCGAGGATTGTGGCGACATTTAGTAAATTCACAGAGGCTTGCAGACTGAACGCTGAAAGGCATAACAGTCTATAATGATAATGTATGTATCTATTTGATACTGAAATAATGCAATAGTTTATAAATATTTACAATAATGGTAATATTATCCATCCTTATGCTCGCCAGACACATTGCGCCTGAACACGGTGTATATTTCTATTGTATTGTTTTGTTTGAGGAAGTTTACTTCCAAAAATCGACTTTTTATGATAATATTTGCGTAAACATAAGTGATAAGTATAGTCTAAAAGGAACTTATTAAAATAACATAGAAGTTTTCTTCAACAAGTGTTGTAAATTATTTTGTTTCTGCTTCCTAAAGTGTGTCTGTCAGGCTCATGACGCCCGCTTGCTTGGAAATGGAATTCCAATTTGACATCAAGTGGTACGGATTGCCCTGGCGTAAATATTTGCGGATTACGGGAAAACCGTTGGCAGGTAGATAACGATCTAGGTGGTACGAAATGTCCGTGGTACGAAATGTCCGGATACCTCCAAAGCCACGCTACAATCTCAGCGGTCCTGACGATTAACCCTGTTAGTCAGTTTTACGGCAGACTAGCATTAAGGTATTCTATGTTTCCCCACCCATAGATGAATGCCCAGAACTCGATCCCACACCCGCAAGGCAATTTAGTTTTGCTGTCCATCTACCGACCTCAGCCGTACATATTGAAAAGAGACCGTTAGCAAGAACAAGCCTGAAGACATGAGATTCAAAGTATTCTAAGTGGGTGTGGTCTATGTAGTTAAGTTCCTTGAAACAGTTATCTCTTTGTTGATAAATTTTGCGTGAACAAATTACCTTACAGAATTTAATTAAGCTGCCTTGTTACTTACCAGGAACTTTATTAGATTTTGATGACGACACAAGACTTACCGCAAATACTGTATGAAATTCTCTCCCGGTATCTCCTGGCTTGTTTGGTATTAGACTCAAAGTGAATTTCTTCGTGCGCAAAACCTATAATTATTGCAGCACAGACGGGACCTAATAAAATCCTTCACTCGAGCAACCGACTGCAATTCCGCGTACAAGCAATAAATAATCTTGGTGGTCATGGGTCGATATTTCCAACACGCAGCTTGGATTACTATATGAAATAAACATGAGAGAGAAGTGCAAAAAGCAAGACGGAAATCATCTTTTGGCTTTAGGAATTTTCTCAAATAACGTACCAATACCAGATAATATTTCAGAGGAAGAAAACTTTTAACACGAGAAATGATCTAGGGAGCTAGAGTTGGCCGCCTGGCTCATAGCCAGCGTTTGGCGCTAGGGATTAGCTGCCACGGCTATAAGTGTGCTTTATCTCTTGTCTTTAGTGCCATTAATTTCTACTTACAAATCATTGCACTGGGCTCCCTCTCACAGCTAACACCGCAAACTATAGACTAGTATCTGTATTTCTTTGTTTATCTCCTCGAATATATTATTGAGGAGGTGTCGCTTATTAAACTCACTGTGTAAAAGTAATTGTTTCACAAAAACAACAAGATCATCATCGGCCTTAATTCTTATTCAAATGAGAAAGAGGAAGAGATCCAATCTTCCGAAGAATGAAAAATGAAAGCTAAATAATAGAGAAAATAATAGGTAAAACATGGCAAGGTCGTCCGGCTCCATGGCTAAATGGTTAGCGTGCTGGCCTTTGGTCACAGGGGTCCCGGGTTCGATTCCCGGCAGGGTCGGGAATTTTAACCATCATTGGTTAATTTCTCTGGCACGGAGGCTGGGTGTATGTGTCATCTTCATCATCATGCCATCCTCATCACGACGCGCAGGTGGCCTACGGGAATCAAATCGAAAGACCTGCACCTGGCGAGCCAAACATGTCCTCGGACACTCCCGGCACTAAAAGCCATACGCCATTTCATTTCATGGCAAGATTAAAAGAACAGACAAGTTCAAATAACTGGGTGAATGCATCCAACTCAACGGACTGGATATAGAGGCAAACAAGACAAGAACCAGAAAATTAGATGACCGGGCGAGTTGGCCGTGCGCGTAGAGGCGCGCGGCTGTGAGCTTGCATCCGGGAGATAGTAGGTTCGAATCCCACTATCGGCAGCCCTGAAAATGGTTTTCCGTGGTTTCCCATTTTCACACCAGGCAAATGCTGGGGCTGTACCTTAATTAAGGCCACGGCCGCTTCCTTCCAACTCCTAGGCCTTTCCCATCCCATCGTCGCCGTAAGACCTATCTGTGTCGGTGCGACGTAAAGCCCCTAGCAAAAAAAAAAAAAAAAAAAGAAAGAAAATTAGATGTGACCTACAAGCTAACACAAAACAGGTATAACAAACGGCAAAATCCTAAAAGGCTGATCTGTTCGGCCCTCCGTTTTATTGGCTCCTCTTCAAGTGATTTTAGACTGTCGACTCTTACTCTGAACTCTCTTACCGAGCTCGATAGGTGCAGTCGCTTAGATCCGGCCAGTATCCAGTATTCGGGAGATAGTGGGTCCGAACATCCAACATTATAACTCACTAATATAACCGGAAGTATTGCACGCTTCAGAGTGACTGATTTTGAATAAAAAAGAGAAGCTGCAAGAACTCGAAAAGAAGGAAAGGAAGAATCTGAGGAAAGTTCTGGGATCACAGAAGACTACTGATAGGACATGGAAGAAATGAGGAGCGCTACAAGTACACTAGAAAGATCATGGACACAATACGGAAACGAAGGCCGAAACTCTACGGACACCTCGTAAGAATGGATGACAAACGACTAACCAAAATGATCTTCAAATACATCATTGGATTATAGGGCACCTCCAGGTGGGTAGAAGAGGTCAAGAAGAATGCGGAAGAAGCTGGAATTACACTGCACATGATCCACAATAGAAGAGAGTTCAGTTCTTGTATTTTTCAAGTTGCTTTGCGTCGTACCGACACAGATAGGTCTTACGACGACGATGGAACAGGAAGGACTAGGAGTGGAATGAAAGCGACCGTGGCATTAATTAAGGTACAGCCCCAACATTTGCCTGGTGTGAGAATGGGAAACCACGGAAAATCGTCTTCAGGGCTGCTGAGAGTGGGGTTCGGACCCACTATCTCCCGAATACTGGATACTGGCCGGACTTAAGCGACTGCACCTATCGAGCTCGGTAAGAGAGTTCAGAAGAAGAGTCGACAGTCTAAAATCAATTGAAGAGGAGCCACTAAAACGGAGGTCCGAACAGATCATTTCCGAAGAAGAGAGAAAAATTAGAAGCGAAAGAATGAAGAGGTTTGGGAAGAGAAGAAAAGAAAAGCCAGGATGCCTTAAGTTCTATGTGGTCCATAGATGGCCAAATTCGGAAAAGAAGAAGAGGAAATCTGGATTTATAAGTCACTATGAATAAACACCTATCGGAACATGCCTTGAAATTTCTCCTCCAGGCCTACGGGCACGTTTTAGTAGAAAGACCTCATGTGAAATAATTAGCTGTGACTACCAACTGCAAGGTGTACAGACAGAGACTGACATCTGAAAGTATACAGTTGGAGGTGAGTCTGGAAAACCCTGGTTGCCAGCTGCCCTGAACTATTGGAACCATGTGGACTACACGGCACACACTCTGTCCATGCAGTTGTGCTGAGGAGGAATTTCTTTGAAGTTTATTTAGTAATTTTCAAATCGTATTTCTTGCTAGTCTTACGTACAATTACTTGGGTTGCCATATCACACTCCTTTTCTCATTGCTCATTTGGGAATATTGCTTAAAAGTCAACAAAACACTGTCTCAAGGATGGATATTGATATAGAATTGGTTTTACTGCTGACGCTTGCATGGGGATGGATACAAACAAAACACCACAGTTACACGGAAAAGACGTGTGTACAAGAATCGTTAATCTCTTATTACTAGAGTGCCATGTCAAAAACCTTTGTAAGATGAGGAGAAATCAAATATCAGTGGTTACAACGAGCTGGGTCTCTTCAACTACTACTACTGAAACGTTTTTCATTCCTCCCCTAAAGGGGGATGCGGGCCTCCTAGATGGTGATGCCGTCTCTCAGGCCAGGAGATTTGTTACAATGAAGATGTATGGAGAAGATGAGAGGGTTGGCGGCCATGCCCTGTACTAGGAACTGTCCCAGCATTCGCCTTAGTGCAGGAGAATGGAAAACCACAGACAACCATTCTCAGGGCAGCCGACGAACAGTCTCCCGTTCGGTTGGTCGGTTGGAGTGCAGAACTGTCGAACCAGCCGAAGCCCATTCTGCAACCGCCCCGATTCTTCATTCGTCCAATTGGTAAAAAAAAATCAGGGTGTTCAGGTTGTATTATTGACAATTTTATCATACCGGGTGCACAATATGGAAAAGACGGAAAGTATGGTCGGACAAGAAAGCTGCGGTGGGCTCTCGGGAGCACAGGAGCACGTGAACACCGAATTCTAATACATATTCATGCATTCGTGGATAATTTTTAAAAAATCGACCTGATTTCATCAATCGATCACAAGCATTCAACTTATATCGAAGCTCTGTTACACTGGCAGTTGTTCGTTTCGACTAACAATGCGGGAAGCACACTGGCCGTTGTGCTACGAGGCAGAAGAATATACGCATGCGCATGCAGATGGTGTCATGGTTTACTGCACAGATAACCCATCCATAGTAGAGGGCGATGGATAACCCAACGAGCGAGGAACACGGTAAGGTATGTGCCCTCAAACCACAGACAGTATTACAGTTGACTACAAGGGTCCGTCACCTCCCCTGTTACTACTGGCAACAGGTACCAGAAGTTACTGTACCGTACTATTGCACTACATCGCCAGCAGATAATTCTGAACGGGTGGTCGTAATCGCGGGAAGAAGTTTGCTTTACATTGTGGGTGGAGAATCGTTTCCAGTGAAATATATTTGAGTTTCGGTAAATGTGGTACCACTAAGCATTATTTTTATGCTTGTTATCATACCTAGCTGAACTTCGTGCTATGTAAAACCAAGAATAATGTTGGCATCTTCTAATATTCGCTACAATAAAGCATTTAGCAAAGTTGTGAATTTTACTTTCACCGAGCCGAGTACTTAGTGACCACGGATTTACTGTGGCTTTTCAGATCTGCATTCGGAAGGCGGTGGGGTTGGTCTCCTGTCCTGAGAATGGTTTTTCACGGTTTTCCATTCTCCTCACTAAAGCGAATGGTCAGTCCTCTCTCACGTTCTTCTCACCTCAAATCATCGCAGCACATCCCCTAGAGGACGTTGCCCTCTATGAGGCTCACTTTCAGGGTGCGAAATGAAAACATTATAATAGTAGTCGTAAACTTAATAATAATAATAATAATAATAATAACATTGTTTTTACTTCCCACTAACTAGTTTTAGTTTATGGTTTTCGGAGACACCGAGGTGTCGGAATTTAGTCCCACCGGTCATTCTACCAAACGAGGCTGATGTATTTGAGCATCTTCAAATAACAACGGACTGAGCCAGTATCGAACCTGCCAAGTTAGGGTCAGAAAGCCTGAGCTCCAAACGTCTGAGCCACTCAGCCCAGCACTCGTAATTTTAATTTTGTTGTACACTCACTGATTAGTTTCGGGAAAATGCATTGTCGGTTGTAAGGGTTCTTTACTGGAATTAGTGAAGAAGGAACGGCACGAGGAACTTCAAATGAAATAATTTATGTACCCTAAGTTATTTTGTACTGATTTACATTCTACTTTGGTACATTTCAGACGTGAACAAATGTTGCTGTGAACCCCCTGAAAATGTTGTCACGAGTCGCCACTGGTCAGAACACTAAACGATTCATGATTCGTAAAGTGGAATTCAAAAACATCTGAAAATGAAATTCCTCATCCTGTTTCCAGTCCTTCGACCGGGTCAGGAATTAAATCAATGAAGCCCCCATCTAGCGACCAGGATATAAAGTACTATCTGCGCACTTTTTATCGATAGATTTGTGTACGGGTTTGAGGAGTAAGGAGGGAGCAATTCTGGTTCCAGTAGTACTACCAACTGAATGGAAATGAAATCTGAATTGAATCGATAATATGATCGATCGATATGAATTTTGCTAAACCTTTGTTATCTTAAGCCAACAACTGTGTCTCACACACATTATATAACATTATATAACATTTCTCGATGCGAATCTTATTCCTAGAGTGAATTCTACAGTTTGGCTTTGCTGTGTAAATAACAACAGTACTAGTACGTAAAGTGTACGCCAGACGTCGCACACCGATGCATAAGCGATTCATAGTTTGTGTTTCAAAGGTTGCCAGTACGAATCTCGAAGATTGCCGAGGTCGACCAATTCAGCACTAGGGTGTAAATCTCTCCAGAAAAGGTGCGCAGATAGTATGTCGGCTGAAGAAGCCTGAAACACTCCTATGGGGCGATGATTAATGACTGACAGATGCAATTAATTGATATCCTCTTGAGTCCCGAGGGAAAATGTTATGGATTCTTGAAAAGAATTGGAGGTTATTGGTCAGTATGAGGCAGAAGAAAAGGGATAATGGTTTAAAAAATTAATTGTGATATTACATTTTGTACTACAGTAGGTATCATATTTGATACCTCAGGACTCGAGTAAGTCAATCTGGTAATAACTAGCAAATAACATATTCCATAATTATAGCACATCACACACCTTAAACACTAAATATTGACCAGACATTCAAAATGAGGTCACATAATGAAATTATTTAGAAAATAAAAATAAATTATATGTTTCTAAAAATTAAAAATTTAGGTCGAACATTATTTATTGCACAAATGATGAAATAAATATATGCCACCCTCTAATGTTCAAAGAAGGTTACATTTATCTGTAGTAAAACACACTGGAGAAATTACACTAAATTACAGCAGACAGTAACTTGATGTGATACACTACAACT
This sequence comes from Anabrus simplex, assembly GCF_040414725.1. Classification (NCBI taxonomy): domain Eukaryota; kingdom Metazoa; phylum Arthropoda; class Insecta; order Orthoptera; family Tettigoniidae; genus Anabrus; species Anabrus simplex. Next base: position 379,508,454 of record NC_090268.1, on the reverse strand, counting down.
AATTAGTACCAAACACAAAAGTAAAATATTTAAAATTATTGTAAATTAGGCTCAAAAAGAATAATACTTTTTGCCAGAATTGTGAACATACTATAACTACACCCTTTATCCTTCACATTTTGAACACAGCTTAGAAAATAAATAATTTACACCCTAAATTGTGAAACCTGCCTAATTACAATTCTCTCTACACTTGTTATTTCTTCTGAAAGTCCATGAAGCAGTTACGAGCAGAACTAAAACACAAGAACACTTTACATGCGGTGCAACATAGGTAAAAATGTCAGACTTTTATATCGTGGATTTCTACATTTGGACCTGTTTGTCTGCTCTTTAGCCATCATTTGGGGTAAATGCCGGGCACTATATAATCTCATCTTTCGGGATGGCAAGATTGTTGGTGCTCTTGGTCTCTTCCTTTCAGGAGTTCTTTCATCACCATCATTTTCTTCATTTTCAGGATCAGTTTCTTCATCCTCATTCAAATTCTCTTGGAAGAAAACCAAATTTTCAGCTGTATCCAGCTTGAAAAGGTAGTACGTAATATCCTTACGTTTATCTCACCGTCGTCTCGATCCTCTTATACTGCCTGCTCTATGTCACTAGTTTAACACAGGAAGGCGCGAATACCAATTTTTCTTCAAGTCGCCGTAAGAGTGCAGTTGCAGACGTACAATCTTCTCGGTCAGTGCGGGTGTTGCCATGTGTTATTGATGCATATATATGTGTATGGAAAGCTGAGTTATTTCGTACAATGAGGAAACTTGCCTGTTCACTTCCGTTTCTGCAAGTGATATGTTGTATAGAACTGTGAAATGAATTAATCATGTTGTGCTTATAGATATTTTAAAAGTTATTTTAACGTTTATTTGTTTTCTTCCGTCTGTGCAAGTTACAGTACCTAATTCTTTCTGTGTAGAAAGGAAACTTCAGATTTTTTCCCGAAATATTCAACTTTTATGTACCATTTTGCAAATCTCGGCAAGGTGGCCAGCAGCCAGAAGAGATACGATTCCATGAAATACCGTCTCTAAGGGAATTAAGAGGAAAGGGGATGTCGGCTATATCTAGGCAAGGTCCTAATAAAGAAAATAGTTGGATGTCCTCAGATTACTCTTGCACCTGTAGCCTTTACACCTTTACACCTTATTTCAAAAGGTGATTAAGGCTGTAGAGGATTGCTTGTGGTAAGAATTGTGACGGACAATCTTAAAAGAAACGCCATGTTTATACATTTTGGGCAACCTCAAATATCCAAATGATAATGTCCCCATCAATGTAGAAACCGAAAATCAAGTCCTAATTCGCGGGTACTTGGTTCGTGTTGTTGAAGAGAGGATGGAGTGTAACATTTGCGTCAGCTTAGCTTAGACACCACTTAATAGAACTGATTGTGCATCAGGAGAGAGGAGAACTTCGATACCAAAAACCTTGCTTTGTTGCTCTGATGAAGCATCTGCAGGAGTTTGTTGAAGCTGCTGTGCCCTACTATCGGAAGTCCTTCAAACTTACGACCGTAATACGATGACTTGCTACGTCTTCCCTTTCAGAATGTGTTCTGTTACAGTGTAAGGTCAAAGAAAGTCAGCAAACCGTTTGTGATATTATCCCAACCAAGTTCTTAAGACCTATATTAACTGATATTGCGTTGGCAAGAACTCAAAATTTTAGACGCCCGGTGTATCACTCCAAGTCTTCGTCCAGGAAAAATCTTTAAATGGTGACATGAAGAGGCTAACCACAGAGTTAATATTACCGATATTTAATATTACTGATGTAATTTACGAGCTTCTGTGAACATATGACTGTACTGCATAATATTTTGTAGGCTGTCGTCAAACTAACGCCTTAAGAACATTGTGCGTCTATGCCTGCCATCTAGCGGAGAATTTTGGTCGGAGCCTATTCGCAAAAAACCTCTCATAAAGCAGGCAGTATAGGAAGATCTAGACGGCGGTGATTTATACAAACATTTCCTGGGAACTCTTAGCTAACAAGCCGTTAACTCTCACAAGGGTCATGAACAGTGAGAATCGAGAAGGCAGTGCAGAACCAAGCAGTTTTTGAGCGCGCTCCGATGCGCTTTTGTTTGAATACAGTAGTAAACCAACGAACGCGAAGTCGACATTTATTGGAATTTTTCGTCTTCACAGTGAATTTTGTGTTGCTGTATAGACAAATATGAAAAAAGCCGAGAAGAGAAAACGTGGTTCAAATTTCTCTTATTTTGGAAATTATTCCCAAGTGTATACCTATATTGAAAAGTAAGCAAGCTAATGGACCCGTGTTCAAAGCTGAAAGTGACACTTGGTAGAATTTTTTTAGTGAATTCAATGTAGCTGACGTTAGCTAACGTACTGTCAATCAACTGAAACAACTGTATGAAAATCATCTCTTCCGTTTCAACTCTTTCTGGAAAAAGCCTATTATATTCCATATATTAAAGATACAGAAGTTATGCATCCACTGCACCTACCGTATTCTGAGCTAACAGAGAATTTAACTGTTTGGTGGTGGTGGTGGTTGTGATTATTGTTTTAAGAAGAAGTACAACTAGGCAACTATCCTCCGTTAACTGCTTGAACATGGCTAGTAAAGTTAACTGGGTGTTTAAAAGGTTGTTAGTCTTGACCAATTATGATTAAATGCTAATTTGATTAAATACACTGTTACATTATTTTAACATTCAGTTAAACGTTAACTGAGGTTGAATAAACCGGGCCTTTAACTGCAACTGCTAACTGCTCTTCATCGCGTGATCTCGACTGATGTTTCTCGCTTTAACGGGCGCGGTTGCGTGTGTGAAGAGCCCCAGTTGTAGCCAAGATTCAGTAAGTGGTCGAGCTTGGAAATAAGGCTGAAGGTGGTTTGAGGTGAGACCCCTTAACTTACCGCTCAGGAGCCGGTAACAGATGATTTTCAACAAATCTTGAATCTGTAGCAGTAAATTGGCAAGTACCACAGTCAGCTTGATCCTTGAGTCGCCACACTACATCTCGTTACCGGTGAGCTTTTGGGAGAAACGTAACTTCTGTTCACCATAATCTAGCCCTTTGTCTTCATACATCCGATACATTTTGAAATAGATTAACAAAATATGTAACTTACAGGGAGGTTGACCTATCTAAGGCATTTGATAGGGTAGATCATGGGAGACTACTGGAAAAAATGAGCGCAATTGTACTTGATAAAAGAGTGACTGAATGGGTGGCTAAGTTTCTAGAAAATAGAACTCAGAGAATTGGAGTAGGGAAAGCTTTATCTGTCCCTGTAATAATTAAGAGAGGAATTTCTCAAGGCAGAATTGTTGGACCTTTATGTTTTCTTATATATATCAATTATATGTGTAAAGAAGTGGAATCAGAGATAAAGCTTTTTGCAGATGATGTTATTCTGTACAAAGCAAAGCCTCCTTACAGGCCATGAAGGCCCTTGGAGGAGTGGAAGGTAAAGACTTCCACCATTGTTAACCTCGGCATGTGATGGGGTAGAGTGGTTAGGTTTACGCCTGGCCGCCTTTGCCCCCAGGAATTAACCTGGTACTCATTTTTGGTGTAGGCTGAGTGAACCTCAGGGCCATATGCACCTCCGGAACTGGAAATCTCGTTTCTTAAATTGTACGACTTCCTGGCGGGGATTCGAACCCACCTCCTTCCGGGTGTTATTCTGTACAGGGAAATAAGGTATAACTTATAAGATTGTGAGCAACTGCAAAATGACCCCGATAAAGTTGTGAGATAGACAGTAGTCAATGGTATGATGATAAACGGGGTTAAAACTCAGGTTGTGCGTTTCGCAAATAGGAAAAGTCCTCTCCGTTTTAATTACTGCGTTGATGGGGTGAAAGTTCCCTTTGGGGATCATTGTAAGTACCTAGGTCTTAAAATAAGGAAAGATCTTAATTGGGGTAATCACATAAATATGATCTAAATAAAGGTCACAGATCTCTGTTAATGGTTATGAGGGTATTTAGGGGTTGTAGTAGGATGTAAAGGAGAGGGCATATAAGTCTCTGGTAAGACCCCAACTTGAGTATGGTTCCAGTGTATGGGACCCTCACCAGGATTACTTGATTCAAGAACTGGAAAAATCCAAAGAAAAACAGCTCGATTTGTTCTGGGTTATTTCCGACAAAAGAGTTGCGTTACAAAAATGTTGCAAAGTTTGGGCTTGGAAGAACTGAGAGAAAGAAGACGAGCTGCTCGACTAAGTGGTATGTTCCGAGCTGTCAGTGGAGAGATGGCGTGGAATGACATTAGTAGACGAATAAGTTTGAGTGGTGTCTTTAAAAGTAGGAAAGATCCCAATATGAAGATAAAGTTGGAATTCAAGAGGACAAATTGGGGCAAATATTCGTTTATAGGAAGGGGAGTTAGGGATTGGAATAACTTACCAAGGGTGATGTTCAATAAATTTCCAATTTCTTTGCAATCATTTAAGTAAAGGCTAGGAAAACAATCTGCCACCTGGGCGACTGCCCTAAATGCAGATCAGTAGTGATTGTTTCTGATTGATTGCTTCAGGAAGAGTACTGCACAATTGATCAGTTTCCTTCTACGGTAAGAAGGGTATGGCGAAATAGCTGAGGAAAACGTAATTCTCACCACCGGCGAGATACAGACAAATTTGTTCGCTGAGTATTCTCGGAGGTAGTGGGAAACTCCGTCTAAGACGCGGTAGATCGATGCCTGACCGCCCGGAGTGTGGACTGAATACAAAGTTTAGTTTAACTTCTCAGCAGTACACATTTGTGTTTAAACACTTCTAAAGATTACATACAGTGATACAAACACAGATATGAATACAGAAACAGTGCATATTTACGATAAAAGTTATTTTCACAGCGTTGTGCCCAAATAACGAGCGTGATTAAACTTCTTTAGCAGGTGAATTTGCTTCTCTTCCCAGAATCTGTTCATCCTCTCGGTATGATTTTTCTCCCATTCCTCCGTCCATGCGATGTTGGTTCTCATCTTGGGTTTTTTAAGGAAAATTTTGTTTGTTCAACAACGTTTTAAAGCTTGGCCCACCGGGCGAGTTGGCCGTGCGGTTAGAGGCGCGCGGCTGTGAGCTTGCACCCGGGAGATAGTGGGTTCAAATCCCACTGTCGGCAGCCCTGAAGATGGTTTTCCGTGGTTTCCCATTTTCACACCAGGAAAATGCTGGGGCTGTACCTTAATTAAGGCCACGGCCGCTTCCTTCCAACTCCTAGGCCTTTCCTATCCCATCGCCGCCATAAGACCTATCTATGTCGGTGCGACGTAAAGCCACTAGCGAAACAAAAGCTAGGCCTGTACCATATAATTTCGTCTGTTGTTGATTTCTTATAGGTATTTTTTTTTTCGACAATTATTCTTAACTTTTAGTGTTCCACTCCATGACTGAATGTTCAGTTTGAGGCCTTTGGTTCAGAAGGTCCCGGTTCGATTTCCGGCCGGGTAGGGGATTTTAATCATGTCTGATTAATTCTTCTGCCTCCGGAACTGGGAGTTTTTGTTTGTCCCAACACTTTCCTCTTCATATTCATACAATATATTAACTACCAACCACCATAGAAACACGCAATATTGATTAAATCCCTCATCGTATGGTTGACGTCAGAAAGGGCATCCGGCCGTAGAACAAGGACAAATCCACATTTGCAACACAGTTCACACCCACGACCCCACAGGTGTGAGAAGAGCGGTTGAAGAAGAAGAAGAAGAAGAAGAAGAAGAAGAAGAAGAAACTCATGTCTTTCAGTGAGGAGGCATGATAAAATACGGGCACCATTTTGGCAAGTCTTTCATTGTCCTTTCTTTGAATATGGCCATAACATGTTAATCTCAGTTTTCTAATAGGCCCTAATGTCTGGTATTTTCTCAGAATGCTGGTATAACTCAGATAACATCCTTTTCATCCACATTCTTTCTATGCAGACTGGGCCAAAGATCATCCTAAGGATTCTTGTTTTTTTTTTAAATTTGTATTTAATGATCTGCCTCCAGACATAGGTTTCTGATGCGTATAATTCTTCAGATTTAATTACCATGTTACAGTGTTTTAATCCGCCTGCTGTCATTTCTTGATGGATGCAGAACTTTTGCATCCATCTCTTGGCACAGGCCAGAGCAAAGTGTAGCTTCCACTGAAGTCCCAGTCTCGCCCATGGCAGTGACAATATGGAAGCTGCTGGGGTGTGGGTGGTGCTGAGTAATGACAGAGCACAACCTGTGCGTCTGAGTGTTATGAAAGATGTTGCTCATAGGGTCAGTCGTGCTACAATAGCACTGCCTGGCCCAGTGAGGAAAGCAATGACAAACTACCTCACTCCTCGGTACTGCCCTTGGTTTTTGTGGTTTTCCTATAACTGCATAGCCTTTGGTGGTGCTATTTTAGGATCCAACCAGCCTCTAGGCTGATGACCTAACAGACAGACAGACAGTGTTTTAATTTAGCGTCGATTTTGATTTTTTCTTGCTCCATGTGATTCTCTAGGCTTTTTGTAATATAGGAATTATCTCTCTGTTTACTTCACGATTTAATCTGGCTGGTTGGATGATTTCCACTACTGTAAGTATTTGAAATTATTTACCGGAGGGATTTTGCCGAAATGAGTTACCAGAGGTTGTTTGTCTAGGTATCCCGGAAATCCTTCCATGTATGGGCTTCCTCGTATGATATGTGGAATCCAGTGTTAGATACAATTGAAGGTCTCCCCGGAATAGGGATGTAACCAAACATTTTTTGAAAAGTGAGATTTCAGTGGAAATAGGGTGTATCATAACGCCTCTATGACGTGGTGTCGTCTTATGTCTTACAATTGATTTTCAAGCTGGTTTAGAGCCAGCAGAACTTTGTCCTCAGTGGTGTAAGCAAATACAGTAGAGACAATACGCGACACACGGATTTAGCCTTGTTAAAATGGGAGACAATTCGACGGTGGCGCTCCTCGTGACTTGACCTGAAAAGTCGCGCTAAATTCAAATATCAATGGAAATGCATATACGAAAATGGATAAATAAATTACGTCAAAAAAGAAAATGTTATTGAGATATTAACTTCGAAGTTGCTAAAGCAATTCTAGATAAATGAATGAACAATTATTTAAAAGGATATTATTTAAACACTGAAATTAGACATATAAACAAGATGTGAAATGGACTGCTGTGAAATGGCTTGAGCTTTCATTTATGCATTACTTTTTATTTTTTTTATTTTTGCTTTAGCATTCCTGCCTGAACTTTTACGGTTAGATTTGTCCTTTTTCTCATTTAAAAACATTTTATCATCACATTAAGACACTTGTCAATAAAAATATCGGCACATTCCTTACACACATGATGCAATGAATTAACATTTAAAAGCTGGACAATTTTCCTCTTAACATGAAGCCTACTAACAGAAAGAAAATCTATAAAATTAGCCTCAAAAACATTCAAAACTTCCCTATAAGCAATACTTGCTATTACATTAGGGTAAGGTAAATTTGCATCATACTGCTTCAACAAAATGTGTACATTTCTTAAGTCACCCATATTTCGTTCAGTGCTTGACAACACATTACGACATTCCAAATGGGGTAACTTGGAACACAACCAGCCACACTCATATGCGTATGCATTTTCTTGAATTAAATCAAACCCACAGATCACACCTACAACAACACATCGGTATTGAAGTTTAACTGCTACACTATCTATATATATAAAAGCAAGTCGGGCTGGAGCGATGTATATATAAATACTAGCAAGATACCCGTGCTTCGCTACGGTATTTTACTGAAATTTATAATTGAATGTTTAACATTTTCGGTAGTTGGCTGTCGGTTGGGCTCATAAAATATATCCTCAGTTTGTACATCAAACGGTTTTGGAGGAATGATTATTTAATTTCGGATGTAAAACTAATATTAATACCATAGAATAGGAATGATTAAAACCCTATGTTAGTTGAAATCTAGGACGCCGAAGTGATCAACCTGCGCAATTGTGATTTGTACGTCGAACACTATTAGAGGTGTAGAATGTTTTCTTAGATAACATCTAGCACATAGAAGACCAACCTCCATATTCAACTTAAAGTTCGTACGTGAAACAGTTTTGGAAGAATGAATATTGTGCCATTTTAGAGTAAGTCCCTATCTAAACTACTTAGGGGAGAGATTTTTTTTGAAGTATACGATAATTGACACTTAGAACATAAAAACAACCTTCGTGTAAAATTACAACATTGTAGGTCAAACTTTTTAGAGAAATTAACAATTTCGTTTACCCCTTAGGGGTGGAATGTTTTCAAATATCTCCTATTTCACACCTGGGATTGAAAATATATTCCGCCACTTCCAATTTTATCTTCGTACATTGAACGTTTCTGGAGGAATGAATATAGTGTTGAGGATATTAAGCCCCATTTAACTCCCTGAGGGGTTATTTTTTCAAACCTCATGTTACTTAATACCTACGATATAATTTAAAATGTTTACTTCGTAAGTCAAGTGGTTTCAGAGAAATGAATATTTTTGTCATCAAACCTCACCCCACCTCCGCCAGTGAAAACCCCTCAGGTTTGTATTGTTTTAAAACCACCTCTTACTTGAAGTCTAAGACATATAGGAGCAACCATCGTGTGAAATTGCAGCCTCGTACGTCAAGCGGTTTCAGAGGAATATTTACTTGTATTTTGCCTGGGCGTTGATTGACAATCAGTGGATTTAGTCATTTGATAAAAGTAATCGTTCCTCGGCACTGCACTAAGACATTATCTGAAAATTCCCGAAGTGTAAAAACCCACCGAAAAATTGAGTTTCATCTACCCCAGTACCTCCTTGTAAACCACGTTTGTCGTGTTACCTTTTGGGGCTAATATGACCAGGCTACTGGCAGAGCTAACTCTGGAACATGCGACATACAACTGTCCATGTGAGAAACAGTCCTCTCTCAAGTCGATGCCGGCCAATCTCAGTGACTGCCCTTGAGATTTATTAATAGTCATGGCAAAGCACACCTTGAGAGGGAACTGTATTCTTTTAAACTCGAACGGATATTCCGTTGGGATTAAAGGTATTCTTGGGATGAAAACTGCCTCCCCCCGAGCAGACCCAGTGATTATTGTGGCTTCTACAATGTTTTTATGCAATGCTTTTACTTGTAGCCTAGTTCCATTGCACAATTTAGGCGGATTAAGATTTCTTAGTAACATTACAGGTGCTCCGAGTTTAAGAATGAGTTTATGTGACGGAAGAGCAGAAGGATTAAGAGTATTAAGAAATTCTACGGGGTAATGGATGGCGTCGTCCGTTTGGATCACTGAGTCAAAAGACCTGTATTCAACGTCTTGTTCTTTGATGACCTTTAATATGAAGTCATTAATTGCGGCTGCTTTATCGTTCTTCGGAGTTAAGATGGCACGCTCGTACAACCATTCTATGGGCTTCTCCTTGATGTCACTTATATCAGGATATACTCTAGAAATTAGCTCAGGTAGGGAGCTAACCACTGTACCCAAATCTGAGGGGATGGTGACTTTACCTTCGACTGAAGGGTAATTTCCATCGCCTATTTTCAGTAATATCTCAGCGAAAAGCCCAGCAGATATATCACCTCTTAAATGGACCCTCATATTTCTATGAAGTGTAAGTTTCCTGATATGTTGCCACAAATATGAAGCCTTTAGGCACGATTTGACTTCATCTGCCCGTGTACCCCTAGGTATGACGGGTAATGTTTGGCGAAAATCTCCAGCTAAGAGCACGGTAACCCCTCCCATCAAGCTATTGTTTTCTCTTATATCTTGTAAGGTTCTACTGAGAGCCTCGAATCCGCCCTTGTGTGCCATTGTGCATTCATCCCAAATTATTAGCTTACACTCTCTCAAAACTTGCGCCATGTTACTCTGTTTGGAAATATTACACATAGGTGTCTCTACTCGCATCATGTTCAAGGGCAGTTTGAAAGCAGAGTGAGCTGTTTTACCTCCTTCCAGCAGCGTAGCAGCAATGCCTGAAGAAGCAACAGCCAAGGCTATCCCACGATCTTTTCGTATTCTTGCCAATAAAAGATTTATGACAAATGTCTTACCAGTGCCCCCTGGAGCGTCTAAGAAAAATGTCTGACCTATATCTCTTTCGATGCTTTCTAAAATTTGGTCATAAACATAGGACTGTTCATCGTTTAACGAATTTTCGTTAGCACTTACAAACTGTGCTAAAATATTTGCATCGTAGCTGATCTCCCGGAGGTAGTCTGTGTTTTGTAAGACTGCTTCACATCTTGATGGCTGAGGTAAACCATACTGTTGTAGGCACTGACCTCCCAAATATAGCACTGTATCTTCAAGACAAACCAAGCATTTATTGTATGCTTCACTTAAAATTAGGTGAACATATCCATGTTTTAATTCTGACTCCATTCGATGCCGTATGTCTTCAGAAAGGCTATCCTTGTATTTCTCCCAAAGATTTAAAGCATCTGACATCTGACAAAATATCAACATTACTGCAAAAAGTTCACGTAATCTAAATGGAAGACGACAAAGCGCAGCTTCTTCCATAGTTGCATCCCAGTGTCTTTCGTCTTCTAGTAAGCCTCGAGCCTTACATGCTGACTGATATGTAGGTTGAATCGTGCCATTAACAGTCTTCAAATCCAAGAAAGATGTGGGGCCTCGGACTTCATGAAGTAAAAGGCGAAGATAATAACACTCTGTATTATTAGGGTGGATAGTATACACCCTGCCTAAAGCCCGATCTTTCTTTATTCCCGGCCAGCCATTGACGTCATTTCCACGTTTTCTTCTCTCAAATCTATTATTTTTCCATATATAATAAGAGGGAACTTCAACATAAAGAAGTGTTTTTGCAAAATCATCTGTTTTGCATAAGTCAAAAAATGCTAAAAGTGTAGTTTTGGGTGGATTATTGATCATATTTATCAAGTTATTGGAGTCATTTGGATTAAAATAGACACGCTGTCCATTTTCTAAATGCACAGCGAGATGGAAGACAGTCGGGAACCTTTCATGAATGGGAAAAGCCAGAATTCTCCATACAGCCTCAGAGCTGCTTATATATCGACCATTCTCATAGAATTTAACTTCATCCTTTTCATTTTCAAGACTAAATGTTGCCTGATCACTCCCTTTATTAACATATTTACATATGTATTTGATGGATTTCACGGAGTTACAGTATTCCACATTAATATGAGCACCGAAAGTACGTGAAAGAACAGGGTTATATGGCACTACCCATCGGTTATCAAGGGTCATACCATTAACTTCAACAGTGAAACCACCATCTCCTGGAGCCCTTCGTCGATATTGTGGGTATCCGTCTTCTGCCGTTTGAGTTTCTTGGATGAGAGGTCGAGGAAACTTCTTGCTGCAGCTACCTGCTTTCATACAGGGTGATCTGGTATTTAAATGACCACAAGGCCCGTGGATCATATTCGCCTTGATAATTTCATGAAGGAGAGGATCTTCTGCAGGGTCTGGTATCTCTGCACAAATAACACTGTCTAATTTATCTGGAGAAATGCGTTGTTGTAGCCACAACAAAATGTGTATATGAGGCAGACCCCGTTTCTGCCATTCAACGGAATATATAAAACAACGCACTTCCCCAAACAAATTCCCCTTTGTTAGCAATGCCAAAAACACCTTAACTTTTAAGTGAGATACCCTAGCTGTGATATCATGACGGTCGTGAGGCTGTTGTCCAGATAGTAATTCACTTGCAATTTCTTTCCATCGAGGATTACATGTAAATGTAATGAATAGATCAGGACGACCGTAATGGCGAACGTATGTCATGGCGTCCTGAGTCTTTTCATGCATATACCGTGGTGACCCAGTGAAAGATGACGGAAGTACTATCATCTGACCAAGCTGAGCGACGTCGGTATCTTGTCTACCTATAGCATCTCTAAGGTGTATGTAATTATCAACTCTGATTTGCTCCTGGTTGCTTCTAATGAAATTTAGTCGCTCTGTCTCAATTTTCGCGTACATATCAACTAAGTATTGACTAAAAAGAGATCGGCAGTACAATAAATGGTTGGTTTCCATATGTCTGATCATTATACGGTAAGAATAAAAGTTTAACGCAGAAACTGTTTTTCGAAGGGGTAATTTCGTTTGCGGGTCAACCTGAGGGATGTCAATAGAGTAACCATCTTCACCACGAGGGAAAAGTAGTGGATACTGCAACGCATCATACGAACGGTGCACTTCACTGATGCGTTGCAATTTGTTACCATGACTTTGTAATACAATATCTCGTTTTTCAAACTGTTGTCCAACTATGACCAGTGCTACTTCGCTTGTTGTCGGTACATTAAATTGTCCTCTATGAGCATTGGCTGGTTTTCTATCAGCGTGTATTACAACTTCAAAGTCTTTAAAATTTTGAGGTACTTTCTCGAGAGTAGTTTTTAAGTCCTTTATGTATGGGTTATTATGGTGAAACATCGCCTGCAATTGTTTTACCAGGCCTTGCTTTACATCGGGGAAGTTGGTGCACCTTAAGCGCGCCTCCCTCTCATCCTCTCCAACAAAATAAATCTGTAGGAACTGAGGGTCTTTTTCAGGCAGAGGTTGCAGACTACCAATTAAGTGATACACTTGACCTTGCACTTTGAAAGTTGGCATAAACCCATCTTCCATAACTTTTTTTGCTCCAAAAGAAGTCATTTGAAAGCAGCCATTGTATATTCTAATGCGGTCCATGAAATGTATGTGCTCAGGATGCATACCCATGATCAAACTATAGAGCGGCTCAGGAAGGGGCAATAAAGCCGGAAGCTGTACTTTACCAGCGCTACAGCACATACCAGGCGACTCTTCTTTAAACTTAAGGGCGTTACAGTATACGCATTTATGACTCATAGTACCCAGGGATACGGCTGTATCGGTTTCATAAGCTATCTCCGAGTCATATTTCATCCCAGAAAAAGCTTTCGTCTTCCATGGAAGAGATCGCCTTTCCAATCGTCGTCCTGGATTATTCTGCGCATGTCTACGAACAACTGCTCTGTGAACCTCCGGATGTTTTTGCTGGTAATTAGCTGCAGCTGCTCTGTGAACCTCCGGATGATTCTGCTGGTAATTAGCTGCTGCTGCTCTGTGAACCTCCGGATGATTCTGCTGGTAATTAGCTGCAGCTGTTCTGTGAACCTCCGGATGATTCTGCTCGTAATTAGCTGCAGCTGTTCTGTGAACCTCCGGATGATTCTGCTGGTAATTAGCTGCAGCTGTTCTGTGAACCTCCGGATGATTCTGCTGGTAATTAGCTGCAGCTGTTCTGTGAATTTCTCGGTTTTTTTGTTGATATTTAGTAGAAGATTGTAAGAGCTGTTTTTTCCTAATGGCGTCGGTAAATCTAGCACGACGTTTTCTAGTATATTCCTTAAAGGTAAGCATGCTATTAGAGCTGCCACGTACAGAAATAGATGTAGTCGACCCATCTTCATGAGGCACATACACATCAAAATGTCCATGAGACAGGTCTTGCATAGAAGTAAAACGCAGTCTCTTCACGGGGTTCCCTTCTACACCAAATTTCTCATGCAGCTCTCCATTGAGATAGACCTCGAACATTGTGAAATATATTTGTGCGGCAGCCACTAACTCGCATAAACCTCCATAAGTATGAAACTGCGACATATCAGTGAAGTAGTCGGCAGAACAGCTGTAATTATTTCCATCTCTATCATGTGACATTATACAAAAATCTTCCCAGTGACTCACCACGTGAGCCACTATCTCGTCACGAACCTCTCGGGCCATGACTTGAGTGTCATACAAAATAAAGGATATTGCCCTAAACAGGCAAGCTCCGTCACCAATAATTGGAACGATAGAATGGGGCATCATGCAGCCATTTATATTCAAATATTCAACGGCCATACTAAATGTATTAGAATGCCTGAAATGTTATCAGTTGAATACACAACTGTATTCTGATTTACAATGCGTACAGAAAACAATGAACGCTAAACCAGAAAGTTATGAACTTGCGCTTGTGATGTCGTGTCTCAAGGCCACAGTCCCCACCGGACGATCCAACGCCCTAGAGAAATATCCCTTGAAGTGTATAAGTAAATATACAAACGTAAAACACATATTTTATTAATTTAAAATAATGTGTTTATGACACCGTTTAATTCTAGGTATTCCGTGTTGCAACTCCGCTATTGTACGAACAAAGACAGATAGCTCAGAGCAATGAACACGAAGTGAAACGAAGTGCTGTTGGTGTCAGTTCCATAGTTCACGCGCATGTCAGGCAACAAACACTACACTCTCCCACCCCTACCTTCCCCCACGGACCCCTTCCGTACAATCTTACAAACGCTAGCAGGTCACGTGATTGGGAAGAGGTGGGTCTTACTCATCGATGTTCGGGGATCTAAATAAAATGCACCCTACTATTTTTGTAAGGTATGAAAACACAAAATGATACTATAGAAGGCCTCCTTTAAGAATGAGTTCAGGACGGAAGATCCAGTATGAAAGAAATACCCACAGAATAACATCTTCGGTTTTAGAGATATACGTATCGGTATCGTCATTAAACATTGTAGAAGTTTTTCACTTCTTTTTAGCTCCATTCGGTGGATTTTCGGAAAACGTTGAAATACGTGTTTATTTTTAAAGGAGATTCCAACTACCAATTTTCACGCCTGTAGCATGTAGATACATTTTAAAAATTCATCCCCCTTAAGTGGATTTTCCGTAAACAAAAAATACATGTTTCTTTATTTTTATTATTCTTATTTCTTCTATTTGTTTTACGTCGCACCGACACAGATAGGTCTTATGGTGTCGATGGGATAGAAATGGCCTGGGAATGGGAAGAAAGCGGCCGTGGCCTTAATTAAGGTACAACCTCAGCATTTGCCTGGTGTGAAAATGGGAAACCACGGAAAACCATCTTCAGGGCTGCGGACAGTGGGGTTCGAACCCACTATCTCCCGGATGCAAGTTCACAGCTGCGTGCTCCTAACCACACGGCCAACTCGCCCGATGTTTATTTTTAAAGAAGATTCCAAATACCAATGTTCATGTCTGTAACATCTTCAAATAAATGGCGTATAACTTTTAGTGCCGGGAGTATCCGAGGACATGTTCGGCTCGCCAGTTGCAAGTCTTTCGATTTGACCCCCATAGGCGACCTGCGCGTCGTGATGAGGATGAAGACAACACACACACCCAGCCCCCGAGCCAGCGAAATTAACTAAAGATGGTTAAATTTCCCGACCCTGCCGGGAATCGAACTGGGGACACCTGTGACCAAAGGCCAGCACGCTAACCGGTTAGCCATGGAGCCGGACACTAACATCTTCAGTATTTGATATATGAGTATCTTCATAAAAATAATTCAACTCTTTCTTCACTTCTTTTCAACCTCCCCCCCCCCCCTTGCATAAGTGGATTTTCCAAAAAAAATGTGTTTCTTCATTTTTTAAGAAGATAGAGATAAAAAATACCATCTTTCACTTCTGTAACATGTTACGTTATACTGTAGAAATGTTCATTTTAAAAATTCACCCCCCTTTTCACCCACCCATTAAATGGATTTTCCAAAAACAAAAAAATACGTGTTTCTTTATTTTTAAAAGAGATCAAAAGTACAAATTTTCAGTTCTGTAATATCTTCAGTTTCTGAGATATATGTATCCTCATTAGAGGCATTCAACCCATTATTCACCCTTTTACACCCCTCCTATTGGGATTTAGAGACAGCAAAGAAACATGTGTTCCTTTATTTTTAAGGGAGATTCTAAACACCAATTTTTACATCCGTAAACGTTTAAAGTTCTGAGATGTAGACACACTCATTTTAAAAATTCACCCCTCTTTTAACCCCCCATTATCTGGATTTTCCAAAAACGAAAAAATACCTGTTTCTTTACTTTTAAAGTAGATCCCAAATACCTATTTTCAGGTCTGTAATATCGTCTGGTTCTGAAATATAAGTAGCCTCATTAAAGGTATTCAACCTCTTTTCCACCCTTTTCCACCCTTCCTATTAGGATTTTCCAAAAACAAAAAATACGTGTTTCTTTATTTTTAAAGGAGATTCTAAATACCAAATTTTACATCTATAAACTTTAAAAGTTTTGAGATATAGATACACTCATTTTAAACATTTCATCCCCCTTTTCACCCCCCCCATTATTTGGATTTTCCCAAAACGAAAAAATACCTGTTTCTTTATTTTTAAAGTAGATCCCAAATACCAATTTTCAGGTCTGTAATATATTCAGTTTCTAAGATATAAGTATTCTCTTTAAAGGCATTCAACCCAATTTTCACCCCCTTTTCACCCCTCCTATTGGGATTTTCCGAAAACAAAAAACTACGTGTTCCTTGATTTATAATGAAGATTCTAAATACCAATTTTTACATCTCTAAACTTTAAAACTTTTGAGATATAGATGCACTCATTCTAAAAATTCACCCCCCTTTTCACCCTCGCATTAATTGGATTTTCCAAAAACAAAAAATATGTGTTTCTTTATTTTTGAAAGCGATCAAAAGTACCAATTTTGAGGTCTGTAATATCTTCAGTTTCTGAGATATAAGTATTCTCTTTAAAGGCATTCAATCAATTTTTCACCCCTTTTTACCCCTCCTATTGGGATTTTCCGAAAACAAAAAAATACGTGTTCCTTTATTTTTAATGAAGATTCTAAATACCAATTTTTACATCTCTAAACTTTAAAAGTTTTGAGATATAGAAGCACTCATTTTAAAAATTCACCCCCCTTTCACCTTCGCATTAATTGGATTTTCCAAAAACAAAAAAATATGTGTTTCTTTCTTTTTGACAGCGATCGAAAGTACCAATTTTGAGGTCTGTAATATCTTCAGTTTCTGAGATATAAGTAGCGGTATCCTGATTAAAGGCATTCAACCCCTTTTTCACCCTTTTTCACCCCTCCTGTTGGGATTGTCTGAAAACAAAAAAATACGTGTTTCCTTATTTTTAAAGAAGATTCTAAATACCAATTTTCACATCTGTAACCTTTTAAAGTTTTGAGATATAGACACACTCATTTTAAAATTTCACCCCCCTTTTCATCCCCTTAGCGACGGAATATCCAAAAATCCTCTCTTAGCGAGCACCTACATTATAATATGAATATATCCCCAAAATTTCATTTCTTTATGTCCAGTAGTTTTGGCTCGGCGATGATGAATCAGTCAGTCAGTCAGTCAGTCAGTCAGGACAAGCTACTTTATATATATAGATTTAAAAATGAAAAAAGACGTGAATTAATGAGGCACTTCCAGAAATCTCAGAAATTTGAAACTTGGTACGGAGGAAACTGATGACCCCAGGATCCCTAGAAAAATCGGAAATTCTCAAAATTCCCTGAAGGGGGCACGCTGGGGGGGCTCAAATTTTGGGCTCAGCATAAGAACACAGTCGTATAGTATATCCAAAACGATAACCTATAGGTTTCGTGGGCTTAAAAATTTTCGAGAATTTCCTCATTTTTATCCCCTATCCCCCCAAATCAAAATGGCGGCACAACCTGCCAGACGAAGTAGACAATTGAAATTTGGTGAAATTATAGCTTTTGGTCCCTAACCGACGGGAAAATTCCAAGATGTTCAAATTTTTCACTTTTTACCCCCCAAAGATATCGAAATATGGAGGCAATTTTAATGACTGTGTAGTCATTCCTTTTGAGCTATTTTTTGGCTAAACGGTAAGTCGTATCACAAAACGGATGGCACAATGTCCCTTCAATTCGGAGTGATCTACAACTTTGGTCCTGTGACATTTTGTCGTATCTCTCTCCCTTATACGTTAAATTTGGCCGTATTTCTGGATTGTTCGTAAATTTGTTGAGTTTTACAAGTATATTTCATTGTTTGACACACTTATAAGAATGATAGGATCATCACGTTGTGTGCGCACATTGGCACGATTAAGGGACATGTGTGTACCAAATTTCATGATTCTAGCTTATACATAAGTAGGCAAAAAGTAATGTAAAATGTTAAAAATGCACCCAAATTTCACCCTATTCAAAATTTGATCTCAATTTACTCTCTTAATATGGGAGATACGAGGAAATGTTTTAGAAACAAACATGTAGAGCAATAAATGAGGCGTCTGATGGCGCAAACCGTTTCTTAATATCATAAACCGTTTAGGAGATATGAATCTCGAAGTGGAAGTCTGCACTTTTCAACGTGCTCATGCTTATCTGTCATCTATATATATAAAAGCAAGTCGGGCTGGAGCGATGTATATATAAATATTTAAAAATGAAAAAAGACGTGAATTAATGAGGCACTTCCAGAAATCTCAGAAATTTGAAACTTGGTACGGAGGAAACTGATGACCCCAGGATCCCTAGAAAAATCGGAAATTCTCAAAATTCCCTGAAGGGGGCACGCTGGGGGGGCTCAAATTTTGGGCTCAGCATAAGAACACAGTCGTATAGTATATCCAAAACGATAACCTATAGGTTTCGTGGGCTTAAAATTTTTCGAGAATTTCCTCATTTTTATCCCCTATCCCCCCAAATCAAAATGGCGGCACAACCTGCCAGACGAAGTAGACAATTGAAATTTGGTGAAATTATAGCTTTTGGTCCCTAACCGACGGGAAAATTCCAAGATGTTCAAATTTTTCACTTTTTACCCCCCAAAGATATCGAAATATGGAGGCAATTTTAATGACTGTGTAGTCATTCCTTTTGAGCTATTTTTTGGCTAAACGGTAAGTCGTATCACAAAACGGATGGCACAATGTCCCTTCAATTCGGAGTGATCTACAACTTTGGTCCTGTGACATTTTGTCGTATCTCTCTCCGTTATACGTTAAATTTGGCCGTATTTCTGGATTGTTCGTAAATTTGGTGATTTTTACAAGTATATTGCATTGTTTGACACACTTATAGAAATGATAGGCTCATCACGTTGTGTGCGCACATTGGCACGATTAAGGGACATGTGTGTACCAAATTTCATGATTCTAGCTTATACATAAGTAGGCAAAAAGTAATGTAAAATGTTAAAAATGCACCCAAATTTCACCCTATTCAAAATTTGATCTCAATTTACCGCCTTAATATGGGAGATACGAGGAAATGGTTTAGAAACAAACATGTAGAGCGATAAATGAGGCGTCTGATGGCGCAAACCGTTTCTTAATATCATAAACCGTTTAGGAGATATGAATCTCGAAGTGGAAGTCTGCACTTTTCAACGTGCTCATGCTTATCTGTCATCTATATATATAAAGTAGCTTGTCCTGACTGACTGACTGACTGACTGACTGATTCATCATCGCCGAGCCAAAACTACTGGACATAAAGAAATGAAATTTTGGGGATATATTCATATTATAATGTAGGTGCTCGCTAAGAGAGGATTTTTGGATATTCCGTCGCTAAGGGGGTGAAAAGGGGGGTGAAATTTTAAAATGAGTGTGTCTATATCTCAAAACTTTAAAAGGTTACAGATGTGAAAATTGGTATTTAGAATCTTCTTTAAAAATAAGGAAACACGTATTTTTTTGTTTTCAGACAATCCCAACAGGAGGGGTGAAAAAGGGTGAAAAAGGGGTTGAATGCCTTTAATCAGGATACCGCTACTTATATCTCAGAAACTGAAGATATTACAGACCTCAAAATTGGTACTTTCGATCGCTGTCAAAAAGAAAGAAACACATATTTTTTTGTTTTTGGAAAATCCAATTAATGCGAAGGTGAAAGGGGGGTGAATTTTTAAAATGAGTGCTTCTATATCTCAAAACTTTTAAAGTTTAGAGATGTAAAAATTGGTATTTAGAATCTTCATTAAAAATAAAGGAACACGTATTTTTTTGTTTTCGGAAAATCCCAATAGGAGGGGTAAAAAGGGGTGAAAAATTGATTGAATGCCTTTAAAGAGAATACTTATATCTCAGAAACTGAAGATATTACAGACCTCAAAATTGGTACTTTTGATCGCTTTCAAAAATAAAGAAACACATATTTTTTGTTTTTGGAAAATCCAATTAATGCGAGGGTGAAAAGGGGGGTGAATTTTTAGAATGAGTGCATCTATATCTCAAAAGTTTTAAAGTTTAGAGATGTAAAAATTGGTATTTAGAATCTTCATTATAAATCAAGGAACACGTAGTTTTTTGTTTTCGGAAAATCCCAATAGGAGGGGTGAAAAGGGGGTGAAAATTGGGTTGAATGCCTTTAAAGAGAATACTTATATCTTAGAAACTGAATATATTACAGACCTGAAAATTGGTATTTGGGATCTACTTTAAAAATAAAGAAACAGGTATTTTTTCGTTTTGGGAAAATCCAAATAATGGGGGGGGTGAAAAGGGGGATGAAATGTTTAAAATGAGTGTATCTATATCTCAAAACTTTTAAAGTTTATAGATGTAAAATTTGGTATTTAGAATCTCCTTTAAAAATAAAGAAACACGTATTTTTTGTTTTTGGAAAATCCTAATAGGAAGGGTGGAAAAGGGTGGAAAAGAGGTTGAATACCTTTAATGAGGCTACTTATATTTCAGAACCAGACGATATTACAGACCTGAAAATAGGTATTTGGGATCTACTTTAAAAGTAAAGAAACAGGTATTTTTTCGTTTTTGGAAAATCCAGATAATGGGGGGTTAAAAGAGGGGTGAATTTTTAAAATGAGTGTGTCTACATCTCAGAACTTTAAACGTTTACGGATGTAAAAATTGGTGTTTAGAATCTCCCTTAAAAATAAAGGAACACATGTTTCTTTGCTGTCTCTAAATCCCAATAGGAGGGGTGTAAAAGGGTGAATAATGGGTTGAATGCCTCTAATGAGGATACATATATCTCAGAAACTGAAGATATTACAGAACTGAAAATTTGTACTTTTGATCTCTTTTAAAAATAAAGAAACACGTATTTTTTTGTTTTTGGAAAATCCATTTAATGGGTGGGTGAAAAGGGGGGTGAATTTTTAAAATGAACATTTCTACAGTATAACGTAACATGTTACAGAAGTGAAAGATGGTATTTTTTATCTCTATCTTCTTAAAAAATGAAGAAACACATTTTTTTTGGAAAATCCACTTATGCAAGGGGGGGGGGGGGAGGTTGAAAAGAAGTGAAGAAAGAGTTGAATTATTTTTATGAAGATACTCATATATCAAATACTGAAGATGTTAGTGTCCGGCTCCATGGCTAACCGGTTAGCGTGCTGGCCTTTGGTCACAGGTGTCCCCAGTTCGATTCCCGGCAGGGTCGGGAAATTTAACCATCTTTAGTTAATTTCGCTGGCTCGGGGGCTGGGTGTGTGTGTTGTCTTCATCCTCATCACGACGCGCAGGTCGCCTATGGGGGTCAAATCGAAAGACTTGCAACTGGCGAGCCGAACATGTCCTCGGATACTCCCGGCACTAAAAGTTATACGCCATTTATTTGAAGATGTTACAGACATGAACATTGGTATTTGGAATCTTCTTTAAAAATAAACATCGGGCGAGTTGGCCGTGTGGTTAGGAGCACGCAGCTGTGAACTTGCATCCGGGAGATAGTGGGTTCGAACCCCACTGTCCGCAGCCCTGAAGATGGTTTTCCGTGGTTTCCCATTTTCACACCAGGCAAATGCTGAGGTTGTACCTTAATTAAGGCCACGGCCGCTTTCTTCCCATTCCCAGGCCATTTCTATCCCATCGACACCATAAGACCTATCTGTGTCGGTGCGACGTAAAACAAATAGAAGAAATAAGAATAATAAAAATAAAGAAACATGTATTTTTTGTTTACGGAAAATCCACTTAAGGGGGATGAATTTTTAAAATGTATCTACATGCTACAGGCGTGAAAATTGGTAGTTGGAATCTCCTTTAAAAATAAACACGTATTTCAACGTTTTCCGAAAATCCACCGAATGGAGCTAAAAAGAAGTGAAAAACTTCTACAATGTTTAATGACGATACCGATACGTATATCTCTAAAACCGAAGATGTTATTCTGTGGGTATTTCTTTCATACTGGATCTTCCGTCCTGAACTCATTCTTAAAGGAGGCCTTCTATAGTATCATTTTGTGTTTTCATACCTTACAAAAATAGTAGGGTGCATTTTATTTAGATCCCCGAACATCGATGAGTAAGACCCACCTCTTCCCAATCACGTGACCTGCTAGCGTTTGTAAGATTGTACGGAAGGGGTCCGTGGGGGAAGGTAGGGGTGGGAGAGTGTAGTGTTTGTTGCCTGACATGCGCGTGAACTATGGAACTGACACCAACAGCACTTCGTTTCACTTCGTGTTCATTGCTCTGAGCTATCTGTCTTTGTTCGTACAATAGCGGAGTTGCAACACGGAATACCTAGAATTAAACGGTGTCATAAACACATTATTTTAAATTAATAAAATAAGTGTTTTACGTTTGTATATTTACTTATACACTTCAAGGGATATTTCTCTAGGGCGTTGGATCGTCCGGTGGGGACTGTGGCCTTGAGACACGACATCACAAGCGCAAGTTCATAACTTTCTGGTTTAGCGTTCATTGTTTTCTGTACGCATTGTAAATCAGAATACAGTTGTGTATTCAACTGATAACATTTCAGGCATTCTAATACATTTAGTATGGCCGTTGAATATTTGAATATAAATGGCTGCATGATGCCCCATTCTATCGTTCCAATTATTGGTGACGGAGCTTGCCTGTTTAGGGCAATATCCTTTATTTTGTATGACACTCAAGTCATGGCCCGAGAGGTTCGTGACGAGATAGTGGCTCACGTGGTGAGTCACTGGGAAGATTTTTGTATAATGTCACATGATAGAGATGGAAATAATTACAGCTGTTCTGCCGACTACTTCACTGATATGTCGCAGTTTCATACTTATGGAGGTTTATGCGAGTTAGTGGCTGCCGCACAAATATATTTCACAATGTTCGAGGTCTATCTCAATGGAGAGCTGCATGAGAAATTTGGTGTAGAAGGGAACCCCGTGAAGAGACTGCGTTTTACTTCTATGCAAGACCTGTCTCATGGACATTTTGATGTGTATGTGCCTCATGAAGATGGGTCGACTACATCTATTTCTGTACGTGGCAGCTCTAATAGCATGCTTACCTTTAAGGAATATACTAGAAAACGTCGTGCTAGATTTACCGACGCCATTAGGAAAAAACAGCTCTTACAATCTTCTACTAAATATCAACAAAAAAACCGAGAAATTCACAGAACAGCTGCAGCTAATTACCAGCAGAATCATCCGGAGGTTCACAGAACAGCTGCAGCTAATTACCAGCAGAATCATCCGGAGGTTCACAGAACAGCTGCAGCTAATTACGAGCAGAATCATCCGGAGGTTCACAGAACAGCTGCAGCTAATTACCAGCAGAATCATCCGGAGGTTCACAGAGCAGCAGCAGCTAATTACCAGCAGAATCATCCGGAGGTTCACAGAGCAGCTGCAGCTAATTACCAGCAAAAACATCCGGAGGTTCACAGAGCAGTTGTTCGTAGACATGCGCAGAATAATCCAGGACGACGATTGGAAAGGCGATCTCTTCCATGGAAGACGAAAGCTTTTTCTGGGATGAAATATGACTCGGAGATAGCTTATGAAACCGATACAGCCGTATCCCTGGGTACTATGAGTCATAAATGCGTATACTGTAACGCCCTTAAGTTTAAAGAAGAGTCGCCTGGTATGTGCTGTAGCGCTGGTAAAGTACAGCTTCCGGCTTTATTGCCCCTTCCTGAGCCGCTCTATAGTTTGATCATGGGTATGCATCCTGAGCACATACATTTCATGGACCGCATTAGAATATACAATGGCTGCTTTCAAATGACTTCTTTTGGAGCAAAAAAAGTTTTGGAAGATGGGTTTATGCCAACTTTCAAAGTGCAAGGTCAAGTGTATCACTTAATTGGTAGTCTGCAACCTCTGCCTGAAAAAGACCCTCAGTTCCTACAGATTTATTTTGTTGGAGAGGATGAGAGGGAGGCGCGCTTAAGGTGCACCAACTTCCCCGATGTAAAGCAAGGCCTGGTAAAACAATTGCAGGCGATGTTTCACCATAATAACCCATACATAAAGGACTTAAAAACTACTCTCGAGAAAGTACCTCAAAATTTTAAAGACTTTGAAGTTGTAATACACGCTGATAGAAAACCAGCCAATGCTCATAGAGGACAATTTAATGTACCGACAACAAGCGAAGTAGCACTGGTCATAGTTGGACAACAGTTTGAAAAACGAGATATTGTATTACAAAGTCATGGTAACAAATTGCAACGCATCAGTGAAGTGCACCGTTCGTATGATGCGTTGCAGTATCCACTACTTTTCCCTCGTGGTGAAGATGGTTACTCTATTGACATCCCTCAGGTTGACCCGCAAACGAAATTACCCCTTCGAAAAACAGTTTCTGCGTTAAACTTTTATTCTTACCGTATAATGATCAGACATATGGAAACCAACCATTTATTGTACTGCCGATCTCTTTTTAGTCAATACTTAGTTGATATGTACGCGAAAATTGAGACAGAGCGACTAAATTTCATTAGAAGCAACCAGGAGCAAATCAGAGTTGATAATTACATACACCTTAGAGATGCTATAGGTAGACAAGATACCGACGTCGCTCAGCTTGGTCAGATGATAGTACTTCCGTCATCTTTCACTGGGTCACCACGGTATATGCATGAAAAGACTCAGGACGCCATGACATACGTTCGCCATTACGGTCGTCCTGATCTATTCATTACATTTACATGTAATCCTCGATGGAAAGAAATTGCAAGTGAATTACTATCTGGACAACAGCCTCACGACCGTCATGATATCACAGCTAGGGTATCTCACTTAAAAGTTAAGGTGTTTTTGGCATTGCTAACAAAGGGGAATTTGTTTGGGGAAGTGCGTTGTTTTATATATTCCGTTGAATGGCAGAAACGGGGTCTGCCTCATATACACATTTTGTTGTGGCTACAACAACGCATTTCTCCAGATAAATTAGACAGTGTTATTTGTGCAGAGATACCAGACCCTGCAGAAGATCCTCTCCTTCATGAAATTATCAAGGCGAATATGATCCACGGGCCTTGTGGTCATTTAAATACCAGATCACCCTGTATGAAAGCAGGTAGCTGCAGCAAGAAGTTTCCTCGACCTCTCATCCAAGAAACTCAAACGGCAGAAGACGGATACCCACAATATCGACGAAGGGCTCCAGGAGATGGTGGTTTCACTGTTGAAGTTAATGGTATGACCCTTGATAACCGATGGGTAGTGCCATATAACCCTGTTCTTTCACGTACTTTCGGTGCTCATATTAATGTGGAATACTGTAACTCCGTGAAATCCATCAAATACATATGTAAATATGTTAATAAAGGGAGTGATCAGGCAACATTTAGTCTTGAAAATGAAAAGGATGAAGTTAAATTCTATGAGAATGGTCGATATATAAGCAGCTCTGAGGCTGTATGGAGAATTCTGGCTTTTCCCATTCATGAAAGGTTCCCGACTGTCTTCCATCTCGCTGTGCATTTAGAAAATGGACAGCGTGTCTATTTTAATCCAAATGACTCCAATAACTTGATAAATATGATCAATAATCCACCCAAAACTACACTTTTAGCATTTTTTGACTTATGCAAAACAGATGATTTTGCAAAAACACTTCTTTATGTTGAAGTTCCCTCTTATTATATATGGAAAAATAATAGATTTGAGAGAAGAAAACGTGGAAATGACGTCAATGGCTGGCCGGGAATAAAGAAAGATCGGGCTTTAGGCAGGGTGTATACTATCCACCCTAATAATACAGAGTGTTATTATCTTCGCCTTTTACTTCATGAAGTCCGAGGCCCCACATCTTTCTTGGATTTGAAGACTGTTAATGGCACGATTCAACCTACATATCAGTCAGCATGTAAGGCTCGAGGCTTACTAGAAGACGAAAGACACTGGGATGCAACTATGGAAGAAGCTGCGCTTTGTCGTCTTCCATTTAGATTACGTGAACTTTTTGCAGTAATGTTGATATTTTGTCAGATGTCAGATGCTTTAAATCTTTGGGAGAAATACAAGGATAGCCTTTCTGAAGACATACGGCATCGAATGGAGTCAGAATTAAAACATGGATATGTTCACCTAATTTTAAGTGAAGCATACAATAAATGCTTGGTTTGTCTTGAAGATACAGTGCTATATTTGGGAGGTCAGTGCCTACAACAGTATGGTTTACCTCAGCCATCAAGATGTGAAGCAGTCTTACAAAACACAGACTACCTCCGGGAGATCAGCTACGATGCAAATATTTTAGCACAGTTTGTAAGTGCTAACGAAAATTCGTTAAACGATGAACAGTCCTATGTTTATGACCAAATTTTAGAAAGCATCGAAAGAGATATAGGTCAGACATTTTTCTTAGACGCTCCAGGGGGCACTGGTAAGACATTTGTCATAAATCTTTTATTGGCAAGAATACGAAAAGATCGTGGGATAGCCTTGGCTGTTGCTTCTTCAGGCATTGCTGCTACGCTGCTGGAAGGAGGTAAAACAGCTCACTCTGCTTTCAAACTGCCCTTGAACATGATGCGAGTAGAGACACCTATGTGTAATATTTCCAAACAGAGTAACATGGCGCAAGTTTTGAGAGAGTGTAAGCTAATAATTTGGGATGAATGCACAATGGCACACAAGGGCGGATTCGAGGCTCTCAGTAGAACCTTACAAGATATAAGAGAAAACAATAGCTTGATGGGAGGGGTTACCGTGCTCTTAGCTGGAGATTTTCGCCAAACATTACCCGTCATACCTAGGGGTACACGGGCAGATGAAGTCAAATCGTGCCTAAAGGCTTCATATTTGTGGCAACATATCAGGAAACTTACACTTCATAGAAATATGAGGGTCCATTTAAGAGGTGATATATCTGCTGGGCTTTTCGCTGAGATATTACTGAAAATAGGCGATGGAAATTACCCTTCAGTCGAAGGTAAAGTCACCATCCCCTCAGATTTGGGTACAGTGGTTAGCTCCCTACCTGAGCTAATTTCTAGAGTATATCCTGATATAAGTGACATCAAGGAGAAGCCCATAGAATGGTTGTACGAGCGTGCCATCTTAACTCCGAAGAACGATAAAGCAGCCGCAATTAATGACTTCCTATTAAAGGTCATCAAAGAACAAGACGTTGAATACAGGTCTTTTGACTCAGTGATCCAAACGGACGACGCCATCCATTACCCCGTAGAATTTCTTAATACTCTTAATCCTTCTGCTCTTCCGTCACATAAACTCATTCTTAAACTCGGAGCACCTGTAATGTTACTAAGAAATCTTAATCCGCCTAAATTGTGCAATGGAACTAGGCTACAAGTAAAAGCATTGCATAAAAACATTGTAGAAGCCACAATAATCACTGGGTCTGCTCGGGGGGAGGCAGTTTTCATCCCAAGAATACCTTTAATCCCAACGGAATATCCGTTCGAGTTTAAAAGAATACAGTTCCCTCTCAAGGTGTGCTTTGCCATGACTATTAATAAATCTCAAGGGCAGTCACTGAGATTGGCCGGCATCGACTTGAGAGAGGACTGTTTCTCACATGGACAGTTGTATGTCGCATGTTCCAGAGTTAGCTCTGCCAGTAGCCTGGTCATATTAGCCCCAAAAGGTAACACGACAAACGTGGTTTACAAGGAGGTACTGGGGTAGATGAAACTCAATTTTTCGGTGGGTTTTTACACTTCGGGAATTTTCAGATAATGTCTTAGTGCAGTGCCGAGGAACGATTACTTTTATCAAATGACTAAATCCACTGATTGTCAATCAACGCCCAGGCAAAATACAAGTAAATATTCCTCTGAAACCGCTTGACGTACGAGGCTGCAATTTCACACGATGGTTGCTCCTATATGTCTTAGACTTCAAGTAAGAGGTGGTTTTAAAACAATACAAACCTGAGGGGTTTTCACTGGCGGAGGTGGGGTGAGGTTTGATGACAAAAATATTCATTTCTCTGAAACCACTTGACTTACGAAGTAAACATTTTAAATTATATCGTAGGTATTAAGTAACATGAGGTTTGAAAAAATAACCCCTCAGGGAGTTAAATGGGGCTTAATATCCTCAACACTATATTCATTCCTCCAGAAACGTTCAATGTACGAAGATAAAATTGGAAGTGGCGGAATATATTTTCAATCCCAGGTGTGAAATAGGAGATATTTGAAAACATTCCACCCCTAAGGGGTAAACGAAATTGTTAATTTCTCTAAAAAGTTTGACCTACAATGTTGTAATTTTACACGAAGGTTGTTTTTATGTTCTAAGTGTCAATTATCGTATACTTCAAAAAAAATCTCTCCCCTAAGTAGTTTAGATAGGGACTTACTCTAAAATGGCACAATATTCATTCTTCCAAAACTGTTTCACGTACGAACTTTAAGTTGAATATGGAGGTTGGTCTTCTATGTGCTAGATGTTATCTAAGAAAACATTCTACACCTCTAATAGTGTTCGACGTACAAATCACAATTGCGCAGGTTGATCACTTCGGCGTCCTAGATTTCAACTAACATAGGGTTTTAATCATTCCTATTCTATGGTATTAATATTAGTTTTACATCCGAAATTAAATAATCATTCCTCCAAAACCGTTTGATGTACAAACTGAGGATATATTTTATGAGCCCAACCGACAGCCAACTACCGAAAATGTTAAACATTCAATTATAAATTTCAGTAAAATACCGTAGCGAAGCACGGGTATCTTGCTAGTTCAATAAAATATGCGTTTTATATTTTAAGCAGTTAAAATATGGGATAGCAGGTCAGAAGATTATGAAGTACTATAAAAATCTCTTTGTCACTGGAAGAATATATATGCAAACACAATATTACGTACATTTTCTTGTCACGAGCGAAGCGAAATAAAGACCGCGCATTCTTATCTACTTCATAGTTACTGCAGCCAAACACAGCACATACCTCTCATGTTGAGAGGAGATATCAAGGAATGACACACGCTACAATTTAATTATGTCAACTCACTGAAAACTCACAAATAACACCAAAAACTTCGCACACAAATACACGCGCTCTTATGACAGAATCAGTAGTTCTCAGGTCAGTCCGCTAGAGAGAGCTCTAATAGCCATCCCTCGATATATCGCTGAGTGTCGCGTATTGTCTCTACTGTATTTGGTGTAAGGATGGAACATCAGTCAAGATGGCGGACTATGCTTGTGTTGGTTCCTCACCAGGTGCAATAGATCATTTGAGGCTATTGGTATCAAAAGGGGCAATCTCCAATTTTCGTCAAAATTGAGTTACCGACACCATTGCATTGTACTACTAGCCCTCTACTAAACTGCGTTGTAGTTTTTGCAAAAGGAGAACAAATCCTACTTTTTCAGGACATGAAAGTACAACCAAGTACAACGTTGCTTTCAAACAAAACAATCTTCGCCATCTGTTGGAATCAAGTGGAACAATCTCCTTAACTACCAATCAGCTCTTTCCGTTCCGGTCATGTGAATGGCGCCATATTGTTTCAATGAAGTTAAAAATTTGAGACCTCTCTGTTAATTTGTCGGATTTGTAGTTTATTGGAGGTATATTCGGTGTTTTGAAACTATATGATGGTGCACGAACGTATTATATTATCAAAACAAGCTGTAAATTTCTTCGTAGTGTTCTGTGATGGATACGATGATCTTAACTCTATTCGAGAAAATGGAAGAGGTAGAATAAGTTGAATCTAAAAGAAAGGGAAAGGTCCCAAAGTGTGTCAGAACCAAACGAGAACCTGAATTGACCAAGGGAGGTCGGATAGGAAAGGTGAGGAATCAGGCACAAGTAAGTGGACGTAGCTCCATGCCAAAGCTGTGTTAGTTACCAAACAATAATCCCCACCCTCATTACAGTCACCTTTAATAAAATATTCATAGAACGTATTCTGTGACAATCAACTCTTAGTTCCTTATCCACAGCTCATCTGGGTAATGTCCTGGAGAAGGTCTGAGACATTATAGCCCGTGCATGTAATTTGCACCGAGCACAGTGAGAACAATCAGCAGTGCAGGTGTTCGTAATCAACATACATCACACCACACTGCCCCCTCATCGGTTTGTTCGACAATCCAACCAGAAATACAGAATAGTGCTAATAATGTGCTGTGCGTTCTCTATATTGAGTTTGATGGGCGTTTAATGCGATTAAACTGGAATTATCAATCAGCATGCGTCATAAATATTCATTTAATGAGCAGACTCTTTAATATTTTAAAAATATATTTTACCCCGAGGATTCCTGGTTATTAAATACACCGCTGTTAACAATTCATATATTCTCTTGTACATGCGGAAATATACGGCTCAACTATTCAGGAATAACAACGGGTAACCAAAGTGCGAAGTGAAATATTGGGATGGATGTGTTTACCGGCTTCGCTGACCAGATTTTAATATTAATATGGACTATGAATGTTAATGGAAGTAAGTTTAAATATAGGCTAATAAAAATATTTATTTTAGAAAATACATGTAGCCTAACTATGTGGATTGCATGTGATTACAAATGTGAAAACCTTCTCAGGTGAGATACAGTGTTAATAATAATAATAATAATAATAATAATAATAATAATAATAATAATAGACTAATAATGTATGACCACCCCTTATCTTTTTTCCTCGTACGGGGTCGAGGATTAGATGAGCTGAAATCCCATCGCATATTTTTACGGCTTGATGCTCTTCCTGTCGCCAACCTCAGTTGAAGAGCTAATGAATATTAAATGAATGACGGTGAAGGAAAATGGGCAAGGCTGAATGGGCAACGTTGAGGCCTTCAGTCCAGAGAGTCCCGGCTTCGATTTCCGGCCAGGTCGGGGATTTTAATCGCGTGTGATTACCATTTCTGGCTCGAGGACTGGGTATTTCTGTTTGTTCTAATACTCTCCCCTTCATGTTCAGACAACACTCCGTACTACTAACCACCAAAGAAGCACACAATGGTGATTGTATCCCTTCACATAGGGTTGGTGTCAGGAAGGGCATCCGGCCGCAAAACAGGGTCGAATGCACATGCTTGACACAGTTTGCACCCGTAACCCTACGGGTGTGGGAAAAGCGGAATAATAATAATAATAATAATAATAATAATAATAATAATAATAATAATAATAATAATCATAATAATATGTATATTCAGCCCGAAGGCTGCTTGGATCCTCAACAGCTTCACCATTAGCTGTTACAGGTGGCACTGAAGAGCATACAAGGGAAATGAAGAGTGAGGTAATTACCCGTTGCTTTCTCCACTGAGCCAGAAGATGCTATTACATATCGCTCGGCCAAGCCCACTGAAATGCATGCACCAGCCAACCCTACGAGCAACATTTTCGCATCATTCATAGTAGGGACTGGCTGCATAAGGAATGGCATTACTAGCGTCGCTCATACCTCAATCACTTTCATACCATCAAGGCCAAGGAAAGATAAGACTGAGACAGGTTAAAGAAAGTAATAAAATTTCTCTCGTCCATACCAGAAAAGACAGTAAACACTAGCTCTCACCAGCAAAGGCATAGTAATAATAATAATAATAATAATAATAATAATAATAATAATAATAATAATAATAATAATACTGTACTAGTAATTTCTTGTGTTTATTGCTAGCCTGGTTGTACGAGAAACTGCATGTTGGTGTGGTAGAGGATAGTTTTGTACGTGGTGTGTGACGTATGAATATTGGGGACGGCACAAATTCCTAGTTCCCGAGCCTATGGGATTAACCTTTCAAGATTAAAATCCCTCGTCCCGGATAGGAATCGAGCCTTGGGCACCGAGCAGTCAAGGCCAAAACACTGACAGCACTGGCATGGAGCTGGATAGCTTATATAGTGCACTAAGCCTTTTGGTACAAGATACAAAAAGTTGGCTGTTTTTATCATCCAGTCTGAGCCCCATCAAGAGGTTACCATGGCTTTACTTACTTGAGGCGCGCGGCTGTGAGCTTGCATCCGGGAGATAGTAGGTTCGAATCCCACTATTGGCAGCCCTGAAAATGGTTTTCCGTGGTTTCCCATTTTCACACCAGGCAAATGCTGGGGCCGTACCTTAATTAAGGCCACGGCCGCTTCCTTCCAACTCCTAAGCCTTTCCTATCCCATCGTCGCCATAAGACCTATCTGTGTCGGTGCGACGTAAAGCCCCTAGCGAAAAAAAAATTCTTACTTTATTTCAAAGAAGCTGGTAATTTATCGAACATCTTCCTCGGTAAATTATTCCAATCTCTAACTCCTCTTCCCATAAACAAATATGTGTCCCAATTTTTTCCTAGTGCGTTTAACGTCGCACCAACACATCGAAGGACTTTCGCGACGCAAGGATGGGGAAGGACTAAGATTGGGAAGGTAGCGGTCGTGGCCGTAATGAAAGTGCCTGGTGTGAAAATGTGAAACCACGGAAAACCATCTTCAGGGTTACTGACGATAGAATTCGAGCCCCCCGCCATCACTCGAACGCAAGCTCACAGTTACGCAACCCTAACCGCCCGGCCAACTCGCTCGTTTCAATTGTCCTCTTGAATTTCAACTTTATCTTCATATTGAGATCTTCCCTATATTTAAACACTCCGTTCAAGCTTTTAACGTCTACTAATGTCATTCCCCACAATGTCCCCACTCGGAATTTATCGCTTAAAAAATATGAAAAGTGGGTATGTGTTATGTTATATTGACCAGTTTTCAGTTTTGATAGTGCTGGTTATTATTAATATAGCGGAATGTACAACTGGGCGAACATTTTTTTCAGCTCTAATCAGAAGAGGGAGGAGATCTAATTTTTTGAAGTATTAAAAGAACTTCGTAGGATTTTCAAACCACATTCCGTCGGGGTCGGGAGATTACCGGAGAGTACAAAGAGAGGTCGGATAGGATTGATGAAAAGTTAGTAGGCAATGGCACAGAAATGGAATCAACGCCGGACTGATCTAGGAGCCCCGTCGAACGAACAAACAGCCCCACCAGAGGCCCTGGAAATAACCCCCCTTTCAGTCGCTCTTCGGAGAGTAGCATACACCGTAGATATAGGCCCTATTCCAAGTCCCCACTTACAGGGGTGAAATTATAGATGGGATGGTTATTTCAATCCAGTTTCTAAATTGTAGTTTTTCTTTAAAAATTATTTATTTATTTTGTCCTAAACGTTAAGAGGGTTATATAGTCTAGGACAAACATGTATCTTATCCTCCCTAATTTGGAGAAGTGCTTACTTTTGTCTTGTCAGTCTTTATAGAGTTATCCTATAATTACAACGTACATTTTGAATAAATTGTAAGACCTAGTGACTATATGAATTTGTGGGTGAATGATTTCATGATTTAATTGTGCTCATGCATGAATGAATGAATGATTAAACGAATAAACACTGTTCTCACCCAGAGATGGATAACCACCAACTTGGGAGAGAGTTACATGGATGAATGGACGAACTGAATTTAATGAATAAATGAATTGAATCGAATAAATGATTCCATATTTGAATCGTCTCCATGCATAAATGAATGGATAAACCCTCTTCTCATCCAGTCACAGATAGCCACCAACTGGGAAGAGAGCACTATGGGATGGTTATCTCATTTTACTTCCATATTTAAACAATAATCACCACCATCACCAATGGAAAATAATTGTCGATGGCGTCACTTGCGGAGTTAGTTAGTGTGTGGATTTGAATGTGTTTCGCAGACTGATCTGGAGTAACAACTTCTGGCTTGATTAGATCTATCTCACTCTTCACTTCTGTGGGATGTCCTTTTATTAGTGGAACTGTTGAGGAACCAACCAGCCTTCGAGCTGCGAATTAAACAAACAAACAAACAAACAAACAAACAAACAAACAAACAAACAAACAAGTAAACAGACATACAAAAATTATTCATACATGCCGAGCTGTTGCTCAGACGGTAGAAAGCTGACCTTCTGTGCTCAAGTTGGTGGGTTCGATGCTGGCTCAGTCCGGTAATATTTGATGGAGCTTTGTTCGATACATTTACTGGCACGAAAAGGAAATCCTGCGAAACAAAATTCCGGCTCTTCAGCGTCTCTGAAATCCATAAAAGTAGTCAGTGGGGCGTAAAGCCAGTATCATTATTAATACATACATGCATGCAATCGTCGTAAACTTTGTACCGGTGGTCGAGATCGCGAGAAAACTAGATATCACCAAGAACGATTGCAAAAGAAAGTTAAAAGATGAATCCTAACTCTGCTTTTCTTAGTAGCTCGTGATCTCTGCTCATATGATACGAGCCCCGGAGGAAAGAGAAATATATCCAGCTCTTCGAAGAATAAGCTTTTGCCAATGAAGCAGCGAAAATACAGTGAGTTTCTCTCATCGGTTGGCCGGCTGGCGCGCTCTGCTTATCTGTCTCCCGTTGACTCATCACTCCCCGCTCCGCGGCATACCAACTTCGCTCACTTTATCCGTGTATGACATGAGAAAACAATTAAAATTAAGAAAATAAGAATTAAGGAAAATATTAAGCATGAATTAATTATTTTATCATGAACGTTTCGCAGCATCAATTACAAAAACGTACCCGGTTATCATAATTACGTGGATGCAGTTCGTGTACTACAGTTACCTTCTATGGCTTCAATTTTAACATTTACGTAGCCCGCCATGCTTCTTGTCCAAGTCGTCTGAGGGATTTTGTAGGCGTATGTTCTAATCCAGCTGCGATTTCATTTACTTTTTCCTCGTTAAGTACACCTCTCAATTTGTTTACGAGTGGCCGCGTGGTCTCTCTGTGTGGGGGGCGTAAACCAGGAAATTGAGTTACAAATCGCCTAACGACTTCCCTGAAAGACTCTGTTTTCACATAATGTTCGTTCATAAATACCTTTTCCTCTACCTCAGCCAGCTTGACCGTGTACAATTCTTTTTCTGTGCTATCGTCAGAGCCAGGGTCCATGCATGTCGCAACTTAAGCACTATCCAAGTGCTTGGGAAACTGTAACTCAAAACTCTTTCTGATCGGAGGAAAGTAGCCGACGTAAAGCTTCTATGCAAAGGAGATAATGGTCTATTTAGGTCTCCAGATTTGGTTTCCTTATTTCTCCTCCACGTCCCATCCCGTAGTACTAGAACGAAGACTTGACTTACTTGACTTATTTCATTTAATTCCAAGTGGAACATAGGGCCTCGATTTCTCCAGCTTGTTCTATCTGCCGCCAATGCTTTCACCTCCCTCCATGTCTTGTTGACTCCAGCAATCTCCTTATACCTTTTCATTTCTGCCATTACTTCTCTCAGTACATAGTTTTCACATTCCAGAATCCGATTCGTGTCCTGTATTTCATTGCAAAAGGCGTCTCCGTAAAATCCGACCGGCATAAATTTCGTTTGGTTTCTGTAATAAGTTTAATTCAGGTGTGCGAGTTATTAGCCCACAGCACCCTAAGTCAAGTGGAGGGGCTGCCTCCTGTCTGCGCCAGAACGCAGGATTTTTCTGTAGGGGTTATCTCCCTTAGCATTTAAATATCCCTCTTTACCACAAGGCAGTGGTTTCTTCTTTATTCATCCCCAAGAAGATGGGTTGCGTCATCCGCCAGCTTCGCTGTACCGAAAGACTCCTTCTCCACCGTTCCTGCCGTTGAGGTCTTCACCAGAGCCCCGTTAGCCGTCACTTTTCAGGGTTCCTGGAGGACCTTCACAGCTACCGCAGCGATCATAGGGCACACACAGTCCCCACTGTACATCACCCCTACAGGCATCCCCTACTTCATGCCGTTGCCCACCTCCCATGACGTGGACGAGGGGTTGGCCTTGTGGGAGGCTCTTTTCTGTATGTATTCCAGCAATGTTTAATGCCTTATCTATCAACAAGAACCTAGACATCTTCGTAACGTTTCCTTCCTTCTGTTATGATATTTCTCATACAACTTTATTTTCCTTCTTGTTCTTTCCTGTTCTGCTGTATTTACTGCAAATGCATTTTCCTTTGCCCTTGTTTATGTAAATATGTATTATATATGATTGTGTATATTTGTATCCTTTGTAAATATTTATATATCTTATACTAGCTGATGTACCCGTGCTTCGCTACGGAATTCTATATTGTATACAGAATTCTAGGTTAGGTAGCGTACACGTTGTGAGCAAGATTGTATTATATTGCATAGCTCTTAACGTTACCCTAGAAACGCGACGGGGAAGTCACCAAAAATATTTTCTCATTTGAAGACTGGGTTAGGGAATTTTCATTGTAATGGTAGGCCCGCTTGTCTACCATCAGTCACAATCAGGTTGGGGAATTTTCATTATAATGCCAGGCACTCACTCGCCACCTTTGTTTACATCCTCAGAAAGACTGTCATAGTGGTTTTCCCAAGTTAAATGAACATAGGTCATTACAATGACGTCAGTAGAAATGACGCGATTAAAAGCAATATGAAATACTCGATCAAATGAAAAACCACGCATTTTCTCACCTTTAACGAACAGTACTACGCTGCCGATCTAACAGTCCAAAGTTCCAGAGCTGGAAAGACCAAGCCGCAGACAGCCGTGATCCGTGAAAACTCTTCGTCTTTTTTCGGCGGGGGGAGGGGGGTTGGGTGTCGAATAGTGGAGAGTCCCAGTACAAATCTATGTCCTTTAACTAATCTGTTTTCTAGGAGTACCCGATGAGTCGGAAAATCTCATTTCACTACACTGGCGGCAGAAAAATCTGACTTGGAGGCAAATTTTTTCTCCAAGCCACAAGAGAAAACCCCTCTTCACTGCTTATTTGGAATAAAATGAATGTAGAATTTAATAAAAGTGAAGAGAAAGGCACGTTTCTAAAGAAACGGCTCTTTTCAGGGTTGAATTTTGAATTATTTATCAATCAATCAATCAATCAATCAAT
This sequence comes from Anabrus simplex, assembly GCF_040414725.1. NCBI lineage: Eukaryota > Metazoa > Arthropoda > Insecta > Orthoptera > Tettigoniidae > Anabrus > Anabrus simplex. The sequence goes on along the minus strand of NC_090268.1, from coordinate 379,471,567 downwards.
CAATCAATCAATCAATCAATCAATCAATCAATCAATCAATCAATCACTCAATCAATCACTACTGATCTGCATTTAGGGCAGTCGCCCAGATGGCAGATTCCCTATCTGTTGTTTTCCTAGCCTTTTCTTAAATGATTGCAAAGAAACTGGAAATTTATTGAACATCTCCCTTGGTAAGTTATTCCAATCCCTAACTCCCCTTCCTATAAACGAATATTTGCCACAATTTGTCCTCTTGAATTCCAACTTTATCTTCATATTGTGATCTTTCCTACTTTTAAAGACACCATCCAAACTTATTCGTCTACTGATGTCCTCCCACGCCATCTCTCCACTGACAGCTCTTAACATACCACTTAGTCGAGCAGCTCGTCTCCTTTCTACCAAGTCTACCCAGCCCAAACTTTGCAACATTTTTGTAACGCTACTCTTTTGTCGGAAATCGCCCAGAACAAATCGAGCTGCTTTTCTTTGGATTTTTTCCAGTTCCTGAATCAAGTAATCCTGGTAAGGGTCCCATACACTGGAACCATACTCAAGTTGAGGTCTCACCAGAGATAAATATGCTCTCTCTCCTTTACATCCTTACTACAACCCCTAAATACTCTCTTAACCATGTGCAGAGATCTGTACCCTTCATTTACAATCATATTTATGTGATTACCCCAATGAAGATCTTTCTTTATATTTATACCTAGGTATTTACAATGATCCCCAAAGGGAACTTTCACCCCATCAACGCAGTAATTAAAACTGAGAGGACTTTTCCTATTTGTGAAACTCACAACCTGACTTTTATCCCCATTTATCATCATGCTATTGCCTACTGTCCATCTCACAACATTATCGAGGTCATTTTGCAGTTGCTCACAATCGTGTAACTTATTTATTACTCTGTACAGAATAACATCATCTGCGAAAAGCCTTACCTCTGATTCCACTTCTTTACACATATCATCTATATATATAAAATAACTTGTCCTGACTGACTGACTGACTGACTGACTGATTCATCATCGCCGAGCCAAAACTACTGGACATAAAGAAATGAAATTTTGGGAATATATTCATATTAAGATGTAGGTGCTCGCTAAGAGAGGATTTTTCGATATTCCGTCGCTAAGGGGGTGAAAAGGGGGTTGAAATTTTAAAAAGAGTGTATCTATATCTCAAAACTTTATAAGTTTACAGATGAAAAAATTGGTATTTAGAATCTTCTTTTAAAATAAGGATACACATATTTTTTTGTTTTCTGAAAACCCCAATAGGAGGGGTGAAAAAGGGTGAAAATAGGGAAAAATGGGTTGAATGCCTTCAATCAGGATACCGGTACTTATATCTCAGAAACTGAAGATATTACAGACATGAAAATTGGTAATTTTGATCTCTTTTAAAAATAAAGAAACACATATTTTTTTGTTTTTGGAAAATCCAATTAATGGGAGGGTGAAAAGGGGGTGAATTTTTAAAATGAGTGAATCTATATCTCCAAACTTTTAAAGTTTGCAGATGTAAAACCTGGTGTTTAGTATCTTCATTAAAAATAAAGAAACACGTATTTTTTTGTTTTCGGAAAATCGCAATAGGAGGAGTGAAAAGGGGTGGAAAAGGGTTGAATGCCTTTATTGAGGCTACTTATATCTCAGAAACTGAAGATATTACAGACCTGAAAATCGGTGTTTGGGATCTCCTTTAAAAATAAAGAAACACGTATTTTTTTGTTTCTGGAAAATCCAATTAAGGGAAGGGGGTGAAAAGGGGGTAATATTTTAAAATGAGTGTATCTATATCTCAAAACTTTTAAAGGTGAAAATTGTTATTTAGAATCTCCTTTAAAAATAAAGAAACACGTATTTTTTGTTTTCGGAAAATCCCAATAGGAAGGGTGTAAAAGGGTGAATAATGGGTTGAATGCCTTTAACGAGGCTACTTATATTTCAGAACCTGAAGATATTACAGACCTGAAAATTGGTATTTGGGATCTACTTTAAAAGTAAAGAAACGCGTATTTTTTCGTTTTTTGAAAATCCAAATATTGGGGGGTGAAAAGGGGGGTGAATTTTTTAAAATGAGTGTGTCTACATCTTAAAACTTTAAAATTTACAGATGTAAAAATTGGTAGTTAGAATCTCCTCTAAAAATAAAGGAACACGTATTTTTTTTGTTTCCTGTAAATCCCAATAGGAGGGGTGTAAAAGGGTGAAAAATGGGTTGCATGCCTTTAATGAGGATACATATATGTCAGAAGCGAAAGATATTACACAACTGAAAATTTGTATATGGGATCTCCTTTAAAAATAAAGAAACACGTATTTTTTAGTTTTTGGAAAATCCAATTAATGGCGGTTAAACAGGAGTGTCAAATTGGGGTGAATTTTTTGAAAGACTATATCTACAGAATATCTTGGAAACGTAAAATGTTACAGACGTAAAATGTGGGTGCTTGGAATCTCCTGTAAATGTAAAGAAACATAGGTGATTTGTTTTTGGAAACTCCACTTAAGGGGAACTCAAAAGGGGTGAAATTTTTAAATGAGAATGTTTACAGTATATCTAAAAAAACTTAACATGTTACAGAAGTGAAGAATGGTATTATTTATCTCTATTAAACATAAAGAAACGTGTATTTTTAGTTTTCGGAAATATCACTTGGGTTCCGGGGGGGGGGGGAGTGATTGAAAATGGTGTTGAAGACTTTTAATTAGGCTACTGATATATCAAAAATGAAGATGTTACAGACGTGAAATTTGATATTTTCAATCTGCTTTAAAAGTAAAGAAACACGTATTCTCTTAAATTCCTATGAAGGGGGGGGGGGGGTGAAAGAATTGAAAAATTAATTGGCTTAATTGTATGAGAATACATACATCTAATAAAAACTAAAGTTGTTACAGACGTGAAAATTCGCATTTGGATCTCCTTTAAAAACAAAGAAAAACGGGGTTTTGGGCGGGAAACCATCTTGGAGGGCGGGAGTGTAAAGGAGTTGAATTCCTTTCATGAGGACACATGAATAAAAAACTGAAGAAGTTAGAGTCGTGATAATTGGTATTTAGAAGATCCTTTACTATTAAAGAAACAAGTATTTTTTGCGGGAAAGTTCACTTAGGGGGGGGGGGGGAGTACTGTGAAATGAAGTGAAAAAAGTAAATTACTTTTATGGGGATACTTATATCTCAAAACTGAAGGTAATAGACTTGAACATTGGTGTTTGGAATCTCCCTTAAACATAAATAAACAAGCCTTCTTTTAATTTTTTTTTGGGGGGGGGGGTTGGCGGTAAATAAACTTAACGGCGGTGGTGTGTAAAAGGAGGTGAGACCAATTGATTTTACTGTTATTAATGTACTTATAAGGATCCTCCGTTGCTCAGGCGGCAGCGCGCCGGCCTTTCACAGCTGGGTTCCGTGGTTCAAATCCCGGTCACTCCATGTGACATTCGTGCTGGACAAAACGGAGGCGGGACAGGTTTTTCTCCGGATACTCCGGTTTTCCCTGTCATCAGCCATTCTAGCAAGACATAATAGTAATAATAATAATAATAATAATAATAATAATAATAATAATAATAATAATAATAATGTTCCGGACCGTCGTCAAATGTGCGGACCGCGCTGGTAACGGCTCCTGGACGGGTAATGACTAAGAATGCAGTCCAGCCGCGGGTTCAGTGCCGCCAAGGCACCCAATATGACACCACGCCGGATCTCCTGAAGGATTTTATCCATATTAAAAATGATTAAGGGAAAAGATGGCAAAGATTTACGAATCCAACTGACCAGGAGGAATACCTGAGCATAGTCCGGGAAGTACGAATTCGATTGCTGGAAAGGAAGATTGAAAAATGGGAGGAAACCTGCTGTAAAATAATAGAAAACGAGTCAGATCGGGAATTTTGGTGGATTCTCGCAGATAACGAGTCAGATCGCGAATTTTCGCGGATTATATATCTAAAACAATAAGCATTCAATTATAAATTTCAGTATAATACCGTAGCGAAGCACGGGTATCTTGCTAGTTGATATATATAAGAAAACATAAAGGTCCAATAATACTGCCTTGAGGAATTCCCCTCTTAATTTTTACAGGGACAGTAATTTGGAATAGGCCTAAATTGTAATTCTAGACCAGGTCATACTACTATTACTAAGTGAGCCTCTGCCAAATGTGCACACTGCTCATTCAAAACACCGCGTCAGAGTAGGGATCGAATAGCTGGAATACTGTGATTAACCAGTGTGTTAAGTACCAGTAGTATCAGACAATGTATGAACCAGAGGAATGGCATGCTAAAGAAAAAAGTTTCCTAACCTCCCAGCTATTTCCCGCCAATATTAAGTTAGGCTGTTATACTCGTTACGCAACAGTAATCCCATCTATCGGAGGTGAGGGCACTATAAGAGGCAAAGTACACCACAACGAACAATGGTCAATGCAAGACCGACTACAATATATCAGACCTTAATGCTACTATCGATTTGGAGGAAAATGGCGACTTCGTGGGCGAGCGTTTGAGACATGTAGTTGGTCCATATCTGTGTTTACATTCCGTTAAAAAGTGTTATTTTGATCGAGTTATTGAAGTATAAAGTATATGTTTGGTAAAATAATAATCTAGAACGGTTTATTAGTATGGTGTATTGTTAGGAGTTTATATGGATCGTTCCTGCTGCGTTCGTGGTTGTAGATCTAATTATACCGTTGCTGAAGCTTTTAAATTCCCTATAGATCTCTACAGGAGAAATGAATAAGGAATATTCCCCGGGAAATTTTGGAAGTTAAAGACCAAACTATCGTAGGCTACGTGTGTAACCAAAATTTGTGGTTAGGGAAGATTTCTTTCCAACCGATAATAGTGAGCCTATTCGTTTTTGTTTTCTTATTCAGTCGGAATAATTTCATGTAAGTTGATGATAAGTATTAGTTTCTATGTAGAATATAAGTGTACGAGTGTATTTATAGGGGTCTGTGGTCACTAGGACCTGTAATTATACGCAGTCATGTGAGAATATGTTTGTTTTCATCGTGTTGTGAACCGGATTTAAATCGAACTATGGCAATACCTTTCATACATCTATTCTTAAGTTCTCTAAGGAATAAAACATTAAGAGAGAAATGGATTAGGAACATACATCGTGAATACTTCTACAAGACAGTACTGTGCATGTGTCAACTGAGAGTGAGTCTGAGATTAGGGAAGACTATGTTTCTAATTCTAAATGGTGGACCTATTCGTATTCCTCGAAAAAGCAATTCATTTAGATACATTATAATTGATATGGTTATGTTCCTTCAGTGTCTATGTGCTTCAAAGTGTCGCGTGATTTATATGCAATTGTGTTCTGAAAGAATCTGTGCTTGCCTGCGGGAACATTTGGATAGATCTTGGTGTATAACAAAACATAATGTGACAGATGGAGCAATCTGTATACTGTTACACAGAAGAAATAGTGACTTGCAGGGATTAGCTTCGTTTGTAACTCAGGGGTTTTATTGTACCGATGCCTTCCGATTCATGCTGTGGATATCTGTTATCAAGCAGTCTACACCAAATTGAAGCTCGTCCATGTAGGTTAAAGACATCATTGTTTAGAGTCAATTGAGTTGTTTTACTCATGTTCTTCAATGGGGAAAATCTTATTAAATCATTAGTGTCTGAATGCATCCTTGCTAAGTTTACCATCATGGTTGGAAGTGCTACTATATCATATGTCAACATATGATTTAAGAGTTTCCAGTAAGGAAGGCTTAACATCACCGGGGCTGTTCATTGGGCTGGCATAATCATTTCGGGTGTACTTCATTTTCATCGAGTGCTGAACATTAGAAATTGTCCACCACTTCGAAACTAAGGCAACACGTTATGTTTCATAGTTCATGAGAGTGAATAAATTGAGAAATTTCACACCTTAAATTATTTTTAAACATTCAAAATGATGTTATCATTTTAACCGTTTTATAATGTATTTCCATCTATCCAGCGAAGTGCAATCTAAAAGAAAACGTTATTTGACTAAGTGAAATTTGAAATAATCAGCTTATTGTTCTCTTTTGCTGTGCGTCTTCCATCTATTCTAGCAGAATATGTGTGATTCTAGTTGATTATATGTGATGAGTACTTGTTCGCGAAGTGTTTTCATACGTGCAACAGTGATTTTCCCTATGATGTTACATTTATCATGTTAAAATACCTACCACCGTTTGCAAAATATGTACGTGATCTTTTCGTAATTTCTGGCGTATTGAACCAGATATTGTGTAGCTCTTTCAGTGGTATTAACACAAGTAATTTAATGTGACGCCGGGGCTGAGTGGCTCAGACAGTTTAAGCTCTGGCCTTCTGATCCCAACTTGGCGGGTTTGATCCCGGCTCAGTGCGGTAGTATTTGAAGGTGCTCAAATACGTCTGCCTCGTGTCGGTAAATTGACTGGTAGGTAAAACAACTCCTGCGGGACTAAATTCCGACATCTCCGAAAATCGTGAGTTGGTTTATCGTCGAAACGAAGTTATTGCGTGCTAACCTAACCTTCATCAGTCGGCAGCTACTGCGCCCACCACGTCCACCATCTTGGTTTTGATATTACGGTCTGATATATTGTAGTCGGTCTTGGTCAATGTAATGCTATTGTTGTTCAATGTTATGTGCTTTCGATATTGTAGGCCTTCACATTTAGTTTTCTTCGACGACTCTGATATACTACTCTTATCATAGTCGGTACGGTAAAACTGAATAAAACATAAATGATCGGAAATTGTATTCTCTATAACTTTTGTTATGTAGTACTTTTCTATAGGACCAATAGCAGAGGTAGGGTATTTAAAAATTAAATTTTAGGTGCTACCCGTAAACTACAATTTCATCCAGGGTCAGTAAAATTGTTTATAGCTTAGACTATAGTTTCTTCTTTCTCGACTCTATATACCGATTTTCAATAAATTCTGTGCACCCATTTTCTCGTGGCTCGGCGTTGATATGGACTTAGCAACAAAAATTGAAATTCATTGATATCACGGTTATCGTAGCCGGTATGGCAAAAATGTATGACATAAATGATCGGAAATTTAATTTTATGTAACTTTAATTATGTAATATTTATCGATAGGACCACTAATAAAATAAATATTTGAGAATTGAATTTTAGGCCTTCTTCTAAACTACCATTTCAGTCAGCGTGAATAAATAATTTATAGCTTAGAGTGTAGTGGCTCAACCCCCGACTTTACATACCGATTTTCATGAAATTCTCTTCAGCCGTTTTCTCGTGATGCGTGTAGAGACAGACAGACAGACAGACAGACAGACAGACAGACAGACAGACAGACAGACAGACAGACAGACAGACAGACAGACAGACAGACAGACAGACAGACAGACAGACAGACAGACAGACAGACAGACAGACAGACAGAAATTACGGAAAAGTAAAAAATGCATTTCATTGTTACAGTGGACATGGCCGATACAGAAATACCATGTTTTTCAAATTCTGAACAATGTACAGACAAAACTCTTATTTTATATATATAGATATTGTACATAGCTCGGATCTTTGTAATTTGGAGTTTGCTTTTGCTGATCCTGATTAAATAAATAAATAAATAAATAAATAAATAAATAAATAAATAAATAAATAAATAAATAAATAAATGTGGAGTCATTATGAGAATTATATCCCGAAGTAACACTTCACAACTCGAGGACAGCTGGAGCGACAGATCAACATTAATACACGTTCTAAGCACGGACCTGAACTGCGAAGTGCAGGCATTTCCGTACTGTCGCTGTGCTGTTTGACGGGAAGTGATGAGTCAATGGGAGGCAGCTAAGCTGTCTGCGCCTGCCGGCCAAGCGATGAGAGAAACTCAGTGTATATGCATATCTATCCCTGACCTCGTTTCCTGATACGGGGCCGAGGATGAGGTGAGATGAAATTATGTGGCACTCTTTACCGCTCAAAGTCCGTCCTGACCCCAACCTGCTGAGGAGCTAATGAAGATGAAATGAATGTTAGTAAATGAAATTGGGTAAGGAAGGGGAAGGAATTGGCTGAGATCTATGAATTCGAACTATTCTGGAATTTTCCTGGAAGTGAAAGTAGAAAACCACAGAAAACCAAGCTCAGGACGGCCGATGGTGGGGCTCGAACTATTCGTCTTCCGAACGCAGAATTTGGCTGCATAGCCGTAGCGCGTTTTCAAGTATGGCCACACCTCTCGAGGGAAAGGACTTGAAAGGATGGAAAATGGAAAAGTCCTCAGGATTGTAAAAGTATTTCCGTCAAGGTTGGAAAAGTATAAAAGATTAACGCGTCTGTGGATGCATTGAAAAACAAGAGAATACCAAGAGAGGTCGGATAAGAATGATGAAAGTGAGTATGCAATGGCATATAAATGGATAATAATAATAATGGCGTATGGCCTCCGGAGAGGCCTGGTACGGCCTATTAGGTGACTTGCATGTCTGTGAAGATGAGGGCCCTACCTAGCATGATTTCTAATGTCCAATACGCCACACACACCCAGCCCCCGAGCCATTGGAACTAACCAATTAAGGTTAAAATCCCCGAACCTGCCGGGTATCGAACCCGGGACCCCCTGAACCGAAGGCCAGTACGGTGACAATTAAGCAAACGAGTCGGACATATAAATGGAATCTGGGCCGGACTGAGGATGAAATATATTTTATCAGATTTAACTTTAGGTAATAAATCATCAAAATATAATTCATCTCACATGTAGATGGCCACCCGCAACAATCAATATATCTATACGTTAAATTGTTTCTGAGGAAATTGTACCTTCGAGGAACTTACACGACACCATGTGTTCACTCTTTCTTTCCGTGTGAATCTCCGAAGGTAATTATCACATCCCAAAAAATAAATTATTTATTATCATTCGAATTTAGTGGTGACCCAGGTGAAATTCCGCTTATTCCACCTAACTGGCTGCAAATACGTAGACTACAGCTATGACCACCTGTAATCCAGACTCCAGCAATAACCTGCAAGCCAGGAATGAGATGAATTGTAGCCGTGCCGCATGGAACAAACTTTACTATCACACTACTGTAACGGAATAATAATAATAATAATAATAATAATAATAATAATAATAATAATAATAATAATAATAATAATAATAATAATAATAAAAGCAAAAACAAAATCAAAGTCATCTCCGTACGGGCCATGAAGGCCCTTGGAGGAGTGGATGGTAAAGGCTTCCACTATCCATAACCTCGGCATTTGGTGGGGTAGAGTGGTTAGCTCTACGATCGGCCGCCCTTGCCCCATATGCACCTCCGGAAGTGGAAATCTGTTTTCTTAAATTTTTCGACTTCCTGACGGGGAATCGAGCCTATGTCCTTCCGGGTGAACCAAGTATGCCTTCACCGCCTCGGCCAGGTGGTCCCTATAATAATAATAATAATAATAATAATACATACATACATACATACATACATACATACATACATACATACATACATACATACATCATTAGAGACTGTTATGCCTTTCAGCGTTCAGTCTGCAAGCCTCTGTGAATGTCGCCACAATCCTCTATTTGCAACTAGTGCCGTAGCCTCATTTAGTTCTATACCTCTTATCTATGCCTTTGCTGGCAAGATGTAGTGTTAACAGTGCGCTATGTCTTCTGGTATGGGCTAGAATAAAATTGTTACTTTCATTGACCTGTCTCAGTCTCTTCCTTGGCTTTGACAATATGAAAGTGGCTGAGGTATGAGCGATGCTAGTAATGCCATTCCTTATGCAGCCAGTCCCTGCTATGAATGGTGTGAAAATGTCGCTCATAGGGTCGGTTGGTGTATGCATTTCAGTGGGCTTGGCAGACTGATGTGCAAATGCAACTTCTGGCTCGGTGAGGAAAGCAACGGGAAACTACCTCACTCCTCATTTCCCTAGTACGCCTCTTCAGTGACACCTAGGCCATCTATGACAGCTAATGGTGAACCTGTTGAGGATCCAACCAGCCTTTAGGCTGAATACCCAACATACATACCTCTTATCTTTAAATCGTTAGAAACTGAGTCTAACCATCGTCGTCTTGGTCTACCTCTACTTTTCGTACCCTCCATAACAGAGTCCATTATTCTCCTAGGTAACCTATCCTCCTCCATTCGCCTCACATGACCCCACCACCGAAGCCGGTTTTTGCGTATAGCTTCATCCATGGAGTTCATTCCTAAATTAGCCTTTATCTCCTCATTCCGAGTACTCTCCTGCCGTTGTTCCCACCTGTTTATACCAGCAGTCATTCTCGCTACTTTCATGTCTGTTACTTCTAACTTATGAATAATCATGAGTCCACCCCGCTTACGCTCCCGTAAAGCAAAGTTGGTCTGAAAACAGACCGATGTGAAGATAGTTTTGTCTGGGAGCTCACTTCCTTCTTACAGAATACTGATCGCAACTGCGAGCTCACTGCATTAGATTTACGACACCTTGATTCAATCTCACTTACTATATTACCATCCTGGGAGAACAAACAAACTAAATACCTGAAATTATCAACTTGTTCTAGCTTTGTATTACCAATCTGACATTCACTTCTGTTGAATTTCTTACCTACTGACATCAATTTAGTCTTCGAAAGGCTAATTTTCATACCGTACTCATTGCACCTATTTTCAAGTTCCAATATATTAGACTGCAGGCTTTCGGCACAATCTGCCATTAAGACCAAGTCGTCAGCATAGGCCAAACTGCTTACTACATTTCCACCTAACTGAATACACCCCTGCCATTTTATACCCTTCAGCAGATGATCCATATAAACTACGAACAACAAAGGTGAAAGATTACAGCCTTGTCTAACCCCTGTAAGTACCCTGAACCAAGAACTCATTCTACCATCAATTCTCACTGAAGCCCAATTGTCAACATAAATCCCTTTGATTGATTTTAATAATCTACCTTTAATTCCATAGTCCCCCAGTAATAATAATAATAATAATAATAATAATAATAATAATAATAATAATAATAATAATAATAATAATAATAAATTATTTATCAGTATAACCAACCCTCTAACGCTCATATACCCTGTTTACGTTTTCCCGACCACCCTGCATTAGACCTGATTATTTTCTGTTTAAGAGGTTTAGGCGATAATCATACGTTGGTCCCCATGAAACTATTTTCATCAATACTTAAAACAATAATTACCGCCAATATTAATAGATCACAATTTCCCGTCTGATAGCTTACAGATGCGGTATATCCCGCTGTCAGAGTGCTGCACGCTATATCTGGTTGACATGTCCCCACATTCTGCTTTTGTATACATTTTGACATGGGTATTGTTATCTCCCACACACATACACTCGGTTCACCACACAAATCAAAACTGCGATCCGAAGCGAAGCGATAGCTGGGATCTATTTTATGAAGTAATTAAACATACAAATTCATTCAGGAAAAGGAAAAATATTTCACCCGTATAATTAGACCTAACTTGTCCGACTCCGTAGCTAACTGGTCAGCCTAGTGGCCCTCGATTCAGAGGGCCTCGGGTTCGATTCCCGGCCAGGTCGGTGATATTAACTGTGCCCGTTAATTCCTTTGGCTTGGGGATTGGGTGTTTTGTGTTCGTCTTAATACACATCTCTTCGTCTATACAGTATACAATACACCACACTACCCACCACCCTCCACGCCGGGTGTGGCGTCAGGAAAGGTATCCGGACGTAAAACTGGGCTGAATATGTACAAAGTGCCAACCTCCCAAGACTGAGAAAAGATCGAGAAAGAAGAAGAATCAGGCATAACATCTACGGACATACAGAAAATCCAAGTTGTATGAAACATCGAAGCATGGTACTGATAGATGCTGTAAGGAGTACAACAAGAAGTTTTTACTAATTGGAGGGCCGTCAAACCCTCTTCTTCTTCTTCTTCTTCTTCTCCTTCTTCTTCTTCTTCTTATTCTGTATAAACCAACTGAAGACCACGACATTCCATTATTGCGTTTGGGGTGAGTTTTGATAGGCATCCATTTCGTTGTAAGATGGACAGCAGGCAATGGTATGATGATAAACGGGGTTAAAGTCAGGTTGTGAGTTTCACTAATAGGAAAAGTTTTCTCATTTTAATTACTGCATTGATGGGGTGAACGTTCCTTACGGGGATCACTGTAAGTACCTAGGTATTAATATAAGGATAGATCTTCATTGGGGAATTACATAAATGGTGTTGTAAATAAACGGTAAAGATCTCTGAACATGGTTATGAAGGTATTTAGGGGTTGTAGTAAGGATGTAAAGTAGAGGGTATATGAGTCTCTGGTAGGATCCCAACTAGAGTATGGTTCCAGTATATGGGACCCTCACCAGGATTACTTGATTCGAGATCTGGAAAAAAGTCCAAAGAAAAGCAGCTCGATTTGTTCTGGGTGATTTCCGAAAAAAAGTAGCGTTACGAAAATGTTGCAAAGTTTGGACTGGGAAGACTTGGGAGAAAGGAGACGAGGTGCTTGACTAAGTAGTATGTTCCGAGCTGTCAGTGGAGACATGGCGTGGAATGACATCAGTACACGAATAAGTCTGAGTGGTGTTTTTACAAGCAGGAAAGATCACAATATTAAGATAGAATTGGAATTCAAGAGCACAAATTGGGCCAAATATTCTTTTATTGGTAGGGGAGTTAGGGACTGGAATAATGTACCAAGGGAGATGTTCAATAAATTTCCAAGTTCCTTGCTATCATTTAAGAAAAGGCAAGGAAAACAAGAGATAGGGAATCTGCCACCTGGGCGACTGCCCTAAATGCAGATCAATGTTGATGATTGATTGATTGATTGATTGATTGATTGATTGATTGATTGATTGATTGATTGATCCTCTGGCCGTATTTCTTCTTCTTCTTCTTCTTCTTCTTCTTTGTCCAGATTGTACATTATTATTATTATTATTATTATTATTATTATTATTATTATTGTCTAATTTAGTGTGCGCCCCACTAACAACTTTTACGCTTTCCAGAGATACAGAAGTGTAAGAATTTTCCCTACAGGAGTTCTATTATATGCCGGTAAATCTACCGACATTAGGCTGGCATGACTGAGCACTTTTAATTACCACCGGACTGAGCCGGGGTCGATCCCGCTATCGTGAGCTCAGAAGGCCAGTGTTCCAAAGTCTGAGCTACTCATCCTAGCATGAGTACCCGATCCGTTGCTCATAATCCAGCTGAGGGTCTCTGACCAAGCTGTGAATATGGGATTAAAATGAATATGGGTGGCCAATCTAACTTTATAGGGTGATATTCCAGCCCATTTAAATTGCAATTTGAGGTAATAAAAACAAATTGGCGCCCGGAAGTAGTCACAATATCACGTTTAACAGTTGCCGCAGTGTGTAATATCCGGCCATCCATGGCATCCTAAAATATCTACAGAGTGTGACAGGATAATTCTACAAAATGCTTGGGAAGAATTACAGTGTGTCGTATTGCACACTCCTGTAATACTTCTTCATCTAATGAGCACAATACCATTGTGATGGCAGCTGTTGTACTGGAAGTGAATGTTGTAATGAATACTAATCAAATAAGGAAAAAGGAAGGGATCAGACCCTTCGAACAGTCAAGTTATTGGTGAAAGAATTCCACGGATGTATTCCATCTACCACTCCTATCCACAGGAGGGGGTGATGGGAGCGTTGCCATTTGTGTATATTGTAGTTTCAAGATTACAGAGACTAAGTGTGGATACCAAGATTTGTAGTTATTTCGGGGAAATAGAACTAGAAAATTACCCACTTTGTAATCAGAAGAGGTCCAATACTTCGAAGAATGGATATAATGATAAGAGGAAAGGGAACGGGTACGAATGACGCGAAAATGAAAGATGTCCCATGCCTTGCGAAGCTAATACCGTCAAGGCGGAAGGATACAAGAGGACAAGGGAGGTCAGATAGTGTTATTGAAAGTAAGAAGTGTGATGCAAACAATGACAGACTCCGTTTTGCCTTTTAAGACAGGCAGAAGATGCCGTGGATGTATTCTTTTACCGCCACCTACCGGCGGGGGATGGAAGAAGAGATGCGACGCTTCATAAAATTGAGGATGTCAATAAAAGAACTGGATAAATGAATGGCGTGAACATTGAAACTCCTAAGCTCTCGAAAAAGTTAAACGATCCGGCACGGAAGAGAACTGAATTTACTAAGTAAAGTCTGAAAGAAAATATCAGCTTAGGAGACTGGCGCAGGTAAGTGGAAGTAGTGACAGACTCAGGCAGGAACCCATGTTTCCAAGGTGATGATAGTTGTCTTAAGAGAAAGAACAGCTGACTAATGATCCTCTGTTAACAGTAATAAGAGGAAAAGCAGGTTGCCATTTTTTTTAGCTACTTGGTTAACTTTGAACTACACACATCTAACACATCGAAGGTTTTCGGCGACGGAGGGACGGGAAAGGTATAGGGTTGGGAAGGTAGCGGTCGTGACCTTAATTAAGGTACAGCCCCAGCGTTTACACGACATGAGTCTTCACCCAGCATTTCTCATCTCGAGGTAGTGCAGCTCTTTTCAGGCAAATTCCCAATGGAGGTGAGCTATATGTACCATTTCAACCATATAGTTCTCCTGCCATTCTTAAATTGCTGGCAGTACCGGGAATCGAACCCAGGCCCCCCGAGGACGGCAGCTACTAACACTAATCGTTACGCTACGGAGGCGGAAATTTGCCTGGTGTCAAAATGGGAAACCACAGAATACCATCTTCAGATCTGCCGACGATGGGATTCGAACCCACTATCTCCCGAACCGAATGCAACCTCACGTCTGCCTGACCCTAACGGCACACCAAATCTCCCGGTCGTAAAATAGAAGAAGTCATATCCTTCGAAGAAAGAGGTTATCGGCAAAAGAAAGAAAAAAAAACACTAAGTACGTGCAGATGATAGACTTCTTAGGTCAGGGATGACAAGGTTTGGTTCACAACTTTGATGATAATCTCGTCTGGCCTCCGGAGAGGCTGGTGTAGGTCTTTCTAGTTGACGCCCATGGTCGACTGGGTGTGAGATGATGATGATGATGATGATGATGATGATGAGGTAGAGGAGGAAGAGAGAGGTGTCAGCACATAGCCTACTCCTGTTGAATAACACCAAATCTTAACGTTTCGTCCGACGAACGAATCACCATCATCAGCGTCATATGTCCTCACCCCATATGCCTACTGCGAAGAGGTTTGGAATCGGTCCGAGGCTTTTGTCACGCAATCTACTGATTGATTAGAAATTGTATACCATCACCTATCCTACTCAGCTGGCCAACATTCTGATGGTCAAACTATTTTGCACCAACGGGACTCGAACCACCTAACCAGGGTGTCAGACCATACAGACTTGACGGCAATCATGACCACCAGGTGGGCTGACGTAATGTGACCGTCATTTAACGCGCGGACTACTTGTTTGAATTTCGTTGTGTGTGTAAGGTTGACACATACATCGTTCAATATCGCTTTTTATTCCGAAATGACATTGTCATAGCTTGACTCTGCCATTGCCATGATACAAGTTGACTGGTATATTTCTACGCGCCGGGCTCAGTGGCTCAGACGGTTGAGGCGCTGGCCTTCTGACCCCAACTTGGCAGTTTCGATCCTGGTTCAGTCCGGTGCTATTTGAAAGTGCTCAAATACGTCAGTCTCGTGTCTGTAGATTTAATGGCACGTAAAAGAACTCCCACGGGACTAAATTCGGGCACCTCGGCGTCTCCGAAAACCGTAAAAAGTAGTTAATGGGACGTAGAGCCAATAACATTATTATTATTATTATTATTATTATTATTATTATTATTATTATTATTATTATTATTCTTTCGAATGGGCCACCAGAGGACCACGTGCCAATTTCAATTCCTTCTTCTTTGTTCTTTCCTTTTCTTCCAGTACGCTTTCATCTGTTCACTATGTTTCTTCTTTCTGTCTTCAGACCACTTTGAACCAGTCTTTTTTACTTTCCTACCTTGGAATCCTTCTATTTTCAATACTTTTTCCCGAAAGCCTTCTCTATTATTTATTCCTTCTGTTGTTATATTGTTTTTTTTTCTAAATCCTTTCTTACTTCATTGACCCAGCTTGTCGTTGATTTCTTACTCCACAAATATCTGAAAATCTTACTGGTTAATCTACTATCTTGCATTCGATATAAATGTCCAAAAAACATAAGTCTCCTTTTCCTCATTACATCTGATATATTTTCTATTTTTTGATATATTTCAGCATTACTTCGTAATTTCCAACCTTCTGCTGTGTTTTGTGGGCCTAATATTTTCCTCATGATTCGCCTTTCTAGTATTTCTAGTTTATCTAAATTATAGTTTAATGCCAGACACTCGCTTGCATATAGGCATTCCGGCTTCACTACTGTGTTGTAATGCCTTATTTTTGCATTATATTATTATTATTATTATTATTATTATTATTATTATTATTATTATTATTTCTGCTTTTGCGCTGGAGGAGAGTGTGTTATGAATCCAATCTGAACATCATTTCCCTAGGCTTTACAAACCTAGCGGTCGTGGTGATTTTAAGCCATCGGGTTCGAAAGACAACAAAAGTTATTCACGGAGGGTTTCCGATCAGTGAAGAATCCGTTACAAGTAAGTGGAACCAATTCTTAAACTCAGCCATAGGACCAATGGTCACTAATTTTGCAAGTTCAGAGCTCCTGGAGGGTCGCTCCTTTAAGTACTCGATTACGAGAGTCAGAGGATATCATGGATGTATTCCACCCATCGCCCATTCCAGGTACTGGATCTGAAAGGTGGTAATTTTGCTGTCTTTTATCATTTAAAGAAGGTCTAATGGTTAACGTGCTGCCCTTTGGCCACAGGAGTCCTGGGTTCGATTCCCGGCAGGGTCGGGAATTTTAACCATAATTGGTTAATTCCGCTGGCACTGGGGCAGGGTGTATATGTCGTCTTCATCATCATTTCATCCTCATCACGACGCGCGGGTCGCCTACGGGCGTCAAATCAAAAGACCTGGATCTGGCGAGCCGAACTTGTTCTTGGGCACTCCCGGCACTAAAAGCCATACGCCATTTCATTATTTAAAGGTGTTGATAATTCTCGTTGTACTGCAGCACTACCGCGGTAACTACAAGATTGCACCCGAAAGACTCCGGTTCAAGGCAATATTCTAACGTGCCCCACGATAAGAGAGTCGGAGGTGAACTTAAACAAATACGAATGTTGCCTGACTCTGAGAGAAGTGCATACTCATGTTTATGTAGCGATTACATTGCGCAGTAAACTATATTTCTCTGCAGCGTTCACACTTGTCTGCATGGAGCACGCATACATGTACGGCGTGAGCCCCCGTAAGTAATAAATTCTGTTAGTTTATATCTGCCACACTAGTCGTAAAATTATTGCTGTAATAATGTCGCCGTCCACTGTACCTCTTTCGTACTGCAATACTTTCTCATCGTATGATATTAGAAAGGATCAATATTGATCCTAATTTTGTTTAGAATATTCAGAATTCTCAAAATCAATCATGTGGCAGAACGTTACGGTACCTTTTCGTGTTGCAAATTGAGGGTAATATTGGATCGGATTAAGAAAAAAGAATACTGACTTTTTAAGATCTAGTCAGTGTTTGTTTTTCTGTCATAAAATTGGAAAATATATTACAGAACCTTCATTGTTTTTAAATATTAATTACAAGCATTCTGAGCTCAGCTGCGATCACGGTATTCAATAACAAAGAAGTAAGTTTCCGGAAGAAGTTATCTTCAAATTAAGTCGGCATCGGACCATCCCTTCCAGGTGCGTAACTTTTTTTGTCAGTAAGGCTTCGGCCACAGTGCAAGCGACGAACGAAGCGTTGCGTTGTGTGGCGGCATAGATTAAACTCAAACCTGCGTTAGCAAATGCATGTGGTCACAGCGCCACGGGCGCGTCATTTTGGAGGGGAAGTTGGTTCAAGGACAACGCTACCCGCCGCTAGCCGCTCACTCCTGTTTGAGATTTCAGCTGCACCGCTCGCAATGACTGTTAGTGAATTACCAAGAGAAGAGATGAAAGAGCTAATTTCTGAAGTTCAAACCCGGACGTTCCTATGGAACGACAGATAGAAGAACTTCGAAAACCTAATAGTGACGAGGGAAGCCTGGAAAGAGACTGGATTGGAACGATTTCAAATATACCAGATATATTCATACCACTAGTGTGGCAGATATAAACAATATTGTCTTTAATGCATATTATGATGATTATTGCTATTGTACGTCCTATTATTATTGTTTAATTAATATTATTATCCTTTTAAATATATTACCGAGGTGAAAACTTGTGTTCGGCATTACATCTGACATTTATGGGTCTCTGGAAGTTGGTGACTTCCTTCTGTAGTCGCGCCTTCAGCTTTAGTAAGAAATCAAAAGCTTGAATGGATATAAAAGTATATTTGAAAAATCTTATCAGGAAATCAATTCAGTTCTCCATATAAATGATGTAATTCCCTATGCATTTAACGTTATTTATTTAGTGGATGATCACGAAATTCTCTCCTAGTCCTACGTCGAACTCTTCAGTTTAGATATTAAAAATTTCTAAAAGCAGAGGCAAACGAGAAAACTTTGAAACTGCCATTATCTAATCACCACGTGCAGGGGAAACGCCGCTTTCTGACTCTCACTAGATGTCCACACAGAAGCTCTCTCCTCCTGGCTCTTCAAGTTTTCGATACCGGCAACGCTCAGCTCGCTGCCTGCACTGTGGTCGAAGCCTAAGTGTATATATATGTAATGTATACTACTCGTATTAATATTATAAAAGCAAATAAGTTAGGAAAATCGTAATAAGGGTTGAGTCTGTCATAGATTTCAAGGGGTGGACAATTAGGCCTACTTTAGCCGGGCTGAGTGGCTCAGACGATTGAGGCACTGGCCTTTTGACTCCAGCTTGGCAAGTTCGATCCTAGCTCAGTCCGTTGGTATTTGAAGGCGCTCAAATACATCAGCCTTGTGTCAGTGGATTTACTGGCACGTAAAAGACTCCTGGGGGGGGGGACTAAATTAAGGCACCTCGGTGTCTTTAACTACAGTTAAAGTAGTTAGTAGGATGTAAAGCCGATGCCATTATTGTTTATTATTACAAATACTTTATGTAATTTAGAAAAATAATTATATATGTTTTAATACCCCTACCCAACTCTGTGTCAATAGCAGCTATTAACTAAAGAAAAACAGTCGAGATGACATTAAAGAAACTGCATATCTGGAGCTACTTTCATTTTCTAGCGCAGTAACAAAATGCTGTATGTGCACGCTGGGTGTCAGAGCAAAGTCAAAGAAGTTCCTACTTGAAAAGGAACAAGCTCGAATGAGGTTCCAATGAATGGAGGTAGTCGGAATTAGGCTCAATATTGGGTGTCAATTTACGTCGGCACTGAGTGAGCTGACTGTGCTCTTAGGGTCACGCAGCTGTGAACTTGCATTCGAGGGACAGTGGGTTCGATTCTCACCGTCCGCAACACCTGAAGAAGGCTTTTCGTTGTTTCACATTTTCACACCGGGCAAATGCTGAGGCTGTACCTTAGTCAATGCCACGGCCGCTTCCTTCCCATTCTTAGCCCTTACTATTAAATAAAAGCCCCCTGCGCAGTTCTAAGATGACAGGTAAGACGGAACACGGAAGAGGACACAGGCGCTCCGTTTCGCCGTCAGACTTGTGGTCAGTTTTCGCTAGTCGTGCACGGATAACATGTTAGAGGAACTTCAAATTTACACCGCTCTAGCATTAGCTTTGAGATCAAACACTAAAAAGAAAAGGGCTAGATTAAAATGGGAAAATGCTTGGTTACGTAAACGAGATACACTGTCGCATATAAATTCAATGAAAGATTTAACTCTTGAACCAGGTTGACTGGTACAATTATTTGAGGATGGACAGTGAAACGTATTTACATCTTCTTCACTTGGTAGCACCCCATATCAGAAAGAGCGACAGTGCAACGAGACGGGCAGTAACACCGCATGAACGACTCAGCGTCACACTTCGTTTCCTAGCAACCGGAAGAAGTTACGAAGATCTGAAGTTTTCCGCTGCAATTTCAGCCCAGTCTTTGGGAGTAATTATTCCTGACACTTGCGCTGCAATATATAAGGTGCTCAAGAAACAGTATCTCAAAGTAAGTAAAATTTATTTATAAGTTTCTTGTACAAGGTGAAATGTATTTCATGTTAATTTTATATAAAACAAGGTATATTGTATGCTTACAGTACCATAAGGAATAATTATATAATGGAGTTTGAAAATTAACCGACTTCGCCCAACCAACCTCAAAACAAAAAATATAATTATTTTAATTGGGTTAAATTACATTTTAGTTGCATGATTTAATAATAATAATAATAATAATAATAATAATAATAATAATAATAATAATAATAATAATAATAATAATAATAATAATAATAATAATAATAATAATCTTCCGCATATTTCACCCTGGCTCATTTGGATTTTTTTGCCTTAGTTAAAGGTACAGCCACGGAAAACCATCTTCAGGGCTGCCGACAGTGGGGTTCGAACCCACTATCTCCCGAATACTGGATAATGAGCGACTGCAGCTATCGAGCTCGGTATTTGGATTTTTGGGCGGGAGTTTAAGGCCAGATGCCCTTCCTGACGCCACGTAGTTTTTCAGATAAAAATTCCACCCTGCAGTCACGGGGATTCAAACCCCGCACGCCTGGGTGAGAAGCCAGCAGCTAAGCCACTGCGGTATCACGCCCCCAATAATACAGCAGAATCGGATATAACCCGGACTCTCTCATGTCTCCCGTCACAGCAATAAATATTCAATTAACATGTGATTGGAGTATAATTCAATACAATTGCAGTGAGAATTTTTCAGAGCTGAAAACAAGTTTTGCATACCCTCAGTGTTGAAAAGAATTTTGCAGATCCCTGTACTATTTCTGGATATGGAATCCCACGAAGCTTCCACGTAAATACCCTAGGGAAGATAATATCTACAGTAAGCAATGAAGGCAAAGTATTTCCTTATGTCCGTTCGAACAGAGGAATAGCAGGTGAATTAAAAGAAATACACTGTGGCCGATATATTGGAAATAATTAAAAAAGTTAAAGATGGAGAAACAAAGGCACGCATATTCAGTATATTAGACAAATGAAGTCAGATAGTGAGTATCTCCATTTGTTACATCTCTCATCGATTAAGCACTATACACTTGTGGAAACGTACTCAACAACTCCGGCAGAGTGACTATTTCAGAATGCACAGTTCGTGAATCAGTTAAGATCTTTTTGAATTCGGTATAAATAGAATGCATTTTTTCCTTATTTAGAGACACGGTATTGTAACAGTGCTTATCAAAAATGAAATCTATCACTGAATACTAAATACCGTTAGTTTATTTATGCTTACCTCTTTTGGGGAATCCAAACTGCTCACACTCTGTCTGGGAAGTTCTTGATCCATTAAAAACAATAGGTCCTCGTAGTACCATAAACTTGGTATATAATTGTCATCTGTACCATTGCCTGACTCCTGAGACTCCTTGACTTTCTTCAGTTCTTTCCAAAAACAACTTCGAAGTGAATTTTTTTTATCACTGCTTCTTTCATAGCTTCGGAATCAATTTCCGACAACTTTATGCGTAACTGTTCATAAGCAACATTTTTTCTTTGTTTTTATCCGTGTACTCTTTACTTTTGATTTTCCGCAAGCACGGATTACAACGGTATAGCTGGATGAATTATATTAGAAACGCTCGAGGTATGATTCTTAAATCCGACATTATGCGCTATGAGTGAACTGCACTGTAGGAGCAATTGGTTAAAACTGACGCTAAGTCCGAAGACCCCACACACGCTCCAACTTGCTCGCCGAATTACCTGTACACGCACAGAAAAATCAGGCGCTGCCAGATTCACTTCGAGCCAAGCCTAAGACAGTACAGGGATGAAAATTCTACCACACACGGTCCTTCATACCTGTCATCTTAGAACTGCGCAGGTAAGACGGACGCTAAGACGGACCGTCTATGAGGCCCTTTACACCTAGACACCACACACTCACACACGTAGCTCACCCTTTAGGGTGTACCGGTGAAAGCGGCTACAGAACTGGTTAGCCGAACCTATCCTCCGACACTTCCGGCACTAAAATTCGTATACTAAAAAATTTTGGATGGTGGAGAGCAAGTCTTAGCCAATAGACGTTAGATAGGACAGGTGAAAGTTAGGAGTCTGGCACAAGTAATGTAAGAATTTTGTGCTCGACAAGCCACACCCCCTGGGTGTTACCCCTTTTAGTCTCCTCGTACGACATGCAGGGCACACGCCACGAATATATTCTATGACCTTACCTACAAGGGTGTTAGTGTATGCACAGCTACTACGGACTACATTAGTCTGTTGAATATATGTTTATAATTTAGTTGCAAAATTTCCAGTCGGTAACTCAGATCGAACCTTATTGTTTACGTAACAGTTTTATACATGGAATTCCAGGCTACGATTATGACATCATCAGTCAAGCTTGTTTTTTTCTATTATCTACTACAGTAAACCCCTCCTCATAAATTCAACCAAGAAACGCATAGTTTCTTTGGATGATGATAATAATAATAATAATAATAATAATAATAATAATAATAATAACAAAAAGGTGTTGTATAAAAACCCGTTTATTTCTCCAAAATGATATCTCCGAATCTATTGACAGAACAATTTAGACAAACAAATTGTGTATCTCGACTACTTTCTCATGGATTTTTCGCAGGCCAGGAGAGTTGAAGTTGAAGGCCTAACAGGAAGCTCGTGGAGCCATATCAGTCATAGTACTCGTCATCCTCTTCATCTCCCAACATGTACCTCCCCATGTCCGCTAAGAGGGTACCATTGTGGACACCTCTGATGAGGGCGGTTTCCACCATACGGCGCGTGGGTTCGTCGGGTAAGTTGTACTTCATGATGATGTACTGTATGATGGCATTGCTCGTTGACCCCTTGGGCTCCTTTAGATTCCTGATGGCCGTTTCCACCAGCTCAGAGGGCTTGGGTAACTTCTCCTGCTGCGCGTTTTTCTGCATGGTGTCGACAGTTTCTACACCGTATCAGGACTACTGCACTTCGCACGGACTGCACAGCAAAAACTGCATAACAATGGTGTATTTTTACACGAATCCTTGGATACATACAGTATTCTTACTTTGAGATCATTCTATATTAAGAAACCAGTATTGCTCTTATGACACAAAGCTTGCCATATCGAACGAGAACGACTCTGTTCAATAGCATCACGGGAAAACGGAGGCGTATACAGTGTGTCTCATATAAACTATGACCGAGCGTACGATGTTTGTACTCTGCGCTACGGCAGCAGCCTCAGCCGAACTTACATCGCACGCGGCCTCCCTGCTTTAAGCGTGTATACAAATATTAAATCTTACCTCGTAAAAGATGCTGGATATGTCGTCTTTCCTGAGTTATACAGATAAGCTCATTCTGGCTGATGCGAGTGAGTTCTGCCGCTGTAATGTTTCTGAATTCATTCGTAATGCTTCCTTTGAGTTTCTTCTGTGTGTGAGGATTTGTTCGATACACTTTTTTCTTTTAGTTTACCCCACAAGTAAAAAAATCACACTCTGTTATATCTGGAAAATGAGGAGGAAACAGAGCAGCACTGATCACTATGTCTACGAGATTGTAAGAAGGGAATCTTCTTTCGTACGAGCAGGGGCTAAATATTGTTGAAACCACCCATGCGATTTTTTCCCTTCCGTTAACTGATGGAAGAATGGCATCAAAGTGTCATCTTGATACCTCTCTGCATTTTGTTTCGTCTCAGAAAAAATAGGACCAAGTATTCGTCTTGCACTAACAGCACACCAAATACCATTCTTCCCATCATAATGAGGGACTTCATAAATACCATTAGGATTTTCTGCACACCAATAGCGAGAGTTGTGACTGTTCACACGGCCATTAAGATGAAAGCAAGCCTCATCCGAAAATAACACAAGTTGTGGGTCGAGCAAACGATCATTCAGTGATGCAAGATACCACTCACAGTATATCACTCTTGTGGCTGGATCAACAGGTTTGAAACAATGGGCCCATGTAAACCTGTACGGTTTAATGTGTAACAGCTTTGTAGGTCTGTGTGCAGAAGAAATCGAAACCGCTTTGTGAGTGATTTTATCCGTGACCATTCAAGAGTCGCACCAGTATCATCTAGCTCAGGGCCTCTCAAACGCCCACACTCTCACGCGTGCAGAGCGAGGTGCATAGGCTCTGTGCACTGTGCATCGGTACGCTTCGCCTCAACTCGGCTTGACTCGGATGGTGTAGTGTGCTGAGAGCGACGAAGCGTTTGGTGGTAGACGACGTGTTTATCAGTGAAATAGACAAGCGCACGACAACAACATAATAATGGAGCAACCTGTTTCGAAGAAAGCAAAGACTTCCGAAAGTCCATTTCAATCGAACTGGGAACTTTCGTATTTTTTTTTGTTTGTTTGTCGTGACGATAACGCCAAATGCTTAATCTGTGGGACGATAATTACGTGCGTAAGAAAATCATCTATTGAAAGACACTACAACAGACTACATTCGGAAAATTATTGTGAAATCATAGGAGACGTCAGAGAGAAAGAATTAAGGAAGTTGAAACAGCTTGAAGAAGAGCATTCTATATCCACAAATGAGTTTTGTTCCAATACTGCAGCATTTTCATTTTGGTTACGGGTTCTGCATTTTTAAAAATTATGTTTACATTCCTCTCAAACATGTATGTGTATTTCTAATTCACTTTTTTAATTTTTTTAATAACACTGGTAACCTTGTCCCATACAACTGTGCGTCTCCGCTCACCACACGTAAACATTTCGCAGTGGGGGAGAAACAGCAGTGAAGGTGAGGAACGCGGAGACAGGCCGAACGGGGAGACAGGTGTAGGGAGAGAGGAGTGGGGGGTCTGCACTCTGGTCAACCAAGCGAAGTCGTCTTTTGCACCGTGCACAGTGCATGCACCACGCGCATGCACCCTGAGAGGCCCTGATCTAGCTTTGCCTCTGTTAAAACTATTCGTGCGCGCGCATGTTTTTAATTGAGCACTGAGCCAGTAGTTTCAAATTTATTTACAATTACGTGAATCTGTGTTCGTGATGACGGCACTTCACCAAGCAGTTGTTCAATAAATGCATCGCGTACCCGTCGAGCCGGCTAGCAATTAAAATAACTTACATACGAAAATACAGTGTTGCGATGATAACTGTCTCACCATGTTAACAGCTGAGATTCAGACTGGCGACTGATGCTTGCGAGGTCGAACACGTGCAGGCTGCTTGCAAGGTCAAGAACTTACCGAGCTCGATAGCTGCAGTCGCTTAAGTGCGGCCAGTATCCACTATTTGGGAGATACTGAGTTCGAATCCCACTATCAGCAGCTCTGAAGATGGTTTTGCATGGTTTCTCATTTTCACACCTGGTAAATGCTGAGGATGTACCTTAATTAAGCCCACGGCCGCTTCCTTCCCACTCCTAACCCTTCCCTGTCCCAACGTCTGGATAAGACCTATCTGCATCGGTTAATCACTACCACCACCATCTGCGACGTAAAGCAACTTGTAAAAAACGGTTAAAAACTATGCGCGCGCCTCCAATTCTGCAGCTTACGTATCGGGGAGTTAAAACGCCACTTTCACGGTCTTAGTTTAAATGGGAGAGCCTGTATATTGGTGAAACTCAGCATGTGATTTGAAGACAAAAGGGGGAAGAAACTAAGCAGCAAGGTATTTTTTATGAACTCAACTGGGCAGGTGGTTTAAAGAGAGTTCAGTATGGTTTCTTGCGAATAATGTGAAAACAGCGGTGCATAAATTTCTGAAATCTAAATTTTTCAAGATAAAAAGGGGAACAAACTAAGTTGCAAATTAATATTATGAGATCTATTGTACAGGGATTGTTAGAAGGGGCTTATTTAGGTTTTTACAGAAACATGAGTAAACTACTGTACATACAAAACCTCAGTATTACGTTTCAAAGCAAAGTGGGGAAGAAAATAGTTAACAAAATATTTATAGGCTCGGAATGTGGGAGATACAACTAATTGCATTTAATAAATTTGCCCAGGCAACGCCGGGTACTAGTGTGTCGTCGTATCGACCCACGAAAATGAAAATGAAAATATGCAGCCTGTTTCTAGTCATCCGACATGGTCAGGAATGGAAAGAATGAAGCCCCATCTAGCGGCGACAATAGGAACTGTACCGGATGCCTAAGCCTGTCACTCTTCTCTGGAGCAATGATTAATAACTGACAGATGAAATGAAGTGAAATGACATTGGAAAGCGTTGCAGGAATGAAAAATGACAGGGAAATCTGCAGTACCCGGAGAAAAACCTGTCCCGCCTCCGTTTTGCCCAGCACAAATCTCACATGGAGTGACCGGGATTTGAACCCAGCGGTGAGAGGCCGGCGCGCTGCCGCCTGAGCCACGGAGGCAATTCCCTACGAAAAGAATGGTAAAATTGAATGCCTTAAGAAACAAAGACTAAATAATGAAATCAAGCACAGATAAAAATCATAGCAAATTCCCGTGTCAGTACAAGTCATGCCGTCATGTATCGCTGCACACCACACCATCAAAATCTTCAGCAACAACTACTGTACAGTACGCGAATATTAGGACACACACAAATAAATAGATGTCTTCTCGTCAACAGTGATAAGCCGCTGGCAATTCACAGCGTAACGGATTATGCGTTATATAGGTTATAGCAGAGCAACTCGGAAAGTGAAGGAAGGCTACAAAGCGATGGCTGTTCCCTGCAAATGTATTTATGACATAGAGAACGTTTAGTAGTCATTTTAACAACTCACTTGGAAGAAAATGCCTTATCCTTTTCTTTCTTTCATAATCCAATATAAATGACTTTATAATATTATGTAATCACGAAGAATTATGCGTGTCTAAGAGAAGATTTTGTTCACTCCTTGTAGGGCCATAAGAGCAGTACTGCTTTCTTAACATGAAATGATCTTATACAGAACGATTATTTACCGTGCCCTCTGACAGTCAAAGTAATCTGAAATGAGAGGTCACTTTTCTGTGAATTGTATCGAGATGAGGACAAAGTTTTGTCTTAACGTCAACTAAACAATACAAACGATTATATTATGCGTATTGGTCATTAACATTATCTAATATAGTTTTGCCAACGGCCGTAGCCATGTTGAAACACCGGACCCCGTGAGATCTCCGAAGTTAAGCAACATTGGGCGTGGTCAGGAGTTGGATGGGTTACCACGTGCTGTTGGAGGGGGGTAAGGGAATGGAGGAGCGGAAAGGAACTGGCCACCCTACCGCATGTAAACTCCGGCTCAGGAACACCTCTGCAGAGGTTCGGACCTGCCCTCGGGCAGAATAACCCTTACCTACCTACCTATATAGTTTAGGCTTTCAAATCCTGTTCCGGCTTCACATTTCCTACCTTTATCTTGGACGTTGTCACGTTCTACCCTCTGGAGCTTCTGTCAGCGTAAAGTTGCCTCACTGTGGTAGATCACTCAAGACGGCAGAACTTGAAATACCTCCCACCTTCTCAAAACAGTCACATAAAACATATCAATATTTGAACAAATTCGTAACTCTTCACAGTAACGACATCTGATTGCTTCGTAAACCGAACTAGTAGTTTCACTAAACGCCCACTCCTGGTCTTAGCGATCAGTCGTTTTGTAATTGAAACGTGGAACTAGAAAACCCACCTGGTAGATTGATTCGTCTGGGTTCAGACACTTTGTATTTATAGACGCAGAAAATGCCGAATATGTTTATTCAATGTAAAATAGATGTGCTCTAAACAACACGTTACGCTTTTTAAAAAATACTGCTGCTTACTGTCCGTAGCCCCAATAAAATCTCGCGGATTTAGTGAGTCATCATTTCTTAAATAATTTCAAAGATCTTGGAAATTTTTCAAACAGTTCCCTTGATAAATTATTCCAATCGCTAATTCCTCTTCCCATAAAATAATATTTACTCCATTTTTTCAGCTTGAATTTCCATTTTATCTTCATATTATGAGCTCTTTCTTTACCTTTAAGATATCCACATACTTTAATAACTCATTCGTCTACTAATGGCATCACACGGCATCTCTTTAGTCGAACGGGTCCCCCTTACTCCAAAATTTGCAGCATTTTCGTAACTCTGATCTTTTGTCGGAAATCGCCCAGAGCAAATCGTGCTGTTTTCCTTTGGATCTTTTCCAGTTCTTGTATCAGTTAATCCTGGTGAGGGTCCCATACATTGGAAACATACTCTAATTGGTGTACTATCCTTTACATCCTTACTACAACCCCTAAATACCCTCATAACCGTACGAACTAGGATTCCCTTGTACCAAAGCAAATCAGCGTAAAGTTACCTCACTGCGATAGATCCCTCAAGAGGGCAGAAAGTGACAGACGTTGTACGTCGCTCAGTCGGTTCGCACTCCAAAGCAATTTTCTGAGTAATCTTGAAGGCTCCGACCAGCGACGAGTTTCTGTCAGTTTCTGTTCATAGCTGTCGATACATTCAAAAAGTGTGCACTTTCACCCCGTGTGGATGGAGGCGGTAGATTACATCAACATTATCCCTACTTGTCGCGAAATGAGAAATGAGGCTCTCAATTTGGGAGCGTGATCTGTGACCACGAGGTCTCTAGCTGAACTTGGCATTGCTTCCACTTACTATTGCCAGGTCCCTCACTTCCAGATCTGATCTCATCTCTCTTGGCCAAATCGTGATCGCTTCCGATCCTGGTGAGTGTTCCGTACACTGGAATTATACTCTGATTGGTGTACTGTCCTTTACATCCTTACTGCAACCCCTAAAAACCCGCATAACCTTATGACTTGGATTCCCTTGCACCAAAGCAAATCAGCGTAAAGGTACCTCAGTATTAGGTTTGTGAGGCCAAGGAAGTCTTGCATTTTCACGCCTCTCTTTACCCTTCCCTTTTTTCATATATATTTTCATTCTTCGACGGCATTGATATTTTCCTTATTATTTTCTAATTAGTTATAATACAGGATGGTTTCCCAGCTGTACTTCTTCTTAAAACAATAATCACCACCAGCATTGTGGAATTGTTTTCGGCTCCATATCTAAATGGTTAGCACGTTGGCTCTTGATCTAAGGGTCCAGGGTTCAATTCCCAACTGGGTCGGGAATTTCACCCTTCTTTGGTTATATCCTCTGACTAGGACGCTGGGTGTTTTTGCCGTTTTCAACATTAATGTAGGTTACATCCTAGATAGGGCCCCATCCTGACAGATGCGCAGGTCATGGACACCAACTCAAGACCTGCACCAGGGTCTTTCCGGAGGCCACACATTATTATTATTATTATTATTATTATTATTATTATTATTATTATTATTATTATTATTATTATTATTATTATTATTATTATTATATAAAATGGACCGCTGAACAAAATAGTAGCAAATATTGTCTCCCTGGCTGAATTCAACTCTTATATATTTGTTCATCTCAAAACCCGCTTAAATTTAAATTAAGATCACTTGAAATGAAACTACTCAGCATGTTGCCAGTCATTTGACCGAGTCAGGAATGTAATGAATAAAACCCCCATCTAACGGAGAGGATAGGAATTGTGCTGGCTGCGGAAGTCTGTCGCAGTCCCCTGGGGCAAGGATTAATGGCTGACAGATGAAATGAAATGATATTGTAGAATGTTTCTGGGATGAAAGATGATAGGGAAAACCGGAGTACCCAGAGAAAATCCTGTCCTGCTTCCGCTTTGTCCAGCACAAATCTCACAATGGAGTGACCGGGATTTGAACCACGCAACCCAGCTGTGAGAAGCCGGCGCGCTACCGGCTGAGCCACGATGGTTCTAAATGTATGATCACATACCCTATTTAAATCGATAAAGTCACTTAATTCTGATTCACTGAGCTTACAATAAATGACGAAAAGAAATCAAAGCGTTTAAAAAATTTAGCAGGGAATGTTTCAGAAATCTCGCTTCCTTTTTCCTCTTCATTTTCCGATGCCGTCTTCTTACAGAAGATTTACGACATTTCCTGTATAGTGTGTCCCGTATCAGAGGTGTCGTATCTTGGATGTCGAACCTCTGTCAAAGTTTCGGCGCAAAGAATAATCTTCTCCACTAAGGTCCACGTTTATCGGGCGAGTTGGCCGTGTGGTTAGGGTCGCGCAGCTGTGAGCTTGCATCCGAGAGATAGTGGATTCGAACCCCACTGTCCCAGCCCTGAAGATGGTTTTCCGTGGTTTCCCATTTTCACACTAGGCAAATGCTGAGGCTGTACCTTAATTAAGGTCACGGCCGCTTCCTTCCCTCTCCTAGGCCTTTCCTGTCCCATCGTCGCCATAAAACCCATCTGTGTCGGTGCGACGTAAAGCAAATAACAAAATACGTCCACGTTTCCCGTTGTCTTCCTCCACCACCAACATTCCCTTCTATATCAGACTGTATTTATCATTTTGCAAGAAGTGATAGAATGAGGCTCTTTTTCCAAATTTTTGAGAGGGTTTTGTCTTATCGTGATTTCGCTCCTCTTTGGTGATGAGGTTTACACCGAGGATTTTTAATATTCTGCGATTAAACCACATTTCGTCGGCATGTAGTCGGTTCATCTACAAAGATATTTGTATCTAACCTTCGGCACGGTATACAGCAGTCTTCCCGGTAGCCATGATCGTCAAGCAGTCAAGTTGGTGTAGAATTTCTAATCATTAGCCTGGATTCAATCTCAAACCTCCCTGCAGTGCTCATTTGGAGTGAGGGCATATGACGCTGTTGATGGTGATTCATCCGCCGGATTGTAACGTTAAGCACTGAACAGACAGCTTGCTGTTTTTCGACAGGATGTGCCAACACCGAGTTTCTTCCTCTCCCTTCCTCATTATCATCTGCGCAGGTGTCCCATGAGCTTCAAATAAAAACCTTACAGCAGGTGAGCCGAACATATCCCCGGACACTCCACGTGCACTAAAAGCCACACGCTAAATACATCAAGATGATGGTGATCATTATTGACACACAACTCCAGAGAATAACACGATGTGGCGGTATGCTATAGATCATTCCATGTTAAGAAAACAGTATTGCTCTTATGGACCTACAAGGAGCGAACACACCCCCTCTTAGACACCCATAATTCCTCGCGATTGAGGAATATTATAAAGTAATTTATGTTTTATTATGAAAAACTGAAAAAAGGACGAGGCTTCTTTTGCACATGTGTTATTAAAATAACTACTGAAGCTTTTCTATTTCAAAAATATATTCGCAGGGAGGAAGCACAATGGCAGGAACAGCCATCGCTTTGTTGCCTTCCTTCATTTTCCTTCTGTGCCGCCCTGGTACATCTGTTACTCTTTGAATCCTGGAAGATTATTACTGTTGTAGAGAAGTCGTCTATCTATGTGTTGCTTATGTTGTTTAGTCTGTACATCAGTACGTATTTGTCTTGTGTTAGTGAGTGTTAGGTGATTAATTAGCCTACGCGTGCGATGTCTTTCTTTAACATTAATAGAGTGATTTACTTACTTTATGGATGAGGCTGAGGAAGAAACAAAAGTAAACTGTGCTTAATTTTTGTCTTATATTCTTCTCCCTTTTATCTTGAACTTAATCATACGAGTTTTACAAATGTATTTTACGCCATTCTTCCGTTATGCTGTGATCATAATGAGCCTCTCTAACCACCTCCACTCCTGATATATAGAAATTCATCAATATAATTTGCAGCTTATATTCTTCCCCCCTTTTATCTTGGACCTAAATACTGAGTTTCACAAATATGCGTCCCACCGTTTTCCCGTGATACTGTTAAGCAGAGCCGTATGATATGCCAGCGCTGTTGTCATAAGAGCAATAGTGTTTTCTTAACATGGAATGATCTGTAGACGTCTGGCAATTGGTGCAGCAGCTAACATCTTCCAGTAACCCTAGTGAGATGTACCGTATCCTTGGACGTAACCAACATGATTATGGTTAGATATGGGCTTTCTTCACTATACGCAGACCGAAGATAGATACTCTGTACCTTGCTTTAGGCAGTTTCTCAAATCAGCAAGACAAAAGCTGGCATTGTAGAGTAGTTCTGGAGCGCAGGAGAAATTCAACGGACTTTCTGTTCTTAACTTATGACGATAGAGCATGCGTGAACATTATTTTAAGTATGTATATATTTGTTTCTTCATTTATTTATTTAATTTCATCATCATCATCATCTGTTTACCCTCCAGGGTCGGCTTTTCCCTCGGACACAGCGAGGGATCCCACCTCTACCGCCTCAAGGGCAGTGTCCTGGAGCTTCAGACTCGTGGTCGGGGATACAACTGGGGAGAATGACCAGTACCTCGCCCAGGCGGCCTCACCTGCTATGCTGAACAGGGGCCTTGTGGAGGGATGGGAAGATTGGAAGGGATAGGCAAGGAAGAGGGAAGGAAGCGGCCGTGGCCTTATGTTAGGTACCATCCCGGCATTCGCCTGGAGGAGAAGTGGGAAACCACGGAAAACCACTTCCAGGATGGCTGAGGTGGGAATCGAACCCACCTCTACTCAGTTGACCTCCCGAGGCTGAGTGGACCCCGTTCCAGCTCTCATACCACTTTTCAAATTTCGTGGCAGAGCCGGGAATCGAACCCGGGCCTCCGGGGGTGACAGCTAATCACGCTAACCACTACACCACAGAGGCGGACTTATTTAATTTAAAGATGTAATTTTACAGTAGTTGTAGGACACAGGAGAAGCTGTATGGAGTTTCTGTTCTTTATTTTTAAGTGATATATCACTTTCGATTATATGTCCGACTCGTTGGGCTGAATGGTCAGCGTACTGGCCTTCGGTTCAGAGGGTCCCGGGTTCGTTTCCCGGCCGGGTCGGGGATTTTAATCGCTTCTGATTAATCCTTCTGGCTCGGGGACTGGGTGTTTGTGTCCATGCCAACACTCTCCTCTTCATATTCACACAGCACACTACACTACCAACCACCACAGAAACACGCGATAGTGATTACATACCTCCATATAGGGTTGGCGTCAGGAAGGGCATTTGTCCATAAAGCAGGGCCAAATGCACATGTGAGACGCAGTTCGCACCCGCGACCCTGCAGGTGTGGGGAAAGCGGTAGGAAAAGCAGAACCAGATCACGTTCCATTATATATATTGTCTTTTAACAATGTGATTGAGCAGTAGTTCTTGGGCACAGGAGAAACGAATGGACTCCCTATTGTTCAAATGTAAGCAACAGAACAAGAGTCAACATTAATATATTTTAAGACGTGTTTGAGAGGAACTGAGTATGTTTATAATAATAATGTTATAATTTTTAACCTCCCACTAACCTCTTTTGGCGGTTTTCGGAGACGCCGAGGTGCTGGAATTTTGTCCCGCAGGAAATCTTTTACGTGCCAGTAAATCTACCGACACGAGGCTGACGTATTTGAGCACCTTCAAATACCACCGGAGTGAGGCATGATCGAACCTGTCAAGTTGGGGTCAGGAGGTCAGCGCCTCAAGCGTCTGAGCCACTCAGCCCGGCAAAACTGAGAATGTTCTCTGTATGTAAGCATTAATAAGTCCTGAGATAATTAAGCTTTAAGAAGTATGATTCACATACCCAAAAATATGTCTCTATAATTCTCTACTAACACTAATCAGAGATGAAGAAAAGGAAAAGTTCCAATCCTTCCAAAATGAATGTATCGGCAAAAAAAAGGGGGAAAGTCACGAAGGGCCTGAAAATGAAAAAGACCCTTTAGTCCTCGCAAAAGAACACAAGTTGACCAAGGAAGGTCGGATAGGAAACATGAAGACGAGGAGATTGGCACAAGTAAGAGGAGCTATCAGTTCAGCTAGGAGAACTATGGTTGCCAACCCACGTTTCCAAGTTGATAAGCCCTGGTTCCTCCTTTTAGTCGTCTCTTACAGCTGACAGGGATTATCGTGGATGTATTATATCGCCCCCTCCGGCAGGAAATCAAATAAATAAATAAATAAATAAATAAATAAATAAATAAATAAATAAATAAATAAATAAATAAATAAATAAATAAATAAATAAACCGTCAAGGCGTATAACTCCACAACACGCCGACGAGTTCATCCTGTGCGTGGGGGCGATAGACTAGATCCTCGATAAGCAAGTGACCGCATGGCTTGGGTCACGGAGCTATCAGCT
The DNA here is from genome assembly GCF_040414725.1 of Anabrus simplex. Lineage (NCBI taxonomy): Eukaryota > Metazoa > Arthropoda > Insecta > Orthoptera > Tettigoniidae > Anabrus > Anabrus simplex. Next base: position 379,437,317 of record NC_090268.1, on the reverse strand, counting down.
TGCATTCGGGAGATAGTGGGTTCGAACACCATTGTCAGCAACCTGAAGATGGTTTTCCAAGTTTTCCAATTTTCATGCCAGGTTTGTACCTTAATTAAGGCGACGGTCGCTTCTTCCCTTTCCTTTCCCATCGTAGCCATAAGACCAATCCGTGTCGATGTGAAATAAAACAAATTGTAAAAGATATCCTCGGTATCTCTTGTCTGTCGTGGGAGACAACTGAAATGGGAACCTCAATTAGAAAGCGTGGGATTTTACCCAAGGTTTCTATCTGAGTCCTGGGATTGGGTCCAGTTATTTATGCCTGGCTCTTCACTTTCATCTGCCGTATCTCACCTACCTGGTACTTTTTCGACCCCGACGGTATTAGATTTCCTAGGCCTGGTGAATCTTTCATTCTCGCGCCCTTTGTGGTCTCTCCCTTTATTTTGCTCATACATTCATCCTTCGAAGGATCGGACTTCTTCATTTCTCTTTCCTGATTAATGTTAAGAGAGGGCGTATGCTCTGATTCACTCCGTCTTGAAACAATAATCACCAGTACCATCACAAAAAGTTTCGATTTGCACACGTTGTTTCAGTTTCAGAACCACATTTCTTGCAATGACGATTCTGGTTGTACTCCCTTGGGTGGGGGACGCAGATAAATACACCCACGGTATCCCCTGCCTGTCGTAAGCGGCTACTAAAAGGGGAGACCAACTGATGCTGAATTTTGAACCATGAGATTAACTGTTATTAGTAACCATCACTCGAGGAATACCATGTCAACTTTACTTGTGATTAGTACCACAATGTGAGGAATACCATGCGTCTGTGGGTGGATCACTATACCCATGTATAGTATCCGCCACTATGACGGGGGTTACCCTCTACCCTGGTTCGGCTAGAACACCCCACGAAGATAAAAAGAGGCTTACCTTGCTGGGGTGTTTCAGAATTTGGTTGTGGACATCATGGGTCAGCACTTCGGGGAACACCTTGGGTCTGGGCGTTGTCCGTGATCAGTACCGCTATATGAGTGACACCATAGGTCTGCGTTGCCCGTGATCAGTACCGCTATATGAGTGACACCTTGGGTCTGGGCGTTGCCCGTGATTAGTACCGCTATATGAGTGACACCATGGGTCTGCGTTGCCCGTGATTAGTACCGCTATATGAGTGACACCATGGGTCTGCGTTGCCCGTGATTAGTACCGCTATATGAGTGACACCATGGGTCTGCGTTGCCCGTGATCAGTACCGCTATATGAGTGACACCATGGGTCTGCGTAGCCCGTGATCAGTACCGCTATATGAGTGACACCATGGGTCTGCGTTGCCCGTGATTAGTACAGCTATATGAGTGACACCATGGGTCTGCGTTGCCCGTGATTAGTACCGCTATATGAGTGACACCATGGGTCTGCGTTGCCCGTGATTAATACTGCTATATGAGTGACACCATGGGTCTGCGTTGCCCGTGATCAGTACCGCTATATGAGTGACACCATGGGTCTGCGTTGCCCGTGATTAGTACCGCTATATGAGTGACACCATAGGTCTGCGTTGCCCGTGATCAGTACCGCTATATGAGTGACACCATGGGTCTGCGTTGCCCGTGATTAGTACCGCTATATGAGTGACACCATGGGTCTGCGTTGCCCGTGATTAGTACCGCTATATGAGTGACACCATGGGTCTGCGTTGCCCGTGATTAATACTGCTATATGAGTGACACCATGGGTCTGCGTTGCCCGTGATCAGTACCGCTATATGAGTGACACCATGGGTCTGCGTTGCCCGTGATTAGTACCGCTAAATGAGTGACGCCATGGGTCTGCGTTGCCCGTGATTAGTACCGCTATATGAGTGACACCATGGGTCTGCGTTGCCCGTGATTAGTACCGCTATATGAGTGACACCATGGGTCTGCGTTGCCCGTGATTAATACTGCTATATGAGTGACACCATGGGTCTGCGTTGCCCGTGATCAGTACCGCTATATGAGTGACACCATGGGTCTGCGTTGCCCGTGATTAGTACCGCTATATGAGTGACACCATGGGTCTGCGTAGCCCGTGATTAGTACCGCTATATGAGTGACACCATGGGTCTGCGTTGCCCGTGATCAGTACCGCTATATGAGAAACACCTTGGGTCAGGTCTTTGCCCGTGATCAGTACCGCTATATGAGTGACACCATAGTTCTGCTTTAAGAGCGAAAAGTACCATTATGAGGGGTCGTTGACCTGGATTTTGGATCCCTTTAGACAACAAGCATCATCGTTTCAGGATTGTACTTTGGAAGCAGCCCCTCGGTCTTTATATACCATTGTTTTAAGTTATTTCTGTGAAGGTAGGGCATTGCAGGTCGTATCCACTTATAGTTTTAAGTTTATAATTATTGAATTCTAGTCAGTCCAGCTCCATGGCTAAATGGTTAGCATGCTGGCCTTTGCTCACTAGGGTCCCGGGTTCGATTCCCGGCAGGGTCGGGAATTTTAACCATCATTGGTTAATTTCTCTGGCACGAGGACTGGGTGTATGTGTCGTATTCATAATTTCATCCTCATCACGTCGCGCAGGTCGCCTACGGGAGTCAAATCAAAAGACCAGCACCTGGCGAGCCGAACATGTCCCCGGACACTCCCGGCACTAAAAGCTATACGCCATTTCATTTCATTATATTCATATTCATTCATTCGTTTTTCGTCATGAAGTTTTGAATTCTGATCAGTGTATGAATTTTGGAATTTTAAATTGTCATTACATTTCATCTCATTTCATACCATCAATAGCTGATGACCTAGGTGTTAGGCCCCTTTAAACAACAAGCATCATCAACATTAGGATCGATTCTGGTTGTGATTTCTACAACCGGATCCCATTCCTGTTTTAGCCACTTAAAATGCGATACACTTTCAATGATATCTCCGTCCATAGTGATAAATGCGTTGGTGATTTTCCGAGGCAGAGCTACAACGAAATTGACATCTTCAACATGTGAGATACAGAACATTCCGACGTTTTTTAAAATGATATTTTTCACTTATAATGTGAGGCGTTTCAAATGCATTGCGAAAGTATTGTGGTACGAAGTCTAAGACCTAAGAATCTCATGAAAATGCACGTCGTAGTTTAAGACTTCTACCTCTGCGGTTTCCATAAAGGGAAGCACTTTCCTAGCTTTATTTCCGATTCAAGAGGCGAGATCCCGAAGGTCATGCTTGGACGACAAAACAAGCCAGAACTGTTTCCAAGGCAGCCCTCTTGACTCGTTCTGTCGGTTTCCATGACGACCTACTCTAGAAATGTTATTTCTCGATACGCAGCTTACAGGCCTCAGCCCCTCTCGCTCCGTCATTGAGCTCTCTGCCCTCGAGATATTCACGAACAAAGAGAATCGAGATGTTAATATTATCGATATGCTCCTACCTCACATACAAATGGTCTCGTTTCCTTTCTTTGATGTAGCAGGCAGTTTGTCGGTCTTAATGAAGAATTAGTTGAGTTGGAAGTTGAAGTTCACTAGGTTTTTCTGGATTTTTCACCGACATAACATTTAGGTAGCAGGCGTGGTACTTAACTCATAGTCTTAGATGTATGACGTAACACTTTCCCACCTGAAAACAAAAAGGTTTTCATTCCTTTTTTTTAATTTATTTTATGAAATACTTCCTCTCATACAGAGACTGTCTTGCGACATACTATACATTAACATTAATTTGTTAGAAATAGATACAGTTGGAAAGTTTGGATGGTGACCTAATTTTAACAATGAAAAAATGAAATGGCGTATGGCTTTTAGTGCCTGGACTGTCCGAGGACATGTTCGGCTCGCCAGGTGCAGGTCTTTGGATTTGACTCCCGTAGGCGACCTGCGAGTCATGATGAGGATGAAATGATGATGAAGACGACACATACACCCAGCCCCCGTGCCAGCGAAATTAACCAATTATGGTTACAATTCCCGACCCTGCCGGGAATCGAAACCGGGACACCCGTGACCAAAGGTCAGCACGCTAACCATTTAGCCATGGAGCCGGACATTTTAATGATTTCTTACAATTCCTTCTGTTTTTATTTTCTACAATTTGCGTTACGTCGCACCGACACAGGCAGGTTTTATGGCGACGATGGGATACGAAAGAGCTAGGGGTGAGAAGGAACGGACCGTGGCCTTAATTAAGGCACAACCCCAGCATTTGCCTGGTGTGAAAATGGGGAAACCATGGAGAAACCACATTTATTGCTTCCGTCAGTGGGGTTCGAACCCACTATCTACCGAACGCAAGCTGAGAACTGCGTGAACCAAACCATGCGGCCACTTGCTCTGTCGTAGAATTACTATTAAATCTCTTAGGACAATGATGGCAATTTCCCCTAACGTCGTAAGAATAATATGTTCTTGGCTTTACGTCCCACTAACTACATTTACGGCTTTCGGAAACGCCGAGGTGCTGGAATCTAGGCCCGCGGGTGTTCTTTTACGTGCCAGTACATCTGCCGACACAAGGCTGACGTATTTGAGCACCTTCAAATACCACCGGACTGAATCTGCCATGTTGGGTCAGAAGATTAGCGCCTCAACTGTCTTAAACACTCACCTCGGCTCCTAACGTTGTCATTGGCAATAGACAGACATCTGTTCCAAAAATTGGTGGCAAAAACGAGAATTGATCATCGTTCCAGTCATCAGACCCACGATGTCGATTTCCTCTAGCTCGTAATTATCTCTGTACTAAGGAATTTTTGTAAGTAAATATTCCTTTTCTCGAGGTTGACATCTGAGTATTACAACTTACAGTTTTCAAAGCGGACATTTGGGTCGATGGTGTAACCTCTCTTTTTATTTTTGAAGGCAAAGATGTCGATCCTTCTATGGCTTCCGTTCTCCGCCCAACCATGAACCTCTTAAAATACCGGGAAGAATGACAAAACCGAAATATAGTGTGTTCCCAAACATGTGGGAAGTAATGAGAAGGAAGATTGTAACTAAGCGAATATTATTTCTCGATGATTCTGCATTAGGTACGTGTTTAGTTTAATTTAATTTGATTTGATTTAATTTAATTTAATTTAATTTAATTTAATTTAATTCGATTTAATTCGATTTAATTCGATTCGATTCGATTCAATTTGATTTGATTTGATTTGATTTGATTTATTAGTTCACAATTTGCCACTGAGACTAAAGGGACCTCCTCGTATATAGCGTTTGTATTTAATAAAATAGGCCATATTTTGAAGGCAAAACGAATGCAAAATAAGCTGAACTCAAATATATTCGAAAACTTTAGTAATACTGTACCAATAAACTATTCAATCAAACAGGGAAGAACTAAATATGAGCTAACAGTTGTTTTAGATGTATGGCTTGGCATTATTTTATATTTTTTACTTGATATGCGCAGTGTCGGAAGTCTTTTTTACTTTCCAATCAACAAATACTTTTATAATGTATCTGAGACTGTAGAAGATCTCGAGAATTTGCTGAATGGTATGGATGAGGTCTTGGGTAAGGAGTACAAGATGAAAATAAATAAGTCCAAAACAAAAGTAATGGAGTGCAGTCGAACGAAGGCAGGTGATGTAGGAAATGTTAGATTAGGAAATGAAGTCTTAAAGGAAGTAGATGAATATTGTTACTTGGGTAGTAAAATAACTAACGATTGCAGAAGTAAGGAGGACATAAAATGCAGACTAGCACAAACAAGGAAGAGCTTTCTTCAGAAAAGAAATTTGCTCACTTCAAACATTGATATCTGAATTAGAAAAATGTTTTTGAAGACTTTCGTGTGGAGCGTGGCATTGTATGGAAGTGAAACATGGACGATAACTAGCTCAGAAAGAAAGAGAATAGGAGCTTTTGAAATGTGGAGTTACAGAAGAATGCTGAAGGTGAGATGGATAGATCGAATCACGAATGAAGAGATACTGAATCGAATTGGTGATAGGAGATCGATTTGGCTAAATTTGACGAGAGGAAGAGATAGAATGTTAGGACACATCTTAAGACACCCAGGGCTTGTTCAGTTGGTTTTTGAAGGAAGTGTAGGTGGTAAGAACGGTAGGGGTAGACCAAGGTATGAGTATGACAAACAGATTAAAGCGGATGTAGGATGCAATAGTTACGTAGAAATGAAAAGGTTAGCACAGGATAGGGTGGCATGGAGGGCTGCATCAAACCAGTCTATGGAATGATGACTCAAACACAATGTAGAAGTGTATTTTGTAAAATTCGTCGGTTTAGTCTACACCACCATTATGTATACGTGGTTCTTAGTTCAACTGTATTCGGTGCAAGTTCCATTTATTCGTGTGTAATTTATATGAAATGTTTATAATGTTAAAAATAAAATCATCTGAAGCTCTTCATTTAAGTAAAAGTATTTCCTAAACAAAGCTATGTTTTAATGTAGGCCTTGACCATAACTGTCAATTAACTCATTACGAAATAATTTAAACTTACCAGTCACTGTTTTTATTCATTTGTATTCCACAACGCATTTCAGAGCTTGTATGTTTTGCAATATGTTTACGTCGCACCGACACAGATAGGTTTTATGGCGACAATAGGATAGGAAAGGGCTAGGAGTGGGGATTAATCGGACGTGATCTTAATTAAGGTACAGCCCAAACACAATGTGCCTGGTGTAATAATGGGAAACCACGGAAAACCCCCCTGTAGTGGGGTTCGAATCCACTACCTTCCGAATGCATTCTCATATCTGCGTGCCGCTAACCGCGGGGTCAACTCACTCGGTGAGAGCTTATTTTCGATCGTTAGGTGGTGAAGTGGTGAAACACGTTGTGGAATACAAATTAATAAAAATTGCTACTAGTGACAGTACTACAACTTCTAAATGTTTTCATTCCTCCCCTGAAGGGGGAGGCTGGCCACCAAGACGGTGACGCCGTCTCTCAGGCCGGGGAGATGTGTAGAGAAGGTGAGAGGGTTGACGGCCGTGGTCTACAGTAGGAACTGTCCCGGCATTCGCCTTAGTGCAGGAGAATGGAAAACCACGGAAAGCCATTCTCAGGACAGCCGACGGTGGGAGACCAGCCCCTCTCCGTCTCCCGAACGCAGAGGCGTAGAGCCACGGCAGAACCGCGGCCACCCCTCCTCTGCTCGGTTGGTCGGTCGGTCGGTCGGAGTGCAGACCGTCGAACCACGGACCAGCCGTGGCCACTTGTGGGCCGAAACCCACTCTGCAACCGCCGACCAAAGTGACAGTTTTAATTATTTAACTTAATAACGAAAACTATTTCTGTCTTAGGCGAGAATCAATATGTGCTTGGTATCCAGAATATCAGTGAAAAGCATGGATTGCAATTAGTTCTCTGTTTGTAAGAATATAGACTCAACTATTATTGTGTTTCTGTATTTGTTGTTATTGTTGAAAATCTATAGCCTGTTTCCAGTCATTCGACCAGGTCAGAAATGGAATGAGGGAAGCCCCTATCTAACAGCGAGGATAGGAATTGTGCCGGCTGCCGAAGCCTGTCGCACTCATCTGGGGCAATTATTAATGACTGACAGATAATAATAATTTCGTGTGGCTATTTCTAGCCGGGTGCAGCCCTTGTAAGGCAGACCCTCCGACGAGGGTGGGCGGCATCTGCCATGTGTAGGTAACTGCGTGTTATTGTGGTGGAGGGTAGTGTTATGTGTGGTGTGTGAGTTGCAGGGATGTTGGGGACAGCACAAACACCCAGCCCCCGGGCCACTGGAATTAACCAATTAAGGTTAAAATCCACGACCCGGCCGGGAATCGAACCCGGGACCCTCTGAACCGAAGGCCAGTACGCTGACCATTCAGGCAACGAGTCGGACGACTGACAGATGAAATGAAATGATAGTGGAGAGTGTTGCTGGAATGAATGATGACCGGGAAAACCGGGTAGATGGAAAAAAAGTCCTGTCCCGTCTCCGCTTTGTCCAGCACAAATCTCACATGGAGTGGTCGGGATTTTGAACCACGGAACCCAGCAGGGAGAAGCTGGTGCGCTGCCGTCTGAGCTACGGAACCTTCTGTTGTTATTATTATTTGATTATATTTATTATGTTAACTCCATTTCAAATGAAATGTAGTGTGAACAAGATACAAATAAATTATTTTGAAAAATGTTCTCCGTCAAATTTAGAGGGTTCTTTTGGTCATTATAAAATATTTCCTTATGCTTTCTAGGTAATGTTATAGTTCATTCCTTGTAATTTATTATGTCAACATCGTCCAGGTCCTTGTTATGTGCTTGGAATTTCTACTATCAAAGAATAAACTACCACAGTCGACTGTAGTGAAATATCCAATATGTTTGCTTTTTGAAGTTTACTGCCACATGATGTCTACTAAACCTCCAGGTCTCCGTGTGAAACTTTAAGAGTCGGGTCAGTATTCGTCTCTAGAATACTGCTACAAGGAAATAAATCAATGCCTTCATTCGAGCTTCCTGCCGTAAAAGAGGCGCCGCAATTTGTGTCGGAAGTCACTTTATATCGTAGTGAACTCGCTGAAAGAAGTTTATCAACGTATATAGTTGTATAAATCTAAAGATATGTTGGTATGGTCCAAGCCCACTATTTATTAGTCTGTAAGACTCGGGCTCTGAAATACTGCACGGTGAGCGAATTAACAATGCGGAAACAGCGTAAAGACATGCAAATGTGTCTGCAAGGCCTGTGATACTGTGCAACAATGAGATGACCCCTCCTTGACCTTACGTGTACGTTAATTGCGAATTAGCGTGCAGAAGAAGACTGCTCTCAAATATCTGTTACCGAGTTCGTTACACTTCCAACGCTCGCTTAGAAGATGGTTTATTGTGAATCTAAAGGTAAAGAGAGTTTAGTTATCTCACATTTGTCATTGAGACAAAGCCATTCCACTCGTTTAAAGTGAGTAATTATGTTCTTTCCAACACGCAGTTTGCTGTCAGTACATAGACGCATCCATATACCGCTCTATACGCATGCGCTGACTTCGTATCGGTTCCGGGATTGATACACGATTGGGTTGTGTTGGAATGGATTCTCGTTCATGAACTCCAAGGACTGTAACGCAATTACTGTACTAACTTGGTGTAATGCCGATATTTTCCCATATTGCCCGTAATGTATTTTATTATGCTCACTTCTTTCATATCGATTTGTAATATCTTGAGCAACTCCTCGGCTAATACGGAAATGCTCGAAAAACCCATTTTCATTATACCGAGGAACAGTTTCTTCTGAAAAATACTTCGTATTTCAATTATATTTTGTTTCACCTGGTACCTTTTGTGCCTTCATAAATTATAGGCCTAACGTAACACAATACATAAATAACTAAAGAAGGATGTTTAATTACCGTCACCTAAATAAATTTCTTTTTTTTGCGAAAAATAGTACCTCATCTTCTTCACTGGATGAAGAGTGTAAAAAATCGTCGTCACTATCCATCCTAACATCAGTAACCAAACAGCTGATTAATTTATTAATTGGAGAAGAGCGTGCAATGTGCATAAAAACAACTCCAAAGAAATCAGCGTACAGCAGGAGGCAACGATACAGTGTTTCTGCGCATGTCACAGAAATGTACGGCTCAGTACATGCTTGAGACTGCGGACTAGTTCCGACCGCCAGGCATCGATGCGAAGATTTAGTTGGAACGCCTGACTGCAGTACACGGACGAACACATGAACGCAATTTTGACTGTGTTCGAAAGGATTTTTCGTACTGCGCATGCGCAAGGAGACCATGTACTGGTACAGGGACTGTGTTGGAAAGAACCTATTATGTTCAAGATTAATGTTCTTTTGTGAGACTTCTATCTTCCACCACAGTGAGGTAAACTCTCTGTTTTCACCTGATTTATTACACCACTTCTATACGAATCTTTTTGCTGGTGTGGATTTTGATAAACCAGGTAAATCAGCTGCCCCTGCCTGTATTTTGTTCTTCAACCCAGCAACCGTGTGAGATTGTCAGGTCAATACTTCTCCGTTAGCGTGTCGTATGATACTAATGCACTGTAAACACATCCTGCAAACCCTTCTGAACACTATTATCCTTCACGACGTGTGACTGAAGACCGTTCAAATAATATGGCATCCTTTCAATCATTTATCGCACGTCAGTCTACCATGTAACTATGTCAAAATGTTGTACCAAGTTACCGGGTAGAGTAAATCACGAAATTAACGCTAAGACGATTCAGTGACGTGGGGGGCGTACAAAACAGCAAACTGGAGCAGTAAGGTACTCCAAGACCACCCTAGTATAAGTGTCATACAGATCTGTGCGTAGTGCTAGAGGTCAAACGCTAGACTATAAATTAAAGGAACGTGGTACTGATAGTTCGAATTCTATCGTGCAACATTTTCAACGTCGATATGAAGCCTGCAACAATTTGTTCTTCCGCGTTCGAAGGTCCGTATATATATATATATATAAGAATGTGGGGTTTTCATCGCGACTGTGATTGAAGACGCCTTGGGGCTCCTGCTGAGACATTCCAAGGTATATTTCGGTCTCAGACTTAGTTACTTGCCCCAGTTCAATATGGATTACCTAATAGGGGTTTCACATCCGATAGCAATCATAATCTCGAATATCCTCAAATATAACTACCGGTATGTCCAAATATCAGACAACATAACCCTATCCAAAAACGTAACCCAGACAAACGGAGTCCTACAAGGTGACCCAATCAGCCCAATTTTATTCAACATCATGACGGCAGGCATCACAGAAATAATCACAGATACCTCAGCATTGCTTATACTTTACGCAGATGATATGGCAATAGGCTCAGAAAACATAGAAGAGCTCCAAGAGGTCCTCAATATGCTCACATCATGGGCAGAAAGAAACGGTTTGCAAATAAACCACAACAAAACTAAACAAATGACCTTTAGGAAAGGAGGAAAACATGCACCTAAAAATACAATAACCATGCACAACAAACCTCTAGACGTAGTGCCGAAATTCAAGTACCTTGGAATCACCCGCCAAACTACTCTAACATCCTACAATATCCACGTCAAAGAAAGAGCAGCCGCAGCAATAAAAGCCATCTACAATATTCAACAACCTCAACAAATATCATTGGGTACAGCAATGCTACTGTTCAGGACAGCCATATCACCAATAGCAACCTATGGGATTAGCATCACCTGGGAAAAACTCACGATCAGCGACCTGATGACAATAGAAAAAGTCAAGGCCCGATTTCTCAAGAGAATTCTAGGCATTGGGAAGTCAACCCCTTCAAGGTTAACATATGTTCTAACCAAAGAGGACTACTTCATTGACGATATCAAAACACAGTTTTGTCTACCAAACACCAAGCCCTACGAGAATGCACGCCAAACTTTAAACGAGAAACGAAATGCTATTTGGTCCGACTTCTATTCCACGGACGCCATAATGACGGAAGAGTGGAAGCAAGCAAATTACGAGCTACGTAATTACACGTTACGCCGCTCATGGATTTCACCACAGATTCTACCAAACCAAAAACTTCCACCAGCCGAACGAAGACTATATATGTAATCTGTGCTACGATCGTTGTGAAAGATACCATGCACAAAACTGCAAAATGAGGACAACCTCAATAATAAGAATGGCATTAGCATAGTTGACCATCTGTACAAAAACTGTTTTTGCACATTGTGCGCTTTTCATTTAATAATAATTTAATAATAATAATATGGATTATAATTGCAAGTCGGAGAGTAGATTTATATCCTCATTTTAATTGTCATCAACTCCTTTATCACGGTCGGCTTGTAGATTCAGAGTTATTGAAATGATGTACGTCATTTGAACTGGCGGTCGAAGATGGTATGCCAAACAAACACCTTTGAAAATGTTACTTGTACTTTAAATAGTGTAAGAGAAAATAAATCACAAAACTTTGGTAAATGTTTTTGAGAAGTCAAAAGGTATTTATCCAGGTCGCCTTCCCATCCAAGGCTGTGCAATGTAGATGAATGTGTCCCGAGGTCAGCGCTCTGCGAACGCTCAAGCTGCAAGCACGATTAAGCAATACCAATCTGAATGATATCTGTATGACTAGGAACAAGGCGTAATATCTTCACAAAAATTTTAACAACTGTGATACGGGATATAAGTCAGCGTACGAGTCCTGGATACAAGCGAAATGGCTTTATCAAATCATGAAATGCGTAATGTGATTTTAATTTGTGGGGAGGCAAGATGTAATAGATCAACGGCGGAACAAATATATCGGGAACGTTTTCCTCACCGAAAAGTGATCGGGCTTTTGTCGCTGTTCTTCAGGGATTTCGAGACACTGGACAACTACAGCCTACATTTGAGGGAAGGGGCCGGTCATTGGGGATGATCATCGAAATTATTTTTCCTTTAAATCAATCAATCAATCAATCAATCAATCAATCAATCAATCAATCAATCAATCAATCAATCGACTTTGACACTTACCAGGTAGGCTACACAGTACTTCTGGTCGAAATATCCCAATCCATTATGTGAGGTTGAAACAGCTACAACAGCAATTTGTTTACGTACGATTTATACAAGATGAGTACTTCAATTCCCTTATCAACTGACCCCTTACCCTCCACACCCCCACCAACAACCATGATTGGATTACAGAACAACTTCGCTTCACCAACGTTACCTCGCACGAACCCCCTCCAGCTACAGCAGATTTATGCACTAATATTAAAATAAACATTTTGGCAGATAGGGATGGAGGGAGGAGTATTGCACGGTGTTTCCAAATTCCTGCATTACTTCCTTTTTCCCTTCGCTTCGCCTCTTTTGTTCGTTCGTTCAGACCGCTGTGTTCTGTTGTACGTAACTCAGAAGTGAGAGGTATGGCAACTTCAAGCAACACGAACTGGCCAGCAGGCTTATCTCCATAGCAACCGCAGAGGTTCCGTCCTCGTTTCCATGGCAACCGCACACCTTACTCCCTTCACCCCACCCAGGCAGGACCTCCCTCTAAGAACTGTCAGAACACAGCTTTCAATATTACGACTATAGTTTGCCACTCCTGCCTGAAGAGTTACTGAAAATTTCAAAGCATTGATTTTAACGTTGAAAACATTTCTTAGCAGACAAAGTAGGGATCCCCATACTACGAAAAACGTAAAATTAAGCAATTTCCTGAACTGTGCCGAAAGTTGAAGGGATAAAGGGCCCGGAAATGTTTCAAATTTTGAGTCCTGGATAGGTCTATTAAACTAAAACAACAAATTTTGAAAATCACTTCCGGCCTAAATGTAGTTCCGGAAAACCATCCTAAAATCGCTCGTTTCTTAACTCGGTTTGTTTTTTATTCAAATCCTTGCCAAATATATTATATAATTCTTTCAGTAATGTGTTCCTTCCTTGAATACCCTCAGGTATTTTTGATTTTTTGAAAAATGTCCACACCGAATGTAGTTATACGGGCTTATAAAGTGAAACTCTACATTGATTCACATTTAGCGCTCGTGGTGCTGTTTAAGCGAAACAATGCACTTACTCACATTAGCGCTCGTAGTGGTAGAAAACGGCAAACTGCTAATCTAATTGAACTAATCGACCGGATAATGATGATTAAGAAAAGGATTGTAATTTTTAGGAATAAATAAACAATATATTCTCATACGGTACTTTATTAGATTTTATTTTATTTTATTTACCTAAAATTCGTAGCTCATATCCCTGGGATGTTTTCAACGTTGCGTTGCTTGCCTGAGTGGATATTTTAACATTCATTTTCAAATTTAAAGGTAGCTGACAATTTTTTCGCATAGATTGTTTAGAACAGTCTCTTCTATCACCTGTTCGGCGGACTTAACTTATTTCAATTACACGCTGTATAAAGATAAGACGTCGAACATAATCATCCACATTTCCCTTTTGATTACTTGTGGTGTTAGGAAAGGCATGGAATAAAGGCGTGCACAACAGATGCTCTGGAGTTCACCGTAGACAATTCAAACTTCCTATTCCTATCATAACAATATATACAAAATTTAAGACACATAAGTCGAAGTAGAAGAGAAACATCCGGTTTTATTGTAAAGAAAGTATGCCTTAATGACTAAATCGTAATGCTTTTAAAAGACTGTTGCTCAACAGTAGGTAATAAAATTTAACTTCCGTAGACGGAAATTAAACTAAAAACAACACGAGCACTTTACATCTTTTATAATATGTAAGCATTAAAACGCCATTTACATACAGGAGAAGTATTCCTCCACCATTCCCTTCCGATTCTCTTAGAAATGGTTGCAGTTGTCTGTTTGCTAAATGGTGACTGAATTTCAATACAGTGGTCTTGTAGTTTGGATTTCAAATTCTGAAACACCGTTCTCAAGAAGCACTTAATGGAAGTTAGAAAGTTATCTAATGACTAGAGCTGGGAATTTTAGCTGCTGCACTTTAATTCTTTTTTCGCTATTAAAATCCCCAATTTAGATTGTCTTACAAATAAAACATAAAATGAACATCCCCTAACTGTGTTTTAGTTGCACATTTTTCACCTTTTCTTAATTTCAACACATTTTACCACTTGTGTAATTTCGCAATTTATTCCTAATAAATGAAACAAGGAAACCAAACGTTTCTTATGTAAAGCTTGATTCTATGTAGTTCCTCAATCCACTTCACAAATCGGGAGCTTAAAAGGAACGTGGTGATTGTTGAACTACTAGCTATAATAACGTTGTGTTCTGTGACTTGATTTAGGCAGATTTGTAATAATGATAACATGAGTGAATTTGGTGTCCTTATATATGATGCAAAATTGGTTTTGGTGAAGTTTGTATGAAAATTTACATTTAAAATTTGCACCTTTTTCGACTAAATTAAAGAATCTTTTTAAGAAAAATGTTATACCTAAAATTGCTAGCTCTACTAATAACGCAGTTTGAATGGTGTATTGACAGTAGAAACGACTTCTTTCACATTTAAGAAAAATTAACTCTTTATTTCGCTTTATTCTTCTTCTTCCACCACGTCCCAGATGCGGGTGTAAACTTTGTCACACAATTAGATTTGTCTCGTGTTTTATGGCCAGATGCCCTTATTGACGCCAGATCTATGAGGAGGGATGTATTCACTATTTCCTGTTTCTGAGATGGTTCGTTATGTGGAGTGTTGTATGTGTATGAAGAGGACTGTATTGGGACAAACACAAATACCTAGTGTCCGTGTCAGGGGAGTTAACCACTTGTAAAATACAGTGAGTTTCTCTCATCCGTTGCCCGGTAGGCGCGCCCAACTCATCTGTCTCCCGTTGACTCATCACTTCCCGTTAAACAGCACAGCGACAGCACGGTAATGCCCGCACTTCGCAGTTCAAGTCCGTGCTTAGAACGTGTATTAAGTGTTGATCTGTCGCTCCAATTGTTCTCGAGTTCTGAAGTGTTAATTTGGGGTGTAATTCCTATAACGCCTCCACATGTGTACACGGTAGAGGAAAGGGTATTTATGTACGATAATTATGAGAAAACAGAGTTTTGCAGGGAAGTCATCAGGCGATTTGTAACAGTTTACAGGTGTACGTCCTCCACATAGAGAGAGCGTGCGGAAACTCGTAAACAAATTGAGAGGAACTCGTTCTTTATTCGATAAGAAGCGAAGTGTTAAAAATGTATACTTAACTAGGAAAGAGTAAATGAAATCTTAGAGAGATTAGAACGCACGCCTACAGAATCCCTAAGACGACTTGGACAAGACGCCAGGGTTTCGAAGAGCTCAGCATGACGGGCTTCGAAAATGCTAAAATTCCAATATCTCCTCTCATAAGGTACGTGCTTATTTTCTTAATTCTAAATACAAATGTGGGATGCGTCGCTGATTCCAAGGAAAAAACCAACCTGGAGTGTAAACGGATTAAGAAAGAAAGAAAGAAAGAAAGAAAGAAAGAAAGAAAGAAAGAAAGAAAGAAAGAAAGAAATAACGAAAGAAAGAAATATAACTTTTCCTTAGAATCCGAACCTTAGTGATTAGTACCATTATTTTATCTACTACCGCACAAAATCACATAAAACTACTGCTGGATTATCTAAGGGAGGTATAACCACCTTTATGAAACGGAATCCTGCATACACCGGAGGAAAATTCCGGCCCCTTGGGTTTCCGCTGAGGACAGGTTTTACTGTATATCTTATTTTTCCTCACTGTCTTCCATCATCGCCGTTTACTATGACTGCGGTAATACACCTTCTCATTCGCCCAGTCTCACGCGTAAAGTAGCGAACACGGCGTAGTTATCAGTTCAGGCGATTGAAGCGTTAAGAAGCTGGCATTAGTCTGCTTGACAAGACTCGCTCTGTTATCATTGCTAAGAGTGCCGGTGTAATTTGAATCTGCGGTTACCCTATTTGGTTTGTTTCTTTGGTGGTTGGACCGTTTTAATGTTTATGTACATAGTATGGTTTATTGCTGTGTGCTTTTATGTAATAGCAAGAGCAGATCGGGAAATGGGATTTCGTTTCATGAATTTCAATTCGAGATCATCAAAACTATGTTTGCCACACTGAGTAAATCGACATTTTCTCGCTACGTAGGAAGTATAAACTGTAAAACTGGAATAACACCCTTAGTAAAGAAGCTCCTTAGAGCAGAAAGTCGGCGCCTAAATGAAGCAAAGAAATTGTGTTCATTGGGAGTCGATGAAATGTCCATCAAACATCAGATGTTATATGACAAGAAACTCGATCCCTTCCTTGGGTAAAAGACACTTTATGTTGAGCCAATAAAAACTAGGGGTAGCGTGCCTGCCTCTTACCCAGACGCCCCGGGTTCGATTCCCGGCCAGGACAGGGATTTTTACCTGGACCTGAGGGCTGGTTCGAGGTCCACTCAGCCTACGTGATTAGAATTGAGGAGCTATCTGACGGCGAGATAGCAGCCCCGGTCTAGAAAGCCAAGAATAACGGCCGAGAGGATTCGTCGTGCTGACCACACGACACCTCATAATCTGCAGGCCTTAGGGCTGAGCAGCGGTCGCTTGGTAGGCCAAGGACCTTCAAGGGCTGTAGTGCCATGGGGTTTGGTTTGGTTCAATAAAAACTACTTAAGATGACGGTCATGCAAATGAAAGTAGAAATCCAGTTACCTTGGCCAATAACCTTATCTGTTAATATTTTTTTAAATTTCTGTTCTGATTACAAAATACAGGCTACCAGCAGCATTTTTTCTCTAGGAGGCTTTCAGGTACAGAGCTACATACTTTAACACTCACCTACCAAGAGAGTTGGCCGTGCGGTTGGGGTCACGCAGCTGTGAGCTTTCATTCGGGAGACAGTGTGTTCTAGCCCCCACTGTCGGCAGTCCATGGTTTCCTACTTTCACACCAGGCAAATGCTGGAGCTGCACCTTAATTAAGGCCACGCCCGCTTCATTCCCACTCCTAGCCCTTTCCTATCCTAACGTCGCCATAAGATCTAAAGTAAATATATATATAACACTCACAACTAAGTAGAAGTCGAAGCTTGCAGGTTTTTCGTGTTGGTTATTGTGAGTGACAATCATAAGCCTAATGTCAGCATGGTGAGAAGAATGTGAAGAATGTCTTCTTCAAAATACATTAAACCGAAGATCTGACATCCTGATGATAGTGAAACGCCTTTTTTTCCGACCAATGCCACATTCTCAAAAACGTAAGAAATCGAAAAATCTATGTTTGATGGAGATATAAGTGGTGATTTTATCAAGAAACTGTATCAGATGCAATCAAAAGAAACTGTAAAACCAATCCTTTACCTTACACGAAAACACATCGAGCCATCTAACTTTTAAAAAATGAATGCGCGGCGCGCAAAACGTATTTTCGCGACTGAAGTAATAACAGTCCTAGCATATTTCTTAAATAGAAAAGCACACAATGTGCAAATAAATAAACTTATTCGCTACAAAGTTTTGTCAGAGAACAGAGAACCTCTTCGGGTACACCAGGGCGTGGGAATGACCACAAAACGTTTCGCACCATCGGCACACACAATCATGGTTCGGTTTCTGAAAACTTTCAACACATGCCTTATGATGGGAACCATGGACCGCTGCACAAGTCACTGTACGTCTTAGATCGAAGCCACTTCGGCACCAATTATCTGTTGTCATTGCATCCGTCTTCTTTGATTTTAATTCATGTAAGACCTCTTGGTATTCTTTTTTCTAGATTGTAGAGTCACAGTATGTCGTAAGCCCTTATTGAAGAAACGTTATCGAGCATATTTAAAATACCATTCATATCATAAAATGGGCACGATTTTGTTAATTCATAATACAGAAGACCGGGCTAGATTACGCTTCCTAATAACCAAATTAGTTTGCATTCTAACCGATTATGCCTGAAAATTTTAAGTATAAAGATGTATATTATCAAGATTATGAAACAGCTGAGTTATAGTTAAAACAACTTTTCTAAGTTGCTTCATGTGCAAAACTGTTGGAATAATATCATTTTTCTCCACTCTGTGAAATAGCTAATTAAAACATAACAACTAAAAATGGGCACGGTGAACACGGGAGATACATTGGTAGAGAGAGTGGTACTGACCTTAATGATATTTATTTTGTGCAGCACGACAGAACTACAACGTTCGCGTCGCTCCCACTCTTTTAGCTTTCACAATATCATATTAGATTTCACCCGCAAGCAGAAGCTGTAAAATTATTTTGTCGCCGCATAATGGAAGCACTTTCTGTGTAACCCTTACTTTTCCATTCGAACGTGCTTCTAATTTGATTGCCTAGAGAGGTAGATGCACGTGATGCTGATGTAAATTCACGCAATCAATGCATTGGGAATTGTCATAGAATAACACAAAGAATGGTTAAATATACACAGGAATCACGTTATTCGCTGAAATAATCAAACAATGATTTCTCCCTGAAGGCTAATTTACATCACTGCTATGTTGGTCACTCATGAGCTTTAACCTACTGTTCTGTTCATCAACCCCTGGGGAAATAAGTACAAAAATTAACTCACTGATTTCTTGATGTCGCTACATAGGAAACGTAATATATCCTCTGGGCTTTAAACGTGTCGATAATTGAGAGTGTAAAAAACATTGACAACCAGCAGAACACAGCCTATAGCATAAACAAAATGTTAAAACGTATGAGTAGACATAAAATTACTTCTAAGCAGAGAACGACGTGTAGGCCTATATGTCCCCAAACTGTGGCGTGTTCGTCAAATTCTTCAAATCGCAAGCAAAAATCCACAGTTCTAGTAGTTCATCAGGCAAGCAACTCAGTTATGAAAACATCGTAGGGATATGAACTACGAATTTTAGACAATAAAATATAATAAAGTATGAGAATATATTATTTACTTATTCCTAAAAATGACAATCCTTTTCTTAATCATAGTTATCTGGTCGATTAGCTTAGCAGTTTGCATTTTCTACCACTACGATGCATTGTTTCATTTAAGCACCACTACGAGCACTAATGTGAGACAATGGAGAGTTTCACGTAAGCCCTTATAACTACACTGACTTAGTAAATGTCATGGGATAGTCACCTAATAGCGTGTTGGGCCTTCTCTGGCCCTGGGAACTGCAATGAGACGCCGCGGAAGTGAGTCGACAAGTCCCTGGTAGTCCTCTGGACGCAGCTGACACCAAATCGTCTGCAGAGCGGCCGCCAATGCTGGTCTGATCGTGGGTGCAGGATCCATGGCACGGAGCCTGCGTTCCAGGACATCCCAGATATGCTCGATAGGGGCAGTCGTTGGACCTCCGCTGCATGTTCCTGGAACCATTCCCGGCCGACGTGGGAGCGATGTGGCAGAATCGCAGAACTGTCTGGGCGCTGGAAGGCCAAAAATGGGTTGAGATGGTCTCCGAGCAGCTCAACATACCGCGTACCATTCAAAGTCTCTTCCAGAACAACTAAGGAGCCCATTCCATACCAGGAAAATGCACCCCAGACCATAACAGAGACACCAGCGCCCTGGACCACACCTTCAAGGCAGGCGGGATCCATCGCTTCATGCGCTCTGCGCCATTCACGGTGCCTCCCATCGGCATGGTGTAGTTGAAATCGTGATTCGTCCGACCATATCACGTTACGCCATTGTTCCAGTGTCCATCCCTGGTGACTGGCGACAAATGCGCGTCGTTGTGCCCGATGACGTTGGGTTAACAGTGGCACCCGTGTGCGGCGCCGGCTCCCATACCCCATAGAACCCATGTTCCTACGGGTTGTCCACTGGGAGACCTGTCTATCACGGCCTGTGCTGAATTGAGCCGTGATTTGTTGCACGGTTGCCCGTCTGTCACTATTGACAATCCGTCTCAGATGTCGCCGGTCACGGTCATCGTGGGTGGCTGGACTTCCGGTCGTTCGTCTGTTGTGAACGGTAACACCCTCATTCAACCTTTCACGATACACCCTGACACGATTGATCGTGTAAAACCGAATTCCCGCACCAGCTCCGAAATCGCACTTCCCATCCGTCGGGCACCGACCAGCATACCCCGTTCGAACGGTGTCAGCTCACGACGACGTTCCATGTTACACCTGTCAGATGCACAGCCACTGCACACAAGGTCTCCTATACAACTGCCGCTGGCACAGGGGGCGTGTGGTGCGCAGACAACACACCTGCGCATCAGTGCTGCGCTATCCCATGACATTTGCTCAGTCAGTGTATATTCGGTCTTAACAACTAAAAAAAAATTAAAAATTGACTTTGGGTACTGAACCAAGGAACACATTACAGAAAGCATTATGTAAATCAGTTAAATTGGCTACGATTTGAATAAAAAAGAAAACGAGTAAAAGGCTGTTTTTTCCGGAACTGCATAAGGCCGGAAGTGATTTTCGAATTTTTTTAGTTTGATAGATATAGCCAAGAATCACAATTTGAAACCTTTCCGGTCCATTTAGTTCACCGTTAGGCAAAATTTTGGAAATTGCTCAATTTTTCGTTTTTTATAGTATGGGGACCCATAATTTTTCTGTTAAGAAATGATTTCAACATGGGGAACTGAAAATCAAAGAGGAAATTACATGTAAGATTTAATCCTCATCATTAGTAGTTCGGAAGATGGATTTCCATGTTTACTCATTTACGCAGCAACATACAGTAGGTCGAGGTCATTTAAATATCTTGGCTCGACAATTACTGCAGATAGAACCCTCAGTCTTGAAATATCAAATCATGTGAGCACCAATCACTGGTATGGGCATTTACTTCAAGCTGCTGACACAACAGTTGCAAGGACTGAATTGACATTGCTGATTGATGGGAGAAGGCCAGTAGGACGACCGAAATAGCGGTGGTTTGGCAGCATACATGATCTCACATTTGCACTCCTTCATACTGATGTGGCACACAATCGTGTAAGGTGGCGGCAGTGAGCCAGAAAACAAAAGCAGACCCCGATAGTTTATGGGACAAATGCTAAGGAAAAGAAAGATGAAGAGCCGGGCTGAGTGGCTCAGACGGTTGAGGCAATGGCCTTCTTATTCCAACTTGGCAGGTTTGATCCTGGCTCAGTCCGGGGTTATTTGAAGATGCTCGTGTCGATAGATTCACCGGCACGTAAAATAACTTCCGGGAACCGTTACTAAAATAAAACAAATAGCACTATTATTATTATTATTATTATTATTATTATTATTATTATTATTATTACTATTATTATTATTATTATTATTATTTTCGAATGGGTCTACTATGGACCACGTTAAGCATCATTCATTTACGGTTCTTCCTCTTTCGATCGGCCCAGTACTTCTTCATCCTTTCGGAGTGGGCTTCTTTACGTTCTCGTGACCAGTTGTTGCCGGCCCGTTTTTTGCTACTTTGATCTTGGAATCCCTTAATTTTGTTGATGATTTTTCTGTATTCCTGTCTGTTGTATACTACCTGCTGTGATATATTATTTTCCTCCATATCCTCCTTGACCCCTTTAAGCCAGCTAGTTTGTGTCTTGCTGTTCTCTATGTATTCCAGAATTCGCTTGGCTGTTCTCTCTGGTGGCATTCTTTTAATGTGTCCGTAGAAGCAGAGTCTTCTCTTCTTGAAGGATGTTGTGATTTTTTCGGTCTTGTATAGTACCTCATTTGGTCGCAGTCTAAATTCTTGACCCACTTTCCTGGGCCCTAGTATCTTCCTCAAGATCTTCCTTTCTGTCTTTTCAATGTTTTCTAGTAAGCCCTTCCTGTTCAGTGGAATACATTCGATCGCATATAGACTTTCTGGTTTGATGACAGTGTTGTAATTCTGATTTTTGCAGTGAATGAAACTGATTTTTTATTGTAGACATTTCGACATAACTGGTATGCTGCTTCCATCTTTCTTGCCCTTTCCTGTAATGCTATTCCTGGTAGTCCTGTTGGGGTTACCCATTCCCCCAGATATTTAAACTTCTGTACTCTTTTAATTGTTCCATATTTGGTGACAATATTTTGTGTCGGATCCTTTTTGTCCTGAATCATTAGTTCCGTCTTTTCGAAGGATATCTGAAGTCCCGTCTTTACAGCAGTCTCTTGAAGTGTTTCAATTTGTACCTTGGCTGTTTCAGTGTCTTCTGCCAGTATTGCCATATCATCTGCGAATGCTAGACAGTCAATTTTGACTCCAGATCTTCCCAATGATATTCCATTTTCCACCCCTAATTCCGTCAGTCTCTTCCTCCACTCTCTGACCACTTTTTCAAGTATAACATTAAACAGGAGTGGTGACATCTCGTCCCCTTGTCGGATACCTGTTTCGATCTTGAATGGTTTTGACAACATACCCATAAACTTAACCTGTGATGTCAGTGATGGTTTCTTTGATTAAGTTTCTAGTTGTTGTATCTATCCCAAACTCTTCTAACGTGCTTATCAAGGTTGCTCTGTCGACTGAATCATAGGCTTTCTTAAAATCGACAAATACAATCACTAGATTTTTGGCTGTGAGTGCACGTAGTTGTATTATGGAGATTAGGTTGAAAATTTGCTCGCTGCATGATCTCCGTTTCCGGAATCCTGCCTGGTATTCACCAAGTTCTTTTTCTATTATCCCTTCAGTCCTGTTTTGTAGTGCCTTGGATAGAATTTTAGAGGCAACTGGTGGCAATGATATTCCTCTGTAATTGTTAACGTTTGTTCTGTCTCCTTTTTTGTGCAGCGGGTGTATTAATGATGTCTTCCATTCCTTTGGGATGCTCTCTGTCTGCCAAATCTCCTCAAATAGTGTTTCTAGCTGAGTCACTAATTGTTCTCCGGCATATTTCAATAACTCTGCAACTATTGAATCTTCACCAGACGTCTTATTGTTCTTCAGTCCTGTTATTATTCCCCTGATTTCTTCTTTATTAGGTGGTTCTGAGTCCGGTGTCTGGTTCTTGGGTTTCTCAAACATGAGAGTTTCCTCAGGTTTTTTACAGTTCAGTGGTTTCTGGAAATAATTTGCAAGGTGTTGGCAATTCTGTTCATTTCCAGTGATTAGATTTCCTTCGTCATCTTTGAAGCATAGGGTTGGCGGTTTGTATCTTGTTAAGTTCCTCCTGAATGTCTGGTAGAAATTACGTGTATTGTTTTTCACGAAATCTTCTTCTAGTTTCTTTAGTTGCTGTGTGTCATAATGTTTCCGTTCACCTCTTATGGTTTTAGCTGTTGTTTTTCTTTGTGCTTTAAATGCCTCCCAGTCTTCTGGTTTCTTAGTTGAGTTCCATTTCTTCCATGTCTGAGCCCTTCTTTGTAGTGTTTCTTCGCAAACTTCATTCCACCACGGATGTTTCTTCTTTTTACTTCGTAGGATTGTTTGTTCTGCTGCTTGTTGTATTGATGTTGCCATCTCAGTCCAACTGTGACTTTGAATCTTATTTATCCTGTTCTGGTATTCATTCACAGTCTGCTGATTGAACTTCAGATCTTCTATTCTGTATCTTGTAATTTTTGTACCACTACTTTTTCTCCTTTCTGGTGTTAATTTCATCTTAATTTTTGTCAGATAGTGGTCAGAGTCGAAGTTTGCTCCTCTAGTTACATGTACATCTTGAATTTCTCTGGAGTTTTCATAACTGATTGCAACATGGTCAATCTGAAATTCGCCCATTAATTTGTTAGGTGATATCCATGTTGTTTGTTTCTTTGGCTTCTTCTGGAACTTGGTGGTCATGATGTTCAAATTGAATTTTTCACACAACTCTATCAACCTCTTACCATTCATGTTTGTCTTGCTGTGAGCCGTGAATTTTCCTGTGGTTCTTGATGGTTCATTCCTTCCAATTTGGGCATTGAAGTCTCCTACCAGAATTACAACATTTTTCTCTGGAGTATTTCCTAGGATTTCTTCCAGACCTTCCCAAAATGTTTCTACTTTCTGTGGATTTTGTTGGTTGTCCTTATTTATTGGTGCATGTGCATTTATTATTGTGTATTTCTTGTTCTTGTTTTTGAAAGTTAGTGTTGACATCCTTGGTGAGGTGGATTTGAATTCCGTTATCTTGTCTGCCAGTGAATTGTGTACTACAAATGCTGTTCCAAACATCCACAGACCTTTAGTGTTTTGTATTTTCTCTGCTGGTTTACCTTTACAAATCCTGTAGTTGTGTGTTTGTACCGTATTTTCGTTTCGGTATCTTGTTTCTTGTATAGCTAATATTTTCATCTCTTGTTCATCCATCATTTTAGTCAGTTCCATTTGTTTCCCTATTTTCAACATCGATTTTACATTCAGTGTCCCTATGAACGTTCTGTGTTTACATTTGTGATTTGTCTTTGGGATTCTAAGACCCTCCGACTGGTCTTGACTTGCGCAATGCTGCTGGACCCCCGGATCCGAATGCCCAGCTTCGGTAGCTTCGCCACCACGAGGATATGAGTTACTCATTGCACCTTTCATGACTGATACTTGTTTAGAGCTTGTGCTTCTAGAAATTTGCATCTCCATCTGCTACGACTTGGTTCGCTGCACCAAGAAGTTTTCCAGGCCGCCCCTAACATGGGGAACAGACGCCACGGGAATGGCAGAGTGCTTTTTAGGCGGCACTCACTCGCCTTGTCACATTGCCGTCACTGCATTTATGTGGCATTTTTTAGATACTATAGTGCCCTCCATAGTCCCACCACATCCTGGTGGCATTATTATTATTATTATTATCATTATTATTATTATTATTATTATTATTATTATTATTATTATTATTATTATGTTTATTATTATTATTATTATTATTATTATTATTATTATTATTATTATTATTATCATTATTATTAGGGCCCGGATTTTTATGTGCATCCCTCACTAGTTTGTATTTTCGACTCTGTGTAACGGTACTTTACATTCACAACTTACAATGACAACAGATAGCTTAGGTGTGGGTAGGCACACTGGACTTCCCTAAATTCCTTTCTCTACCACAGCACATAATAATCTCAGGGGCTTGGGCACTTGGTCAGGACCAAAGAGGATAGAATAGGACAGAAGTATCTTCAGTTCACTAGTTACGTTCCATTTTAATGCCCTGCATCTCATAGAGTGTTAGTTTCTAAGAATGCATAAGGAAAAGAGCAGCAGAAGAGATTTACTAAATCAGTGGGTATCGGGTGAATGGTGTCATCGTGTACTGTCAAGTTAGCTCAAAGGAAGTGAAATGTGAAACGAATTTTCAGCTTGAACAGCGTCCAAAAACACCTGTACGTATTAAAACAAAGGAGGAGAAGAAGAACAGCACTCCACAACAACAACTACTACTTACGCAGGTAAAACCCAAGTCTTGTGTTCTTAATACATTTTCAAATGATCTTTGTATGGCTTTCGTACGCAGCAACATTCCATGGAATAAATTAAACATTCTGCGATCATTTCTCGAGAAATATTGTGTAAATCAAAAAATACCAGATGAATTAACTCTTAGCAAAAATTACCTACCTCCGCTATATGAATCCACCCTGGAATTGATCCGTTCTGATATCGGAAGGAACTGTGTCTGGATATCGGTGGATAAGACAACGGATTCATGTGGCCGTTACATAGCAAATTTCGTGGTTGGTAAATTACATCCAGACGAACCCGGTAAGCCGCATCATCTTGCTTGTAAAATACTAGAGAAAACCAACTATAGCACAATAGCAAGATTTGTAAATGATTCTCTGCGACTATTGTGGCCATCTGTAATTGAGAATAATTGTTGTAAAATGCTTGTACTGCTCACAGATGCAGCTTCGTATATGTTGAAAGCAGCAAAGGTCATCCAAGTATTTTATCCAAAACTCATACACGTAACCTGTTTGGTTCGATCCCCACTGTCGGCAGCCCTGAAAATGGTTTTCCGTGGTTTCCCATTTTCACACCAGGCAAATGCTGGGGCTGTACCTTAATTAAGGCCACGGCCGCTTCCTTCCCACTCCTAGCCCTTCCCTGTCCCATCGTCGCCATAAGACCTATCTGAGTCGGTGCGACGTAAAGCAACTAGCAAAAAAAAAAAAAACGTAACCTGTTTAGCGCACGGATTACACCGTATTGCAGAAGAAATACGCGCACAGTTTCCAGCTGTTAACAATTTAATTTGATGTGGTAAGAAACTGTTTCTGAAAGCACCAGCTCGTGTTCAGTTCTACAAAGATTGTCTACCTGAAGTTCCTTTGCCACCTGAATCTGTCCTGACTAGGTGGGGGACATGGTTGTCTGCAGTATCATTTTATCAGGAAAATTTTAATGAAGTGAAAGAAGTGGTTACACAACTTGAAGATGAGCATATTGCGTGTGTCCGTGATGTAAAAGTTGTGTTTGAAACCGCTACTGTTTATCAAGATGTGAATTTCATTCATGCGCATTTTCCTAAACTTCCAAAAGCCATTGAGAGCTTAGAATCTTCTGGTAGTCCCCTCCATGAATCACTTTATCTCGTTAAGAAAGCTGCATCTTCATTGAATTCCGCTCCAGGCGAAATTGGAGAGAAGATTAAATGCAAGTTAGAAAAGGTGTTGAATTCGAACCCAGGACTGAAGAAGATTAAGTTAATTAGTCAATACTTGAGTGGAACTAGGGTATCCTTGCCCGATGTATGCTCCGAAACGCTGGTGCCCATGTATAAATACTATCCAATCACGTCAGTTGATGGAGAACGATCATTCTGAGCCAAAAACTCATTTTGACGGACAATATACGTACATAGTTTGTCTCCAGAAAACATTGAAAGACTACAAGTTACCTATTGTGATGCTACTTTTTAAAATAAATTATGCTTCTTTTTGCAATAAATGATACCTGTAAATAGGTAAGTGAATAAATTGCATGTTTTAATAGCAAATTTCCTTATTTTCGTGCATATATTCTAACTTTTAGTGCATATTTGCATGCATATTTTCAGGTTCTTTAGCACATATAAATCCGGGCCCTAATTATTATTAAAAGATTGAGTCTTCGTGGTTCAGGCGACAGAGCACCGGCCTCTCACAAATGTGTTCCGTGTTTCAAACGCCGGTCACTATATTTGAGATTTGTGATGGTCAAAACGGAGGTGAGACAGGGTTTTATCAGGATACTCCGGTTTTCCCTGCCATCTTTCATTTCAGCATCACTCTCCAATATCGTTTAATTTCATCTGATTATCATTAATCATTTCATGAAAAATTTAGCCATTTGGAGATGGACGGTTTTAAAAATAGACAACTCATTCTACAACATGAGAAGTGTAAGATTTGTTTAAAAGGAACATTGACATTTTTATTTCAAATTTTCAATTACTTTTTAACAGAAATTAAGTTATCAGTTATTTTTCACATAGTAATTTCGACTGTCGGAGACAGACGTGCGTAGTAGTACCGTTACAAAATAAAAGATTCATTGACTGCAGTGTACACAAGAAGGATATAATATCGAGACTCCTTGAAATAAAGTGTTCGTCTCACTGGTTAAAATATATTGAGTATAGAAAGTGACGGATCACGAAAGTTTTGAGCGGGAAAAGCATATGAATTTCCGTCATTCGGGTGAAAACAACAGAGCAGCTTTACGCGGAATTGAAATCAATGAGGCGTTATCCTTCGTTTCAAAATATCCCTCATCATTGTGCCTGGATTTAAACTATGTTCACTTTCATGAAAAGCCAGAGATAATTGAAGGATTCAGAATTAAAGTGAACCAAGTGAAAGTTTCACCAATTTTGCACTAGCACTGCCATGGTACTGCAGAAATATTATCTTTTTCTGTGTAATAGTGAACCAAGTCCGTCCGACTCATTGTCTGAATGGTCAGAGGGTTAAGAGGGTCCCAGATTCGATCTCCGATCCGGTCGGGGATTTTAATCGCATCTGATTAATTCTTCTGACCCGGTGACTGGGTGTCTGTGTTTGTTCCAACACTTTCCTCTTCATACTCAGACAACATACTACACTACCAACCACCACGGAAACACGCAATAGTGATTACATCCCTCCATAAAGGGTTAGCATCAGGAAGGGCACCCGTCCGTAAAACAGGGCCAAATCCACATGTGCAACACAGTTCGCACCGGCGACCCCACAGATGTGGGAAGAGCGGTAGTAGAAAAGAAAAGGAAGAGTGAACGAGGTCCACAGAATTCACCTATGAGATGACAGCAGTTCTTATTACAACTGAAGTCATCTTGAGTATCTTTCCTTCAGAATTATTGTGGACCTTGTCAATCAATCAATACTGATCTGTATTTAGGGCAGTCGCGCAGGTGGCTTATTCCCTATCTGTTGTTTTCCTAGCTTTTTCTAAAATGATTTCAAAGAAATTGGAAACTTATTGAACATCTTCCTTGGTAAGATATTCCAATCCCTAACTCCCCTTTCTATAAATGAATATTTGCCCCAATTTGTCCTCTTGAATTCCAACTTTATCTTCATATTGTGATCTTTCCTACTCTTAAAGACGCCACTCAAACTTATTCGTCTACTAATGTCATACCACGCCATCTCTCCGCTGACAGCTCGGAACATACCACTTAGTCGAGCAGCTCGTCGTCTTTCACCCAATTCTTCCCAGCCCAAACTTTACAAATTTTGTGTAATGCTACTCTTTTGTCGGAAATCACCCCGAACAAATCGAGCTGCTTTTCTTTGGATTTTTTCCAGTTCTTGAACCAGGTAATTCTGATGAGGGTCTCACACACCGGAACCATACTCTAGTTGGGGTCTTACAAGAAATATACATGCCCTCTCCTTTACATCCTTACTACAACCCCTAAATACCCTCATAACCATGTGTAGAGATCTGTACCCTTTATTTACAATCCCATTTATGTGATTACCCCAATGAATATCTTTCCTTATATTCACACCTAGATACTTACAATGATCCCCAAAGGAACTTTCACCCCATCAACGCAGTAATTAAAACACAGAGGACTTTTCCTATTTGTGAAACTCACAACCTGACTTTTAACCCCGTTTATCAACATACCATTACCTACTGTCCATCTCACAACATTTTCGAGGTCACGTTGCAGTTGCTCACAATCTTGTAACTTATTTATTACTCTATACAGATTAACATCATCCGAAAAAAAGCCTTACCTCTGATTCACTTCTTTACTCACATCATTTATATATATATAAGAAAACATAAAGGTCAAATAATACTGCCTTCAGGAATTCCCCTCTTAATTATTACACGGTCAGATAAAGCTTAACCCATTCTAATTCTCTGAGATCTATTTCCTAGAAATATAGCGACCCATTCAGTCACTCTTTTGTCTAGTCCAATTGCACTCATTTTTGCCAGTAGTCTCCCATGATCCACCCTATCAAATACTTTAGACAGGTCAATCGCGATAGAGTCCATTTGACCTCCTGAATCATAGATATCTGCTATATCTTGTTGAAATCCTACAAGTTGAGCGTCAGTGGAATAACCTTTCCTAAAACCGAACTGCCTTCTATCGAACCAATTATTAATTTCACAAAAATGTCTAATATAATCACAAAGAATGCCTTCCCAAAGCTTACATGCAACGCATGTCAAACTTACTGGCCTGTAATTTTCAGCTTTATGTCTATCACCCTTTCCTTTATTCACAGGGGCTACAATAGCAACTCTCCATTCATTTGGTATAGCTCCTTCAACCAAACAATAATCAAATAAGTACCTCAGATATGGTACTACATCCCAACCCATTGTCTTGGGTATATCCCCGAAAGTCTTGTCAAATTCACCCGCTTTTCTAGTTTTCGACTTTTGCATCTTACTATAAATGACATTGTTATCATATGTAAATTTTAATACTTCTTCAGCATTAGTCTCCTCCTCTATCTGGACATTATCCTTGTAACCAACAATTTTTACATACTGCTGACTGAATACTTCTGCCTTTCGAAAATCTCTTCTGCTAGTGGCTTTACGTCGCACCGACACAGATAGGTCTTATGGCGACGATTTCGAAAATCCTCACATACACTCTCCCCTTGCTTCTTTAATTATTCCTGGAATGTCCTTCTTGGAACCTGTTTCTGCCTTAAAATACCTATACATACCCTTCCATTTTTCACTAAAATTTGTTAGATTGCCAATAAAATTATGCTTGCCATCATGTTATTCTTAGATGCCTACCTTGCTAGATTCCATTCCCTAGTAAGTTCCTTCAATTTCTCCTTACTTTCACAGCCATTTCTAACTCTATTTCTTTCCAGTCTGCACCCCCTTCTTAGTCTCTTTATTTCTCTATAATAATATGGTGGGTATTTACCATTCCTTACCATCCTTAAAGGTACAAACCTGTTTTCACATTCCTCAACAATTGCTTTGAACCCATCCCAGAGTCTGTTTACAATTTTATTTATCGTTTTCCACCGATCATATTTACTTTTTAAAAACTGCCTCATGCCTGCTTTGTCAGCTAGATGATACTGCCTAATAGTCCTACTTTTAAGACTTTCTTTCTATCACATTTATTTTGAACTACGAAAAAGAAACAGCTTCATGATCACGAATACAATCATTACTTCGGTTTCTCTATATAGCTCATCTAGTTTTACCAGCACCACATCCAACATATTTTCCCTTTGGTTGGTTCCATCACTTTCTGAATCAGCTTCCCATATTAACTTATTTGCCATTTGTTGGTCATGCTTCCTGTCGTTCGCATTTCCTTCCCTATTGACATCTGGTAAATTCAGATCTCCCGCTACAATCACATTCCTTTCCATGTCGTTTCCCACATATCTGATTATCTTATCAAATAATTCTGAAACCGTGTAAGCGCTACCCTTTCCCGGTCTGTACACTCCAAATATATCAAGTGGCCGATTATCTTTAGAAATGAGCCTTACCCTTAGAATTTCATGTTTGTCATCTTTAACTTTTTCGTAGCTTGCTGGCAGGACCTAGTGTTTACAGTGCACTATGTCTTCTGGTTTGGGCTACAGCAATTTTGTTACTTTCATTGATCTGTCTCTGTCTTATCCTTGGCTTTGACTATATGAAAAGTGACTGAGGTATGAGTGATGCTAGTCATGCCATTCCCTGCGCAGCCAGTCCCTGCTATGAATGGTGTGAAAACGTTGCTCATAGAGTCGGTTGGTGCATTTCAGTGGGCTTGGCAGACTGATATGTAATAGCATCTTCTGGCTTGGTGAGGAAAGCAACGGGAAACTACCTCACTCTTCATTTCCCTAGTACGCCTCTTCAGTGATGCCTAGGCCACCTATGACAGCTGATGGCAGAGCTGTTGAGGATTCAACCAGCCTTAGGGCTGAAGACTGAACATACATACATACAAATTATTCTTTCAGCCAGAATGAATACTCCCCCTCCCACCATTCCTATCCTATCTCTACGATATACACTCCAGTTCCGCGAGAAAATTTCTGCATCCATTATATCATTTCTCAGCAATGATTCAACTCCTATTTCAATATCTGATAAATATATATCTATTCCTTTCTTTACAATACTTCTACAGTTCAACACTAAAAATTTTATGTAATCTCTACTTGATTTCCAGTTCCCTGTTCCCTTATCACCACTCCCTAGGCCTCCCCATTTCCCTGAATGTACTTCCCTTTTACCCTTCCAAACAAATTTCCTAACTTATACGTACCACTGCGGTTTAAATGAAGGCAATCTGAGCGCAGATCCCTATCTGCTACCCACCCATTAGGGTCTAGATATTTCACTCCAAGTTTCCCACATACCCACTCCATAGTCTCATTTAAGACCTCAATACCTCCTACGTAGTATTCCACTGATTACAATCTCCACTTTCTTAAACTTCACCCGTGCTGCATTTTCCAGATCCCACTCATCTCCAACTATGTTAGTACTTATACCCACTTGCCTTACGTTGTTGGTACCACCGTGAAACACTATCACCTTCTCCTACCCCTCCTTCTTCTCTTCTACTTTCCTCAACATCTGCCTCAATCTAATTCCTGGATAACACTCTACCCTGGTTCCCTTTCCTCCATACACTTTCCCCACATGTCTAACAATGGAATCCCCCATGACCAGAACCTCAACCCTACCCACATCATTTGATCCACTCCCCTCCTGGTCAGCCCTATCTTTCCAGATAGCTGCAAACACCTCTTTGACACCTACTGTAACCTGTACTTTGTTTGAGGGGGCCTATCTTCCTTCCTGTCTTCTGTGAGAATCCTAATTATCTCCCTCAAACTCTACAACTCCTTCCTCATACCCCTCAATGCTTCGCCACACCTACAATTCCTACACTTGCACTCCTTAGACATTATTTACGGAAAAAAGGAAAAGAAAAGGGAAAAATAAAATTACTTGTGTGCAAAAAAAATGAACAGAGGGAAATATTGTATGGGATAGTACTCAAAGATCACACGACAATAAGGTAATTAATATATGACTACACTACAATACTACTTAGTCACACCCTACTTTTATCCTACAACACCCCTAACAGGATAAAAACTGCTGTTGATTACTGAATACCGAAAGTAATACACAAGAATTACACAATTCTAAACTGCAATTAAGTCTATCCTAATTACAACAACAGAATTTTAGTAAGAGAGTTTCTACGGATACCTCTACTGTACTGCACAAATATTTTACACCAATAAAACAAGCACGCTAAATTCTAATGAGATATTACTCGTATACTACTGTACAGCACACTACAATAATATTAAACTCCGTTCAGACGTATCCTAATTACAATATCGGTACCGTATGTCATTGCTAAGTACAAACAGAAATGAAAATTGCAAGTTTGAAATTTGCAAGAAGTGCTGTGCTCAAAAGGAAAGAAAAGGGAAACTACCTCACTCCCCTTTCCCTAGTATGTTTCTTCAGTGACGCCTAGGTTATCTACGACAGCTGTTGGCGGAACTGTGGAGGATCAAACCAGCCTTCGGGCTGAATACCCAACAACTGTACTCAAAGATTACCAACAAAGCTAAATGCTTAGACAGATTATTATTAATACTATGCTCTACTAGATACATACACAAAGATACACACGAATATAGCAGGCAAGATACGGTATCTAAATATACTGTATGTACACTAAAATTCTCAGCTGAAATGAGGTTGTATGATTTTTTACCACTCATGGATTACTATTATTTTCCCTACTACGCGGGACAGAGAACAAAAGTGTCCTTAAATGCTGAAAAATAAGAGGTTGTGTACAATAATTTCTGTCAAAACTACGCCGGGGGCTTGAACTGCAATATTATTGGGATATAGGAATTTGATTATTAACGTTTACTTGATGAATAAACGAAGCTAGAGAGTACAAAGTATGCAGGGAACTTAGACTACAAATTATCGGAATAAAGTAATCAGATGATTTTGTATTTGTTTACACAACTACCATGTGCATGTAGCAACAATTGTCAACAATCCAAAAACTGTTAAGTATCGTAACTATTCAGTGAAATTACCATGTATTCTCTTTAACTTCTTTTTAAATAGAAGTTTACAGGCGTATCGCGTTATTTAATTTAATAAATTATTACCTTCGTGATAATTTGAACGGATATCTATACGAATACCGGAAAAGTTGCGGCGGAAGTTACAATGAGTTACAACTCTTTATGATAATCTGCCTCCGTTAGCATTATACCAACGAACATACACGTTTAAAAACATTTTTTAAATGTTATTACCTAAAGTATTTCCTAAATCTAAATTCGAAACAAGGTACACTTAGCTACCCTACTTAACCTAGAAAACGTAATGTACTGAACACTAACTGAATTACTTGTGATGAAATTCAAATAAATATCACTACTCCCAATTTCTACCAACAAGCACTAAACACCAATATATAAATATCACTAAATGGATCACACACACACAATTAAACAATTTCAATATGTTTTAACTTCTTTATCACTACAATATTGCATGAGCTCTCTCAACAGCCCACCGTTCACGAGGGCATCCAACAATGCCTCCATTTTCCATTGTCCATTTTCTCCTTGCCGTGATAAAGAAGCCTCATTTCGAAGTAGTTTCTGTACATGAACAGCAATTTGAATACCCAACAGGAAAATATCGCAGAGGGATATCCTGTGATACGCTGGTTTAGATCTGAAAAAGAAACGTTCACTCTTTAATTTTAGTTTCAAGGAAAGATTTAGCCTTATTGAGACACTGGCACCATTTCGAGAAATAAAAATTCAAAATAAAGGAGTAGGAATAAGTCTACAGTCTTTACAAGACGTGCGAAATAATTCTGTCTACAAGTCCCATAGGCCTGCATGCAATCAAGAAAGCAGACATGATATATCTTGTCCAGTTCATTAAACCTAAATAAAAATCTTCTCGTATTTCTGAACGCTCAAGCAGTTAATATAAGTACTAGAACATTTTGACACGCCTGATTCTACAAATGAAAGAGTTATTCTATGATTTGTTATTAAATTATAATAATATTTGTATTGTCCGACTTAATAGGCTATTTAGTAGGATAATAAATCGGTTTGATTATACCTTTATGATGAATTTCGAAATGTTTAAATTTGGAGTTTCAGAGTAAAAGTGATCCATGTCAAGCATAGGTTCGAATTCCATGTGATGATGTAATAATAGTTGCAAATTACATTAAAATACTAATAAAATAATTTAAATTAAGCACAGTTTAACGTTGCTGAAGCAGAAATAACAGTTGGAAGTCAATTATTAACAACTGCGCCTAATCAAATTTGAGATCCGTTTTATGAGACATTAATCTCGTGGGCTTGGTTCACTTTTAACTCTGAATCCTACAATTGTGTCTAAATATCCTTGCTTGAATGTAAGTAAAATGAAAATATATTCAAGAACGAAATATTCAATCCGTCAATAGTCATTTAAAAACTGCATCCAACACTGTTCTATTTACTCTCGTTCTATTGCACAAACACAGTTATTTTCGCAATTATTTTCCCTCCATTGCAAGTACAATGTGTGTGATGTACACCTGCGATTTGACATGATTCTTGATTTTTCTTTTTCTTTGATTCGATTTGATTTGATTTGATTTGATTTGATTTGATTTGATTTGATTTGATTTGATTTGATTTGATTTGATTTGATTTGATTTGATTTGATTTGATTTGATTTGATTTGATTTGAACAATGACATGGACTTCATGCTCTATTTTTCTTTTATTATTTTTAAGATTCGGGAACTCACAATGCAGTCGCATTTTACGGGCATCGTCCGCTCCCAGCCGGTGTTCCAACGGAGGTATCTCACCGCATTCGGTTGCCAACCATTGGTCTTCTAGATAACGGATGTAAGCACATTTCTCATTTGTCTGAATTAACTGTTAAGGAGTGAACTACTTTGTCATTCACTTTCAAATGATGACCACCTCAATAGCCGCACTAACAGAACTGTTGTCTTAATCATTCGTGTGCATTTTTCAAAAATTAAATGAATCATTATCATCATCACAGTCCACTTGGAGACCTGGTTAGCAAGCTGACCTGTGGTCCAGGGGGTCCTGGGTTTGTTTGTCGGCCGTTATTCCACTGACGTGGGGACTGGGTGTTCCTATCGTCTTCAACACTATCTTCCGAATACAAGCACTTAGCTACTCGCCTCTAATCGCACGGCCAACTCACTCGGTCTCTACGCCTCTGTATTCGGAAGGTGGAGAGGGGCTGGTCCCCACTCTCGGCTGTCCTGAGAATGCTTTGCCGTTGTTTTCCATTCTTCTGCACTAAGGCGAGTGCCGGGACAGTTCCTAGTATAGTCCACGGCCGCCAACCCTCTCACCTTGTAACGGACCCAATAAGAAAAAACACATATATAACCGACGGGAGATTCGAGGACGTGGACTCCGATCAGGAGAGGCAGATAACAGCCTCGAACTGAAGACGTTGATTAATAATAATAATAATTCATGACAAGGAAAAAAAACTAACTACCAGCAATAAAAATCAAATGAAATTAAATGAGGGTTTATTAAGATAAAACGTAAATGCAAAAAGGAAGCCACCCAAAAAAAAAAAAAAAAATTGAAACATTATCACATACGTGCTTTTGTCCTTCAGGTTAGTAGAAGCTAGGATCGTAACCTTTTGAGCACAACATACCATAAACATATGGATAAACAATACCTCACGGCTTAATTGATATTTTCACAACATCTTCAAACACCTACATCAGGGAGGATCCTCACAGACTTATTTTGGTCATTTCTTTCCGCGAAGCAGTTCACATTATATTTTCCAACATTACTCAAACCTCCATCATTATTACAGCATCAAAAATGACCAACACAAGGATAAAAGATAACGCAGCCCCTCGGAGTAGAGCGAACAATAGTTACATGAAGGCAATGAAGGTATCGAGATGGCCAGGAGTGCAGCATCTCTGTACCAAAGAGCACGCAAAAGGCAAAGAAAATAAAGCGAGTGTGCGCATCACCCGAATTGAAATGAAACAAAATGGCGGCCATAAGTACGAGCAAAACGGTCATAAAATAGACCAAGATAAAAATAATAAACACAACACTCGAAGTGAAAACCAAGTGTACGAGGAATAAATGAAAAGGAAACATAAATTAACTAACCGATACGACATCCTTTTAGCCCCTCGCTCGCTCTCACACATGCACACAAACATTCAGGCATTGTCGACATCGGGCAACAATAGGGTCAATAACCTCTTTTCAAAACAGATCGTAAACACATGTAGTATGACTCACCTGGCCATAAGTTAGTTCCCGCGCACGACGTAGAAACGTGCACACTGCAAATATATATAAGCAGGACGATATGGACCCACGGCCCACGTACAAGCCCACCAACACAGGCACTGGCTACGACGTATCTCCGTGTCGACACCCAGAGCCTAGTAACATTTGGTGGCAATAAAGAAGTATAATGTCGTGCACATAATGACAATTCTCGTAGAGACCCAGTTACCTCGTCACCACCACCACAATAATGCCCGCAAACACACACCCATTCATATCGCGGGGCAAAGACGTATATCAGCCAGTCGCGATTACAAGGCACTTGAAACAGCCACAAGATAAACATAAA
The DNA here is from genome assembly GCF_040414725.1 of Anabrus simplex. Lineage (NCBI taxonomy): Eukaryota > Metazoa > Arthropoda > Insecta > Orthoptera > Tettigoniidae > Anabrus > Anabrus simplex. The sequence goes on along the minus strand of NC_090268.1, from coordinate 379,399,922 downwards.
ATAAAAGCGAAAACACAGCTCACATTACCTGAGGTTGAAGCTGATCAATTAAAAATCAGAATATGAATACAGACAGGGTTTAAACCTGATAAAAACCCATCGATAATTCAAAAATGCTACTCCGAGTAGAGGCGACTCCATCTTTCTTTCCTTCAGGTCATAACAACAACAAAGACTTCAAGTCAAAGAGATAAAAGACTCGCGGAAGGAAGGACCATCCGTTTACAAAGCAGGGACGCTGCCCTCTGCGGTACAGTTTGGGAAATAGTTAATAGTCTGTTTAGTGAAGTCAAACGAGAGCTAATGCATGCTCTTAACAATCACGTATAAACCTACATGTTATGAACATGCTAAACGAGCATGTTTCAACCTTCTCCCCCTGTGGGTGAGGGCGATAGAATAACACCCACGGTATCCCCTGCCTACGGTAAGAAGCGACTAAAAGGGGCGTCAGGGGCTCTGAACTTTGGAGCGTTGGTTGGCGACAACGGGGCCCTCAGCTGAGTCCTGGCATTGCTTCCACTTACTTGTGCCAGGCTCCTTACTTTTATCTATCCTATCCGACCTCCCTTGGTCAACTCTTGTTCTTTTCCGACCCTGACGGTATTACTGTACGTATGAAGATCTAGGGAGTCTTTCATTTTCACGCCGTGGCCCTTGTCTTCCTTTGGCCGTTACCTGCATTTTTCGAAGTGTCGGACCCCCTCCATTTTCCTCTCTGGTTTGTGTTATATAGAGGATAGTTGCCTAGTTGTACTTCCTCTTAAAACAATAATCGCCACCACCACCACCCTCTCACCTTCTCCGAGCATCTCCTTCTCCGATACGAATCCGGTGGCCTGAGAGATGGCGTCACCGTCTAGTAGCCCTGTATAAATTCACTGCCAATAATTCACTTACACGTCCACAATAATCACAGAAAATGTATTACACACAAGACAAACTGACTCATTTGGTTGAAGGCACTTTTATAATAATATTCAGAATATTAACAAGATAACTCAACTTATTTGGTTCACACTGGGAACTGTTTTTTATTCTGGAATAATCAAGTAAAATTTAGTTATTTCTTCAATATTATGATCAAAATAACTTATCTTGTTAGTTTCAAAAGATATAGAGCATTGACCTTGTTAGATTACAGTAAAAATGAAAAAAAAAAGAAAAAGAAAAATTGACTTATCTGTGAGTGAATTGAAAATTTAAAAGGCGAAACAAGGACAAACATGGAAAGACAAAAGGACAGTGTGAATTTCCACGTCTCCATGCCTTGCTCTCTTCAAATAGATTAGTCCCAGTCCTTCTACATTCAAAGTTCAAACCGCCATTGCTGGAACAGGCGCACTCTTGGTCGGATGAGTATTTCTTTCCCTTCACTTTTTTAATGTTAAAAACATTCCTTAGCAGACAAAGTAGGGGTCGCCATACTGCGAGAAACATAACATTAAGCAATATATGTATTAAGCAATGTATGTATAACTGCCGAAAGTTGAACGGCTAAAGGGACCGTAAAGGTTTCAAATTATGATTCGTGGATATCTCTATCAAACTATAAAAACATATTTCGAAAATTACTTCCGGCCTAAATGCAGTTCCGGAAAGCACCCTACTGTAAAATCGCTTGTTTCTTTATTCGGGTTTTTTTTTTGGCTATTTGTTTTACGTCGCACCGACACAGATAGGTCTTATCGCGACGACGGGACAGAAAGGGGCTAGGAATGGGAAGGAAGCGACCATGGCCTCAATTAAGGTACAGCCTGGCGTGAAAATGGGAAACGACGGAAAACCATTTTCAGGGCTGCCGACAGTGCGGTTCGAACCCACTACCTCTCGAATACTAGACACTGGCTGCACTTAAGCGACTGCACTTATCGAGCTCGGTAATTAGAACTTCGAGTTACATTTTCTGGTAGATAGTGATATTTGGCACAAACAAATTAAATTATGAATCCAATCAAATGGAAATTTCATACGAAGCTCGGTATATATTTTCATTTAAGGTAAATTGATATGAAAAGCTTATCGTGAGACGTTATTAAATTTCGTAATATGTCTCATCCCAGTTCCTCTTTCGCTCGTGAAATGAATGTATTTTCTTTAGAAAAGAAGAAGGAAATGAGTTTTCGTTGTTGCGAAGTGGGTTTGTACGTGCTACCATCTTCTGTGATGGGACTTGACTTGTGACGTCGTGTCGCTCCTTGCAAGGTGTGCCGCGGAGACAGGAGATGGAGAAACTCTATATGCATTTTACAAACTCTTCATCAGTTTGCTTCCATTCTTCCATCAACCTCTGTTTCGTTTCTTTTTACAGTCTTCCCTCTTTAACTAGACCAAAATGAAGAAAATAAAAGGAAGAGGAAGCTTTTTTTCAACTCTCTTCGTCGTAACTGCAGAGTTTTGGCTCAGCGAAGAAATAATTCAGCCATTAACTTCATTATTTTGAGATTTCATAGTGATTAAGATGTGATTGAGTGCAAGCTGAAGTAACAGAGTAGAGACAAAAATAGACCACTTCTCTTCCGTAAATTACAACCTAATCATCAATCTTTAGAGACTTGAGTTTCATCGAGTGTAAAACTTCAAACTTCACGTGATAGGGATCTGCATTTTTATTGTTAGAATAATACATTCAAATAGAGTTCCTGGATGTGAATCTCAAGGGTTATTTTATTGCTAAGAAGAAAAGTATATAATTAGGGCAAAGGGATGGATTATTGTTCTTCGTTATCAATCATTTAATTAATACAGATCTGCATTTAGGGCAGTCACCCAGGTGGCAGATTCCCTATCTGTTGTTTTCCTAGCCTTTTCTTAAATGATTTCAAAGAAATTGGAAATTGATATGTAAAGCGTAACGTGAGACGTTATTGAATTTCGTAATATATCTCATCCCAGTTCCTCTTTCGCTCGTGAAATGAATGTATTTTCTTTAAAAAATAAGAAGGAAATGAGTTTTCGTTGTTCCTATGAACGAATATTTGCCCCAGTTTGTCCTCTTGAATTCCAACTTTATCTTCATATTGTGATTTTTCCTACTTTTAAAGATGCCACTCAAACTTATTCGACCACTAATGTCATTCCACGCCATTTCTCCGCTGACAGCACGGCATACCACTTAAGCGAGCAGTTCGTCTTCTTTCTCCCAAGTCTTCCCAGCCCAAACTTTGCAACATTTTTGTAATGCTACTCTTTTGTCGGAAATCACCCAGAACAAATCGAGCTGCTTTTCTTTGGATTTTTTCCAGTTCTTGAATCAAGTAATTCTGGTGAGGGTCCCATACACTGGAACCATACTCTAGTTGGGGTCTTACCAGAGACATATATGCCCTCTCCTTTATATCCTTACTACAACCCCTAAACACCCTCATAGCCATGTGCAGAGATCTGTACCCTTTATTTAATATCCCATTTATGTGACTACCCCAATGAATATCTTTCCTTATATTAACACCTAGATACTTGCAATGATCCCCAAAAGGAACTTTCACCCCATCAACGCAGTAATTAAAACACAGAGGACTTTTCCTATTTGTGAAACTCACAACCTGACTTTTAACCCCGTTTATCAACATACCATTACCTACTGTCCATCTCGCAACATTATCGATGTCACGTTGCAGTTGCTCACAATCTTGTAACTTATTTATTACTCTTTACAGATTAACATCATCCGCAAAAGGCCTTACCTCTGATTCCACTTCTTTACTCATATCATTTATATATATAAGAAAACATAAAGGTCCAATAATACTGCCTTGAGGAATTCCCCTCATATTACAGCGTCAGATAAAGCTTCGCCTACTCTAATTCTCTGAGATCTATTTTCTAGAAATATAGCAACCCATTCAGTCACTCTTTTGTCTAGTCCAATTGCACTCATTTTTGCCAGTAGTCTCCCATGATCCACCCTATCAAATGCTTTAGACAGGTCAATCGCGATACAGTCCATTTGGTCACCTGAATCCAAGATATCTGCTATATCTTGCTGGAATCCTACAAGTTGAGCTTCAGTGGAACAACCTTTCCTAAAACCGAACTGCCTTCTATCGAACCAGTTATTAATTTCACAAACATGTCTAATATAATCAGAAAGAATGCCTTCCCAAAGCTTACATATGTTTGCACAATTGTGTTAGAAACTTTTTCCTTTTGGTATCTACCGCAATGTTTTTCACAGTGTGTGCTAGAGTACAGGAAATCTGATACACGATAACTCTTGTTTCTACGTACTTTGAAACGGAGCCCATGTAATGCCATCTTCTAACTACTAGCGCTAGTCAAATGAACATTTTAGTTATTTTATTACGTGAAGTAGTACATATATTTTCGTTAGTTTTTTACTTGCTCAGGGGCTGCCTGGCCGAAGCGGTAAAGGCGTGCTCGGTTCGCCCGGAAGGACGTGGGTTCGAATCCCCGTCAGGAAGTCGTAAAATTTAAGGAACGAGATTTCCACTTCCGGAGGTGCATATGGCCCTGAGGTTCACTCAGCCTACACCAAAAATGAGTACCAGGTTAATTCCTGGGGGCAAAGGCGGCCGGGCGTAGAGCTAACCACTCTACCCCATCACGTGCCGAGGTTAACAATGGTAGAAGCCTTTACCTTCAACTCCTCCAAGGGCCCTCATGGCCTGTACGGAGGTGACTTTGCTTTTTGCATTTTTTTTTTGTACTTACAGTAGACTCCATTACGTTCAATGCAAGTCCTCTAGTGCTCAAAAGTTCTTTGATGTCTCTAGAGAGAAAATTGTTAAGATGTCTGCTCAGTATTAATGCACCACCTTCATCTTTCATCTGAAAGGACTTTCCCCCACTACCTCTTTGAGTGGCCCAACATGTGATTATCACTAGGTACGAGGTTTGGTGAATATGGTGGATGTGGAAGACATTCAGAATGCAAGTCATAACCGTTACACGGACATTGTGGGGACGAGCATCATCATAACACTCTTATGGCATGCAGCATCATACTGAATCGTGATTTGTCGATTAATGTCAATAGGTTTCACACATTCACTAGTCAGAAACTTAATAACACACCCTTATTCTAACGTACACGTCTGTAGTGAGACAGCCATTGTTGCACTGGTATCCTGATGGTGTTTGCTTGTCTGCCGCCTAAAGGAAATTGCTTAATGTCTTGGTAATACTGTGGTTTTATTTATCGTACAGCTATGAGTACCGGGAGTGTCCGAGGACATGTTCGACTCGCCTGGTGTGGGTATTTCTGTTTGACGCACATAGGCGACCTGCGCGTCTGGATATGGGATGATGATAATGAAACCCGGTGTTGGCATATAGCCTACTCCTGTCAAATAACACCAAGGTATATGCTCAAGGCTTCACGTCCCAATCCTACAGACAAGTTAGCATCAACGCCACCATATTCCCTCACTACATATGAGCACCAACGGGACTCGAACCGACTAAGCACAGTATGCCAACGGATAGAATCGTGGTGCGATATTTCGAATTTTTATGACATTGTCGAAGTTTGCATTTGACTCGTCTTCGTATATGACGCATTTTGAATCAGCCTGGCCTCCACTCATTTGAGCTCATACCGTCTGTGGAGTAAAATTCCCTCCAAATTTCTTCCTTCTTTTTACTCATGGTACTCATTAGCTCTGTATATCCTGATATAGTTGGCAGTAGTAAATGGTCTTCATTATTCGAAGAAGGGGAGCTCTAACGCTAGTATATAAACTGGACGTGATGGTGTGAATTTTGAAAGACGCAAGGCTCCCTTCAAGTGAGTGGATTTGATTTTCTTCTTATTCTTCTTATTCTTCTTGTTTCATCCGCTTGGTCCACTCTGGTGAGCTTTCTTCTTAGCCCAGTATTCCTTCATCTCTGTACTTTGAGTTGCTTTCCTTTCTTCAGTCAACTTCACTCCCACTTCAGGACGCAATATTTTAGCTGTCAGTGACTGCAGAGTGTCAGACGTTCTGATCAGCGTTCTAAATGTATCCCTGTTGAATTTATCCTTGGGACCTATTTTTAACAATTCTAGATCCTTTAGAATCAGTTTCGTCCATTTATTATTTTCCCCTTCCCTCTAGATATGGTGTTGAAGATTCTTGAGGTAAGTCTCTTGCTGTCCATTCTGACTACCGGGTGACCGTAGACGATAAGTCTCCTTTTTCTCGTGACTGGTTTTATGCTCTCTATATGTTGGTAAAGGCCGTTGTTATGCCTGATTCTGTATTCACATCCCTCTTTAATGGAGTATGGGATGAGTTTCATTGGGAGTTGGAAGCGTTTCCATGTGGCGACGAAGTGACGAGTTATGGTATCGCGAGCTCCGAACATTATCCCTATTATTTCTATTTCCTGAAGGTGGTATTTAGATTTGTAGTAAGGGATAGTGGGTTTGTATTTGTTAATCTTTTCTAGATTAACCCCCTCTGGTTTAACGCTATGGTGCTCGAACATGACAGCCGGATCTAATATGAACCCTTGAGAGCTGTTGTCTTTAAAGGCTATGATGTCCAATTCTCTGCGAACTACAATTTATGGCCAGTCCGTGTACCTCCTCATGTACATTGAATCCCTTCTTTCTCAAGTCGCAATCAGCTGATGCAGGCGGTGGATAGGCAGCCGCTCACGAAGACCTCGGCTTGTCTGATACACTCCATTTCCATTGAAATATCACTTTTCAAAAATGTGTTGGATACATACGTATTCGGTGCAGATCTTCACTTGTTCTAGTGTAGGCTAGAAATCGAGAAAAAGCTCATGATTTTCACACGACAGGCAGGTACCTTTATCAGTGCTAGCCTTAACACGCAATAGTTCACCATTAGAAAGAGTGAATATAAATACCTTGGGACACGGCAGCAATACGCTGACGACATACCCATCTACACTAGTATGAGGAGAAATGACTATGCTGTCCGCGCGTTCGTTCATGTTCAGGCTTCTCACAACTTGCACAAATAATTAATACACCCATCTACATATTCTCTTCATGTAAAATTACATTGAAACAAGAGTGCCTTCCTATCCCCATGATTATTATGCCAATAGTGGTATTTTGAAGACACTGTCACCATGCATTACCAAAAATAGGTTGAATATTCCATAAAATAAAAATATATATATCACGGTTGGAAATCACCAATAATACAAATCTATATTTTGCCCTCCTAATCTAAAGAACTCTCAATCTTACTGATATTTCATTGCAAAATCACGCACATGCATTACATTGAATTTATATATTATAGGCCGGAAATTTTAGCCCATATAATAGAATTGCCACTCCCATCTAGGTGAATATATTTTAAACAATATGAAGACCACTCACAAGTCTCTCTCTAATTCAAGAATATATGCAATTTACATTATTGACCTAATTTATGTGATCTACATATTACATAACCGTGAATGTATTTGGATAATATTTAGATATTCTGTACTTATCGTCAAGTCGAGAAATCCGTGGTTCGGGCCCAGGAAAGGCCCTTATCGTCGATTAGCCTCTCATGGTGCTGTCGTGGGTCACATGTTCGATTCCTCTTCTAGTCCTGCTGAGCACGTTCATAATCCCAGGGTCCACTTCTTCACTGCAACAAGTCTAATAACGTTGAAATAAGTTGTGTCATTCACAAACACAATTTTTCGAAACTGTAACACAGTTCTTGCGGTCACGTTATTCAAATACATTCAATACTATCACTTGGACAAAGTTTTCCACACCGCGTATTTTGCATAATGTATATTATCACTCCCGAATACAGGTAAGGCCAGAACACCATTGGACCGTGTGTCTGCCTTCGACCTTTCACGTCAAGTGGATGTTGTCTCAACATGGCTGCCCCCTATATAATTTTACCTCTACACGAACAATAGACGGCGGTCAGTCCCTACCACATTTTTTCAAATCAGTGATTTTACGGGTTGTGTGACATCGGCAATGCGCTCAAATGTGTGACTCAGACTTTTAAGTAATTTATTTATGTGCGGAAAACGCATCGATCGGCGGTTTATTTAAAATCTATTATCAAAATGATACCTTTACGGGGATTCCCATCCGGAGTCTGCGTACTTAGTTGGCGTGTGAACGCTACTGGTGCTTATACCAGGTGGCTCAAGAACGCCGTACTTTCTACTTACAAATGTCCCGCATGCACAAATGATGAATGGGATGTCTACCAACTGATTTTCACAGGCGCACTACTGCCAGCGGGTAGGTTACGTCAGAATATGAAGAGATAAGGACCAGCCTGTCGCTCGCAGCATGTTACTCAGCGTTACAGGTCTAATGCACCCCTTGCAATAGTAAACATCGTTTTCCACCGCATATTTCTAGGCTGGTGTATGGTACAGCCGCACTATATTTGCTATCAGCATATCGGCAATGAATGTTGTGTTCAGCAGCGACAAATACACAGACATTATTTTAATCTAGACAACCTGGTCGGAATGCAGCCGAAGCTCCAAACAGACGTAGGCCAATGTCTTTTGCGCACGTATTTCACCGAACAGTATTAGTTTTTGTTTCAAACAAGCAACTCTATTATCGAGTGGAATTTCTACACGTTTATAAATTATTAAGTTATTAAATTGACTTTTCTGCATCTTTGGCGTGTTTACAAACAGTGGCGGTGATTAGGGGGTGGGGCGAGGAGGGACAGTGGCACCCTCCCCCAACTTTTTGGAATAAACATTACATTTTCTTCCTCTTTAGTCAGCTGGAACTAGGAATTATTAAGAAAAGCTATTTGTACAAGTCTTGTTGTCTTATCTGCTAATTATTTCCTTTATTTCTTAATTATTAACATAATTATTGGCGGAAATATGCACAAAATGCCGTTCGTCGCGGATAAACGATTTGTATAGCGCTACGGCAGGTAGTGGAGACTTTGCATGTGCTGTGAGGAAGGGTAGTAGGGGTACATATTTTTTTGACAAGGTCGTGGACACCGAGTTATAATTCACCCGCTTGCCAGCGCATCCATCAGTCTGGCACACTCTTTTAGTGCCAATTATTTTCTTAGTGTGTATTCAAATACTAAATGATTTTTAATTGCATAATCATGCCGTACTTCTATTTAATTGTACCGGGCAAGCTGGCCCTGTGGTTAGAGGCGCGCTAATGTGAGCTTGCACCCGGGAGATAGTGGTTTCATTTCCCACTGTCGGCAGCCTTGAAGATGGATTTCCGTGGTCTCCCATTTTCACACCAGGCAAGTGCTGGGGCTGTACCTTAATTAAGGCCATGGTCTCCTCCTTTCCACGCGTAGCTCTTTCCTGTTTCATCGTTGCCATAAGTCGTATCTGTGTCGCGGCGACGTAAAGTCAATTGTAAAAAAAAAAATTTATTGTAATGTCAACGGGAGAAAATACCAACTTTACTATCACCGGACTAAATTCTATCGTTTGTGTCATGTTATTTATTATGTAATGTAATTAACCTGCCCCGTGATTTATATGTAATAATACTTTTTTGAGATTGTGATTAAATGCTTTATACTAAAATTTGCACCAGGTCTCACAAACAAACCACGGGGTAGGTTAAATAGATTTACTTAATAAATAACATAACACAAAACAAATAATCTAGCCCAATGAAAGGAACGTTGGTATTATCTCCCGTTGAAATTACAATTACAATTGAATTTATTTTACAATTGGCTTTACGTCCGCCTCTGTGGTGTAGTGGTTAGTGTGATTAGCTGCCACCCCCGGAGAGCCGGGTTCGATTCCCGGCTCTGCCACGATGTTTTGAAAAGTGGTACGAACGCTGGAACGGGGTCTACTCAGCCTCGGGAGGTCGATTGGGTAGAGGTGGGTTCGATTGCCACCTTAGCCCTCCTCGAAGTGGTTTTCCGTGGTTTCCCACTTCTCCTTCAGGCAAACGCCGGGATGGTCCCTAACTTAAGGCCACGGCCGCTTCCTTCCCTCTTAATTGTCTAACCCTTCCAAACTTCCCATTCCCCACCAAGGTCCCTTTTCAGCATAACAGGTGAGGCCGCCTGCGAGAGGTACTGGTCATCCTCCTCAGTAGTATACCGACCCAATGTCTCACCTTACAGGACACTGACCTTGAGGCAGTAGAGGTGGGATCCCTCGCTGAGTCCGAGGAAAAATCAACCTTGAAAGGTAAGCAGATTAAGAAGAAGAATTGGCTTTACGTCGCACCGACACAGATACGATTTATGGCGACGAGACAGGAAAGAGCTACGCGTTGAAAGAAAGAGTCCGTGGCCTTAATTAAGGTACAGCCCTAGCACTTGCCTGGTGTGAAAATGGGAAACCACGGAAAAACATCTTCAGGCCTGCCGACAGTAGGATTCGAAACCACCATCTCCCGAGTATATGCTCACAGCTGCGCGCCCCTAACCCGCACGGCCTGCTCGCCCGGTGCAATTAAATAGAAATACGGCATGATTATGCAATTAAAATAATTTAGTATTTGAATACACACTAAGAAACTAACAGACACTAAACGAGACTGCCAGACGGGCGGATGCGCGCGGTAAGCGGGTGAATTATAACTCAGTGTCCAAAACCTTGTCAAAAAATATGTACCCCTACTACCCTTCCTCACGACATATGCAAAGTCTCCACTACCTGCGGTAGCGCTATACAAATCGCTTAGCCGCGACGAACGTCATTTTGTGCGTCTTTCCGCCAATAATTATGTTAATAATTAAGAAATAAAGGAAATAATTAGCAGATAAGACAACAAGGCTTGTATAAATAGCTTTTTTTAATAATTCCGAGTTCCAGCTGACTAAAGTGGAAGAAAATGTAATGTTTACTCCAAAATGTTGGGGGAGGGTGCCACTGTCCCTCCTCGCCGCACCCCTAATCACCGCTACTGTCTGCAAACACTCCAGAGATGCAGACAAGTACATTTAGTAACTTATTAATTTATACTCGTGTAGACATTCCACTCGATAATAGAGTTGCTTGTATGAAACAAAAACTAATACTGTTCGGTGAAATACGTGCGCAGAAGACATTGGCCTACGTCTGTTTGGAGCTTCGGCTGCATACCGACCAGGTTGTCCAGATTAAAATAATGTCTGTGTATTGGTCGCTGCTGAACACACTACCCATTGCCGATATGCTGACAGCAAATTTAGTGCGGCTGTACCATACACCAGCCTAGAAATATGCGGTGGAAAACGATGTTTACTGTTTCAAGGGGTGCATTAGACCTGTAACGCTGAGTAACATGCTGCGAGCGACAGGCTGGTCCTTATCTCTTCATATTCTGACGTAACCTACCCGCTGGCAGTAGTGCGCCTGTGAAAATCAGTTGGTAGACATCCCATTCATCATTTATGCATGCGGGACATTTGTAAGTAGAAAGTACGGCGTTCTTGAGCCACCTGGTATAATCCAATGGTAGCGGAATTTTCCACACGTTAAAATTTTATAAACAACTCGAATTTTGGCAGAGGTCTATTATGAAAACCTATGACATGCCGAGGTTTCCCTTACTAATTATTATGCATATCTCGAAATCTTACAATACAAATCATACTTGGACGTTGGCATTGCCGTGTTTTGGCCATTTTTAGTGGGTGGAGTTATTAGTGTAGATTTTCTTTCCTTGTCATTTTTCATAGCTCGCTCTCTTTCTGGAAATTCCTTCAGCTATGACGGACTTGTGTTTACACCACCAAGTCGGAGGCGTTGTGCAAACTGATGCAACCTAATGATGCAACTTTCTGTAACACGGAAAAGGGAGCTTGACAAAAGTTTTCACCGCCTAAATGAATTATTAAATAAATATGTAAATGACCGACACGGTCACAATACTTTATTTTAAAACCTTAAGTTATAACAATAAAATATTTTTAATAGATGAACTCATTTGCACACTCGCATATGAAATTCGTTCAAGTAGTATAGTGTATTCCATGAAATAGACCCCGAAAATCATTTTCCCCTCTCCTGAAAAATTACCGATTTGTTGGCTACATCCTTGTTCCGGGGAAGTCTTCAATTATGGAGCTCTTTGGTGGTGAGATAACGACCCCTGAATAGAAAGCCAAATATAACGGCCGAGAAGATTCGTCGCGCAGACTAAGTGTCATCTCATAATCTTCAGGCCTTCGAGCTGAGCAGCGTATCATCTGCGCTGGACCACCATTGGGTTTGGTTCGATCGGTAAATCAGTGTCGAATGGGGCTCCATAGGCTGTTGTCTACACTTATCTATGTATTAACAGACTCTACTAAAACAGGAGCCTCCTTGACTCAGGCGGCAGCACGCCAGCCTCTCACTGCTGGTTTCCGTGGTTCAAATCCCGGTCATTCCATGTGAGATTTGTGCTGGACAAAGCGGAGGTGGAACAGGATTTTCTCAGGGTACCCCTGTATTCCCTGTCATATTTCATTCCAGCAATATACCCCAATATCCTTTCATTTCATCTGTCATTGATTAATCATTGTCCCAGAAGAGTGCGACAGGCTTCGGCAGCCGGTACAATTCCTATACTCGCCGCTAGATGAGGGCTTCATTCATTCCATTCCTGACCCGGTCAAATGACTGGAAACAGGCTGTGAATTTTCATTTTTCACTTAAAACAGCTTTTGCGAATTCTACTGAACAGATTTATTTCAATTCTGTTTTATTCTCTCCGGAATTACCTGCCGATGAATCTCTAAGTTCAGCCAACTTTGAATACTCTTAAAATCAAATCATTAAATGATCACTCCAGTAATTGCAGACGAAGGCTTACCCTAAACCGCAATACATTATGTTCTTAGCAGGCAGCTAAGCGACTGACTAACATATGATTTTTATCCTTAGTCATTTAATTGCATGAAGCCATGTTTAATTACTACATGTGAAGCCAGAGAATTGGCACTTCCACTACTAGATGCTCTTCGATTCTCTGACCTTCCCCAGCTTCTTAATATACTCAACAGATGGCAGGACGTTCCTAATTACTTATACGCTTCTAAGACAAATCAGTCTACGTACGCACAGACAGGAAGTATCAACAAACTGTTGAAAAAGTGGGTGTCTACTTACCCGAACCAGTATACAGCCACGGCCAATTGCATCTCGAGCAATATCGTTTGAAAATACGGCCAAGTGGTCGAAGCACAGTGAATATTGTATATAAAGAAGTGCTCTGAACTATATTACCGGAATTAAATGTTCATAAAAATATTTAAAAGGGCAGGCAAAACAATATGTCTGCGACAGGCACATCAAGACGAGTTATCTGACCTATTTATAAGGTGTGACTATTACTCACTTTATCAAAAAACATGAAACTAATTTAAAATGAAACAATATTAAAATATTCATAAAACAAAATACTCAATCGTCGGACTGTGTACTCACAATTAGTACTTACCTGATTTCTTACAGATATATTGTTGTTGGGCGCCAGCTACAAATAGTTGTAACGATAATAGAATGTGAGTCTTGAATATCTCTAGGGTGTGTGGTAATAAGCTTACTTTGATAGTATAACATACAGGTTCTGGGAAAGGGAGATTGGCGTTCGGTTTCCCCCTTAAAATGTGAGGTTATATGACCTACTATTGAAATGAAACAATTAATTTATTAGGTACTAAATAAAATATATTCTTTAAAAGTTGACTTTAACGAGTGAGATTTACTGCGATAATTCAAAAGATGATATAAAACTCCGACATTATAACTGAAGGAAACTCTGGGCATAAAATGTGAATCTTGACCGGACATTTAAAAGTTGTACAAGAAATTTATCCCTCACCGGTTGACTTTACAGTACCTTCAACACTTTGAGTGTTGTTACGACATATTCCTTTGAGTTGGTATCAGCTGTAGGTATCTCAAGCCTAATTTGGTGATGTATACTTTTAGTTTCACAAACGAGGTATAACATGACTTGAAATTATATTCACACTTTACAGTCAAATTTACAAGTAATTCACTGATAACTGTTAGTCTGCATTACGACGACTCAATATTCGGCTGTCACCGAACTGACACAAGAACTCGACCGAACAGACACACGAAACATACTCCGAACATATCATCCACTAGCAGTTACCCGCGGCTTCGCTCGCGTGGATTTCGTAAAATAATAAAAGTAATCGTTCCTCGGTACTCAAGTATAAACATTCACCGACAAATTGAGTTTCATTTACCCCGGAAATTATTTGTAAACCACGTTTTTGTTATTGCCTTTTGGGGCTAATATGACCATGCAACATAGAACTGTACATATGGGAACAGTTTTCTCTCAAATCGAAAAAGAAGTTTATTTTTAAAGTAGATTCCAAATATATATCTCCACGTCGTAATATTTTCAGTTTTTGAGATAGGCTATAAGAATCCCCATAAAAGGAATTTAACCTCTTTATCAGTCCCTCACAGTTTCCGAAAACAAAAAGAAATACATGTTCCTTTGCTTTAAAAAGAGATTACAAATACTAATTTTCGCGTCTGTAACATCATCAGTTTATGAGATATAAGCATCCTCATTAAAAATTATTCACTTGTTTTTTACTTCTTTTCACTCCCCGTTAAGTGCCTTCTCCGAAAATAAAAAGTAGGTGTTCCTGTAATTTTAAAGGACTTTCCAAATACCAAGTTTCATGTCTGTAACACGTTAAGTTGTTGACGTATATTGTAGATATACTGGTACTCATTTTCAAAATTCACCCACTTTTTCAAATCTTTTCAACCCCTTAAGTGGATTTTCCGATAACAAAAAAGTGCGTGTTTCTTTACTTTTAAAGGAAATTCAAAATTACCAAATTTCACGTCTCTAACATCTTCAGTTTTAGAGATATAAGTATCCTCATAAGATGAACTCAACTCCTTTTTCAATTTTTTCTACCCCCTCTCCCTTTAAGTGGACTTTCCGAAAACCAAAAGTATGTGTGTCTTTATTTTTAAAGGAGATTCAAAGTACCAGCTTTAACGTGTGTAACATCTTCAGTTTCTGAGATATAAGTATCCTCTTAAACAGAATTCAAATCCTTCTTATTTTCATCCCTCCCCCAAATTCGATTTTCTGAAAACAATAAAATACGTGTTTATTTTTAAAGGAGATTCCAAATACCAAGTTTCACGTGTGTAACATCTTTATCTTTTAGAGATATAAGTATCCTCATACAAATAATTAAACGAAAAATACGTGTTTATTTATAAAGGAGCTTCGAAATACCAATTATCAGGACTGTAACATCTTCAGTTTTCGAGATATGTGTCCTCATAAAAGGAATTCAATTCCCTTTCACCCCTCCCCATGTTTTTCCTCCTAAAATGCGCGTTTCCTTATTTTAAAGGAGATTCCAAATACCAATTTTCACGTCTGTATCAACGTTAGTTTTCATAAGATATAAATATCCTCATACAAATAATTCAATATATTTTTCAATCCTTTCACCCCCTTACTTGGATTTTCCGAAATCAAAGGAATATGTGTTACTTTACTTTCATAGAATTCAACCCACTTTTCAGTCCTTTCTACCTGCCCCTCTCCCGAGTGGTTTTTCCGAAAACAAAAATTATGTGTTTCTTATTTTTGAAATGGATTAGAAGTAACAATTTTCACTTCTATAACATGTTAAGTTTTTGAAGTATACTGTACTGTAGATATGCCCATTCTAAAAATTCATCCTTTTCTTTGTTCCCCTTAGGTGGATTTTCGGAAAATATTATCCATCTCTTTACTTTTACAGGAGATTCCATGTACCAGTTTTGAAGTCTGTAACATGTTAAGTGTCTGAGATATATTGTAGGCCTAGATATATATTTTTAGAATTCCCCCCCCCCCCGTTTGTCACTCCCGTTCACCCCTATTCTTTGGATTTTTCAAAAACAAAAAATACATGTTTCTTTATTTTTAAAGGAGATCCCAAATACCAATTTTCACGTCTGTAACATCTTCAGTTCTTGAGATATAAGTCTCCTCATAAAAGGTGTTCAACCAATTTTGCCCCTTTTTCACCCCTCTTAATGGGATTTTCCAAAAACAAAAAATGCATGTTTCTTTATTTTTAAGGGAGATTCCAAATACTGAATTTCATGTCTTTAAACTGTTCAGTTTTCGAGATATATATATTCTCATTTAAAAATGTCACGCCTTTTTCACCCCCTTAGCAACAAAATATACTTGTTTCTTTAGTTTTAGAAAATATTCTAAATACCAATTTTTACATGTGTAAACTTTAAACGTTTTGAGTTATAGATACACTCATTTTAAAAATTCACCGCATTTTTCACCCCCAATTAATTATATTTTCCAAAAAAATATATTTCTTATTTTTAAAGGAGATTCCAAATAGCAATTTTCAGGTCTGTAATATCTTCAGTTTCTGAGATATAAGTATCCTCATTAAAGGCATTCAACCCATTTTTTACCCCCTTTTCACCCCTCCTATTGGGATTTTCCGAAAACAAAAAAGTACGTCTTTCTTTATTTTTAAAGGAGATTTTAAATACCAATTTTTACATCTGTAAACTTTCAAAGTTTTGAAATATAGATACACGTATTTTAAAAATTCACCCCCTTTCCACCCTCCCATTAATTGGATTTTCCAAGAACAAAAATGCGTGTTTCTTTATTTTTAATGGAGATCCCAAATACCAATTTTCAGGTATGTAACATCTTCAGTTTTTGAGATATGTCTCCTCATAAAAGGTGTTCAACCTAATTTGCTCCTTTTTTCACCTCTCTTAATGAGATTTTCCAAAAGCAAATAGATGCGTTTTTCTTTATTTTTAAAGGAAATTCCAAATACCGAATTTCATGTCTATAAACTGTTCAGTTTTCGAGATATAGATATCCTCATTTAATAATTTCACACCCCTTTTCACCCCCTTAGCAACAAAAAATATGTTTCTTTATTTTAAAGGAGATTATAAATACCAATTTTTACATCTGTAAACTTTTAAAGTTTTGAGATATAGATGCACTAATTTTTAAAATGTCTAAAAATTCACCAGTTTTCAAGATACAGATACACTCATTTTAAAAATGCATCCCCGTTTTCACCCCCTTAGCGACGGAATGTACAAAAATCCTCCCTTAGCGAGCACCTACATTGTAATATAAATGTGTTCTCAAAATTTCATTTCGTTATGTCCAGTAGTTTTGACTCAGCGATGATGAATCAGTCAGTCAGTCAGTCAGTCAGTCAGTCAGTCAGTCAGTCAGTCAGTCAGTCAGTCAGTCAGGATATATTATTTTATATATATATTTGGTCACTGACGATTAGGTATCCATGCGACTGCTTCTTCTTCATCTTCCTGACTCACTGACCAACTGCGGCCTAACTCTCCTTCCAACTGATTCAACTATCCAACTGAATGCCGCTATAGGGTACAGCCCATATATGTAGACATAAGTTATCACATGGTATAACACCCACGTCAGAGCTAAAAACAGATATGATGTTACTCCCACCCAATTACAAATGTTACATATTGTGATCAAGTAGCCTCAAGCAAACAAGGAATTCCCTAAATATGATCTCATCGCTAAATGCATACAATGACAGAGCGATGACTCGACAGTTACTGTAATAGTATTGCACCATGTGTTGCAATGTTTTAAAAGGTAGTATCACAAATAATATATCCATATCTGATATTAGGCATTAAGTCTCACTCTACATAATTTTGATACTAATATACACACATATATATATACACAATAAATTAACTACAATGAAGCAAGCGATAATTAATTAATACATACCGAAGTCAGATTATAGAATTGAATCAAACAATAACAGTAGTTACAATAATAGTAATAATAATAATATACATACAATAATAATAATATAATAATACCGATGAATGCTTGTAACGGAATTTGAACCATTACAAAGAAATGCTGCGAAGCTGCACGGGTCCTCTAGTAACATTAATTTTTCAACTTCAAAGGAGTGAAATGTGTTATCTTAGTTCTAATCTGTTTCAGCTTCTTAATGTTCTAGGGAAGTTATCCAAGAAACGTCTGTCCTGACACAGTGTTATTTACAGTTTTCGTTCACAGCTCTTTTATTGGTTTCTGTGCGGGAAATAAAAATATAATTTCTCTACTCATAAAATGTACAGAAGTGTAAATTGAATATTAAACCTAGCCATCTTTTATAGACTATACCGCTCAGAAATTTGATGATGTGATTACGGCTGGTGTATATTTGTAGCTGAGGTAATAAAAGTAAGCCATGCAAACTTTTTATTGCGGATGTAATCACTGTCTGTGTTTACAAGCTAATTTACCGCAGCACTGCGAGTTAAAAATCGATTGTGAATGAAGCATCCAGGTCATCACGAAAGTCATGAGTGCTCTATAAATAGTATTTCACTGCCTCGGGCACGATGAAATTAACGAGAGAGGGAGAGAAGGATGCGCCACGCCTTAAAAAATGATGGTTATTACGATGGAGAACATGAAAAATGAAATATGGTGTAAGTTCACGAGAATATTACCCCAACTCCCTGTTCATGTTATGCGTCAATATTTTGCACAAAATACTCAAAGTCTGCTCTTCTAACTGAGGTCTGTAGCCATCACCAAGTTTATGCCACATAGGGCCTAATTTGTTTCTGTCTCTGACTAGCCGGCATTGACAGGCGGATAGTTGATGTCATTTACTTTTTTTTACACTATGGGTCACGCGTAAGCTGTTTCTTACGTCACTGGTAACAAAATCAGTCCTTTCTGTCCTAAGTACACCTCCTGTACCAGGAATAGCGAACTTATGACACGTGTGCCACTAGGTAATACGATGTGTGTGGCACAAACATACTAATATACCCTAACATTACGCTTGATAAAGAAGCACAAAAGAACCTCGTTTATCCGGGAGAAGTAGGACCGGAACTGATCCGGATTACCGAAAATCCGGATAATCCGGAAAAACTATAAAGCTGAATACAGTACATGTTATATAATATATTAATATAAGTTCTACAGAAATACCTTTTTTCAATTGTACCAAAAATATAAGAAAAATGTTCTTACATTTACGACTGTTTTATGGGCTAAAATAATGTGTGAGCTTTTTATGTTACCCATTTGTATAGCGTGTGCGCGCTTCACGATCACGAAGACGTTTTACTAACATCAGTTCTGCCGGTGTGGTTTCAGTCTGGGATTCTAAACAGGCCATCAGTTTGTCCAGCTTCATTGTTGCCTCTCCATGAGTCATTGTTTCATCTGCGGGAGTGCCGGTTCATTTTCAAATTCACCATCACTCTCCTCATTTCCTGCCGAGAAACAAGAGGCAACAATTTATTCATCTGTCATTATGCCGTAGCCTAAATTACAGTCATTTCTCATCCAGTCATTTACGTCGTTCACATCTACGTCCGAGCATCCTGGAATGCGTTCAAATGTGTCACGGAACTCAGAAGAGTCCACGGTTTTTCGTTCTCAATTCCAGGCGAATGCCGGGACGGTACCTTTGATAGACCGCGGCCGACTTACTTCCAATCCCTGTCCTTAACTATCCTTGGCGGAAAAGACATTCAAGAAGAATCGACCCTGTAAAATAAATACTCTATAAGTTAACATAAATTTTTATTATTTTCGATCCGGATAAACCGAAGATCCGGATTAATGAGGGCCGGATAAACAAGGTTCTTGTGTATGTTTTACTAATTTTATTCGGTTAAAGCGGAGCCTCTTTGTCTAAGGTTAAATGCCTGGAAACAGGCGGAGGATTTTCATTAGGTTGAAGCAAAAAACATACTTGATTCTTCAAATTTACATCTTTTTAAAATGTACTTTTCGGTGATGTTTGCAAGATAAAATCATGAAACATTCAGTTGTATGGATTTGTATATAACGCAATCTAATGAAAAAATGAAAATGAAAATCCACAGCTGGGTCGGGAATGGAATGAATGAAGTCCCCATCTAGCGGCGAGGAATAGAATTGTGCCGGCTGCCGAAACCTGTCGCACTCCTCTAGGGTAATGATTAATGAATGACAGATGAAATGAAATGATATTGGAGGGCGTTTCTGGAATGAAAGATGACAGGGAAAACCGGAGTACCCGGAGAAAACCCTGTCCTGGCTTCGCTTTGTCCAGCACAAATCTCACATGGAATGACCGGGTTTTGATCCACGTAACCCAGCTGTGAGAGGTCGGTGCGCTGCCACCTGGGCCACAGAGGCTTGTGTAATGCAATCTGATACCTAAAATAAATCAAAGGAGAGGATTTCATGATCATTTTTAAAGGAAGATTACCGATGGCACACTAGACAATAGAGAATAATAGACACGACCTTAAATGACAGACTAGTCTGGGAAGGTTTGCCATCCCTGTCCTATACCTTTCTGGAAGGATTTTAGGATTTTAAGATATGTACATGTAAGCTCACCTCCGGTGGGGAAGTGCCTGGGAAGGGCGCGCCACCTTGAGGGGTAGATACGAATTTACTTTTACGAAAATGTTACAAACTTTGTGCTGGCTGGTCTTGGAACTGATGGGACATGCTGCTCGACTAAGTGATGTGCTCCGAGCTGTTAGTAGAGAGATGGCATGGCATTAAATTAGCAGACGAATATATTTGAATGGCCTTTCTTTAAAGCAAGGAAATTCATAATATGAAGATAAAATTGGAATTCAAGAGGACAAATTGGGGTAAATATCCGTTTTTAGGAAAAGGATGTAGAATAACTTACCAAAGGTGTTATTCGATACATTTACAACTTCTTTGAAGTTATTCAAGAAAAGAGTAGTTAAGCAACAGAGAGACAGGGCGACAGCCATAAATGCAGAGCTGTGTAAATGGGTTGATTGGCTGATATTAATGTAGGAAAGGACATAAAATAACGATACAATTCATTAGAATGACTTTTCAAGGGAGATGTTTGATAAATTCTTTGAAAGCGTTTAAGAAAATACTAGTTAAACAGCTACCAGCTGGGCGATATCCCCAGATGCAGATCTATGGTGACTGATTGGTCGTACGCCAATATGGAGCCCTTCTTTGTGGAAATCATTCGGTGTACATCTCCGCAGCTGCATGAACATTCTGTCCTACTTCACCGTAAATTAAAATAATGTCCAAATATTCCACCTATAAGAACTGTGCGATAGCTAAGAGTTGCGTGGTCACTAGTCATGTCGCCGGGCTGTGTAGCTCAGAGGTTGGAGCGATGGCCTTCTGAACTCAAGTTGACGGGTTTGATACCGGCTTAGTCCGGTGGTATTTGAAGGTACCCAAATACGCCAACCTGGTGGCGGTGGATTGATTGGTACTGAGGGGCAAAATTCTGACACCTTAACGATTTCGAAAACCGTAAAGTAGCTTGTGAGACACAGAACCGATAACATTATTATGCTTGACCGGGCTGTAAACATTACGTCACAAGTCGTTCCTTCCCTCCCACTTCATCGTAGCTGCGTTACCACATGTTTTATCGTCTTCAGTCATTTTTAACCGAACTTCAGAGTATTTTGCTTCGATGGGGAGCATATTTGACATAACTTGGTTAAGATTTAACGATTGGTCCAAGTTAAATTGAAGGTTGTGTAATATCAATTAAGAGTTTATTCGGTGATTTTATGGTACCATGTTTGGGTATTTTGATCGGTGGACATCCTGACAATAGATGAAAATTTGGAAATTGATGTCGAGGAATCAAAATTTCACATACAAACAAGAGTTTAAATAAATGCAAACTCAGAAGGCCATTGAGTTAATCATTAAGCATACAATGTATTTTTTTTATTCATTTCTCAGAGAGTTTACTCGGAGTGTGTTTTTTTTTTTTGTCGACAAGTAACGTAATTTTTATTTAATGTCTTTATTCTTCTGTTCTTGTTTGATTTTCTCAATAAATATCCAGTGAGTAAAATTCTATTTCTTCTTATTTCAGTTTCAAGTAGTTAATATTTTCCCTCTTAAGACGAAGTGACTACAACGAACAGCAACCACCCCTGAAATAAAGAAGTCTCCGTGAGCTTGTGCTCACGGTGCCGAAGTTCTCAGATCGTCAAAAACAAATGTGCAATACACAGAAGTGTCCCCATCCCCGCTGATTAAATATAATTTGATAAGCGATCGCCTCCTACGCTCAAGGTTACATCGTCGAAACTTACCTCAGTCGGAAAATGAAATGAAATGAAATGGCGTATGGCTTTTAGTGCCGGGAGTGTCCGAGGACATGTTCGGGTCGCCAGGTGCATGTCTTTTGATTTGACTCCCATAGGCGACCTGCGCGTCGTGATGACGATGAAATGATGATGAAGACGACACATACACCCAGCCCCCGTGTCAGCCAAAGTAACCAATGATGTTTAAAATTCCCGACCCTGCCGGGAATCGAACCCGGGACTCCTGTGACCTAAGGCCAGCACGCTAACCATTTAGCCATGGAGCCGGACGGTTGGCAAATAAGAACTATTAACTGCGAAAGATCCCTATCAGCAGTTTTGCTCTTAGTTTTCCAGCTCTTTAGGGTGTAAAATTAGAAACTATGGAAAACCATTTTTAGGACTACAGAAGACGAGAACTAAACTCAGCATCTCCAGAATACATTCCTTGTTGTTTACAGAAATCAACGGAAGTTAATGGGGGAGACTTCAGACGGTGTTCGTTACTCCTGAAGTTCGAGAAAGATTAAATTATAATAATAATAATAATAATAATAATAATAATGGATTTCATCATCATCATCATCTGTTTACCCTCCAGGTTCTGTTTTTCCCTCGGACTCAGCGAGGGATCCCACCTCTACCGCCTCAAGGGCAGTGTCCTGGAGCTTCAGACTCTTGGTCGTGGGATACAACTGGGGAGAATGACCAGTACCTCTCCCAGGCGGCCTCACCTGCTATGGTGAACAGGGGCCTTGTGGAGGGATGGGAAGATCGGATGGGATAGGCAAGGAAGAGGGAAGGAAGCGGCCGTGGCCTGAAGTTAGGTACCATCCCGGCATTCGCCTGGAGGAGAAGTGGGAAACCACGGAAAACCACTTCCAGGATGGCTGAGGTGGGAATCGAACCCACCTCTACTCAGTTGACCTCCCGAGGCTGAGTGGACCCCGTTCCAGCCCTCGTACCACTTTTCAAATTTCGTGGCAGAGCCGGGAATCGAACCCGGACCTCCGGGGGTGGCAGCTAATCACGCTAACCACTACACCACAGAGGCGGCTAATAATGGATTTACGTCCCGTTAACTTCTTTTGCGGTTCTTGGGGACGGTGAGGTGTTTTAATTTGATGCTTCAGGAGTACTTTTACGTGTCAATAAATCTACCCACACGAAGATGACGTATTTAAGCACCTTCAAATACCACCGGACTGAGCCAGGGTCGAAATTGCCAAGTTGGGGTCGAAAACCCAGCTCCTCAACCGTCTTAACCACTCAGCCTGGCAAGAGATACAGATATGACAATTGCATACTGATACAAGAAGTTGAGTAGTACAGAGGAGAGGACAATTTTTTTAGTTAAATGGACACGTGTTCAATGCTTGAATATAACCAATGCTTTCTTTTGTCATCGTTTCAAATTAATATATATTTAGAAAACATATTATACTTTATACTGCTATTAGGTTCCTTGGAAAAATAGAGAATCATTCTTTGTTTTAGTGGCTTTTGGGTTCGATTCTCGACTGGGTTAGTGATTTTCCTGCTTCTGAGTTCGAATCCGACTAGGTTGGTGATTTTACTGCTTCTGGTTAGTTCCTCGGTCCCTGGCAGAGTTTGTCTAAATATCCACTCTTCATTTACACATGATAGTTGAATACGTCCCTCTACCAAAATTTAGCGTCAGGAAGAATATCTCACCATAAAATTTGGCCATGTCCTCATGTATTACATAGATCGCATCTGCGACTTCAGCAACGTAAAATAATGGAGGAAGACGATGATGCAATATGTTATACTAAGGTGATATTTCTTCAGCTTATCCTAGGTATTTCTGGTATCACTGTTGCCACCTGACTCATGTGAGGTATCCTATACGCCACGTAACTTTTTCAAGTGAAAATCTCAACGCTGAATAGACCGCGATCGAGCCTCGGACTCCCGGTTGGAAAGCCAGCAGCTAAGCCACCACGCTTTTCACGCTCCCAAGAATATAAGGTTTAGGCCTACTACCAATTATGATGTATTTGTAAGATAATAATAATAATAATAATAATAATAATAATAATAATAATAATACCGAGCTCGGTAGCTACTGTCGCTTAAATGCGGCCAGTATACAGTATTCGGGAGATAGTGGGTTCGAATCCCACTGTCGGCAGCTCTGAGGAGGTTTTCGATGGTTTCCCATTTTCACGCCAGGCAACTGCTTGGACTGTACCTTAATTAAGACCACGGCCGCTTCTTTCTGTCTGTGTCGGTGTGGCGTAAACAACTTGTAAAATAAGAAGAAGAACTAGTGGACCCATGATGCTTCGCAGCATTCCTTATGGATAGGTCAGATAACTCGTCTTAATATACCTGTCGCAGTCGTATTGTTTTGCCTGTCCTTTTCAATGGATTTATGGACATTTATTACCGGTGCATAATGATTGATTCATTCGTAATGTAGTTTGTAACACTTCTCTCCATACAACATTCACTGTGCTTCGACCATTCTGCCATATCTGGATCTAAACATTTTCAAACGATCTTGCCCGAGACAGTGCAACAAGGGCTACATTTGGCAGTTACTAAATACTGGTTCGGGTAACTATTCAACATTGTATTCCCAAGCGGTCATCCATCCAAGTACTGACCACGCCCAATGTTACTTAACCGCGGTGATCGGACGAGAACCGGTGAATTCAACATGGTATGGCCGTTGGCGACTCGGCTGAATAGACACCCACTTTTCGAGAGTGTTTGTCCCTGCACTTTATTAATGGTCATACAGAAGTCTAGTCGACTTGATACCTCCCCTCTGTGCGTACGTCCACTGTTTTCTCCTAACAGCATCTAAGTTTTTAGCAACGTTCTGCCATCTGTTGAGTATATTTAGAAGCTGGACAAGGTCAGAGAATCAAAGAGTATGTA
This sequence comes from Anabrus simplex, assembly GCF_040414725.1. Taxonomy (NCBI): domain Eukaryota; kingdom Metazoa; phylum Arthropoda; class Insecta; order Orthoptera; family Tettigoniidae; genus Anabrus; species Anabrus simplex. The sequence goes on along the minus strand of NC_090268.1, from coordinate 379,374,980 downwards.
GTAGAGAATAGTATTCTTCCATGATCAGTGGAAGTGTATACTCTCTGGAGTGAGAGGTAGTATCAAACATGACTGCATGCAATGACATTATTGTGTTGTTTGAATCATCAGTCCATAGACTGATTTGATGCAGCTCTAAACGCCGTCCTATCCTGAGCTAACCTTTTCAATTCTGCATAACTGCTGCATCCTACATCTGCTCTAATCTGCTAGTCATAATCATACCTTGGTCCACCCCTACCGGTCTTACCAACTACACTTCCATCAAAAACCAACTACACTAGTCGTGGGTGTCTTAAGGTGTGCCCTATCATTCTATCTCTTCTTCTGCTCAAATTAAGCCACATCGATCTCCTCTCACTAAATTCGATTCAGTATCTCTTCATTAGTGATTCGATCTATCCATCCCACCTTCAGCATTGTCTGACTCGTTGGCTGAATGGTCAGCGTACTGGCCTTCGGTTCAGAGGGACCCGGGTTCGATTCCCGGCCGCGTCGGGGATTTTAACCTTCATTGGTTAATTCCAATGGCTCGGAGGCTGGGTGTTTGTGCTGTCCCCAACATTCCTACAACTCACACATCACACAACACTATCCTCCACCACAATAACACGCAGTTACATACACATGGCAGATGCCGCCCACCCTCATCGGAGGGTCTGCCTTACAAGGGCTGCATCCGGCTAGAAATAGCCACACGAAATTATTACCTTCAGTATTCTTCTGTAACACCACATTTCAAAAGCTTCTATAGTCTTTATTTCTGAGCTAGTTATCATCCATGTTTCACTTCCATACAATGCCACGCTCCAGACGAAAATATTCAAAAATTTCTTTCTAATTCCTATATCAAATTACTAAGGATGAAAATCACATATCAGAATATTAATGAAAGTGTTAGTCACTTAACAACGCGCTAAGTACAGGATGTACTGCGGGTTAGGGTAATTTTCTGCCTGCAGTATTGGAGTGATCATTTAATTATTTGATTTTATGATTACTCAAATTTGACTGAATTCAGAGACCTATCAATGTTTTACGATTCACCGACAGTTAATTTAGAAGAGAATGAAACAAAAATGATGCATATCGGTCCAGTAGAAGGGACGGGCGGATTTGCCAAAGCTGCTTTCAGTAAACTCTTTTAATATATAGATGATGATGATGATAATAATAATAATAATAATAATAATAATAATAATAATAATAATAATAGGTCTAATAAAAAAATATGCAGCCGGGTCGAGCAGCTCAGACGATAGAGCGCTACCCTTTTGAGCCCAGGATGGTAGGTCCGATCCTGATTCAGTCTGTGGGAATTTGAAAGTGCTCAAATACCACAGACATAGGCCTATTTACCGGCACGTATAAGTACTCCTGCGGGATTAAAGTCTGGTACCTCTGCGTCTCTGAAAACCGTACAAGTAGTTAACGGGACGTAAAACTATTATTATTATTATTATGATTATTATTATTATTATTATTATTATTATTATTATTATTATTATTATTATTATTAGGGCCCGGATGTTTATGCAGTAATAGGTTAGAATACAAACTGAAGCGAATAATAAGTAGAGTTTACCCGCACGACGGTAATGCTTTGAGGTTTGCAAAAACATTAGGGGTTCGGCCCATTAGAACCCCTAGAATTTATGTTACTCCCACTACGTTACGTTAGAGCGGGCTAGTCGACATTTTCTACTAAAAAAATTACTCAGTAACAAAATGACTTAGTAGGAAATTTCGACTATCCCGCTCTAACGTAATGTAGTGGGCGTAACATAAATTCTAGGGGTTCTAATGGGCCAAACCCCTAATGTCTACGCAAACCTCAGAGCATTACCGTCGTGCGGGTAGACTCTACTTATTATTCGCTTTAGTAAGTTTGCATTCTAACCTATTACTGCATAAACACCCGCGCCCTAATTATTATTATTATTATTATTATTATTATTATTATTATTATCAAGTATGTACCTAGTAAAATATATATTTCATTTTATCTCGTTCCGATCGTTGAAACAAAATGATACTCAGGTAAGTTTTTAAGTGGTGTTGTTGCAACCCCGCAAAGCGAGTTCCATATCGAAAAATAAATCTTCCGGTGTCGTAAATTATATTTCCTTTAATTCTGGTGCATCTCCTTCGTCTGCTCCTCAGGAATATGAGATGCAATGCAAACAATGAAGGTGATTATCCTTAATAGCATATCTAGTTGGATCTCTTCAGACGAACCGTCAAGAAGCTAAATTTCATGCGGCGGGAATTTGGTCGTAAAGACAAACAGCCAGCAATTACAAGAGTCGGTCTAGTTGCATATTCATGGCACAGATAATCTGCCTGCAGGCTGTCACCACAGCCGCATTAAGATTTCCCATCAAGATAAGCGCTGCTCTGCCACTTCAAATAAGAATAAGACAGCCTTATCAAGTTTAAAAAGTTCTACCTACCTTGTGCTATCCCTTAGTTTAGTAGCAGATCTTTAACCATTGTCAACTTGAGACATTTCCTTACCTTCCTGGACCTCAGTTATGTAGCGATGCATAGAATTTCTGTTCCCTAGGTGATGTGTTCTATCTTGGCTGCATTTGGTTCTGGTATAGAATAAAATACAGAGTGTATGCGTGACGATGTTAGAAACTTTTCTTTTTCTCTATTTGCTTTACGTCGCACCGAAACAGATAGGTCTTATGGCAACGATGGGAGAGGAAAGGCCTGGAATAGGAAGGAAGCGACCGTGGCCTTAATTAAGGTACAGCCCCAGCATTTGCCTGGTGTGAAAATGGGAAACCATGGAAAACCATCTTCAGGGCTGCCGACAGTGGGGTTCGAACCCATTACCTCCCGGATGTGAGTTCACAGCTGCGCGCTCCTAACCGCACGGCCAACTCGCCCGGTAATGTTAGAAACATTTAGCGACGATGATGAAGGACAGCGAATACGTCAATTTGAGATAAGGAAGCGTAGTCCAAAAACCTTCCAGTCAAAAGTTATCAATAATCCAAGTTGTGTAACATCCTTCCGTTCTTAACAGACGCTGGGGTGTCGGAATTTCGTCCCACAATAGTTCTTTAACCTGCCGGAACATGGGGTTGTCATCTTTAAACACCCTTAAAAGCCACCGACCTCTTGGCAAGAATTCTCGCTGCCCGCGACGCCGATCAAGCGACACCGGGGATATTCGGAAAGGTACGGCAGAATTTTGTGCTACGATGCCATACCTGCATTGACGCAAGGGGACGCCATTTCGAACATTTGTTGTAAATGGAGCCGCTTGTGAAACTTGTGCAGGTAAACGGACTTTGTTTAGAATTTTACTTAACGTTTGACTGGATCCTTTCCGGAGTATGGTTCCGTATCTCAAATTGATACATTTGCCGTCCTCCGTCATCCCTGAAAGCTCGTAAAATCATCACGGACACACCCCGTTAACGTCCTTGAAATGTGGTGTTACAGGAGAATGCTTACCTTACTTAAATCGTGGCGAGGTGATATGCGTGATGACTTAGTTGAACATGGAGAGCTTGGCGAGTTGGATGGGAATGGTGACAAAGTACACCCTTGTCTCACACCTGACTTATATGAACAAAGACAGTGGGACTTGCATTGGTCTTCATACAACAACTAGTTCCGGAAAATGCTGATGAGGCAATCAGGAAATCCATGTAAATGTAAGATATTAATGACAACACCGGGTTACATCCTCTTCCTGCCTCATAATCATTCCCTCATCCAGGCGCGCAGGTTGTCCATGGGAGTCAAATAGAAAGACGTGCACCAGGCAATTCGAACATTTCTCGGGCAGTCCCGGCACTAAAAGCCATTAGTAGATTAATTGGAGAAATGGGATGGGATAGAGTAAAGTAGGATGGATTGAAGAACTGCATCAGACCACCAGTCCAAGGACTGGTGACGAAATAAATTTACAAATCTATGTCGACTTTCAGCAGGTTAAAGAACTCTTGCAAGATACAATTCCAAAATCCCGTCTCTTTTAACCTTTTCACTCCCATGTTTTTTTCACGCTTGTACATGTATCATGCCATGATCAACCACTGCACTAGTGTCCAAAAGTTAAGCATAAGTTACGAGTAAACAGGGTAACAGGAAATAGACCGCAAATCGCACGGCATATGCACCTACCAAACTTACGTGTTCGCTCTGTATAGGAAAGGCGTAACCGCAAGGTAAACTCAGCCAGTGCCTGAGCCCCATACTCCGTCAGTCGTGTTTGCCCTGGCATAGTGTGCGGAGTGTAGCCTCGTGGTGAACGTGACAATATAATGGCACAACGACGACATTTGGACTCCGTTTTTCGGGGTAGAATACTCGGCCGCCTGGAAGCAGGCCAGACACAGACCGAATTCGCCGTATCCTTGAATGTGATATAGAGTGTCTCAATAGGCTTTGGAGACGATTTCGAGACACAGGAGATGTTAGTTGTAGGCCAGTACTAGGTGTACCAAGGGTAATCAATCCACAGCAGGACCGATATCTGGCCTTAACCGCCAGACGAAATCTGCAAAACGAGACCTGCAAGAAAATTGTCGGCAGAGCTTGCCAGCCGTCTGAGGGGTTAGCGTTTCCCAGCAAACTGTGTACCGGAGGCTCAGAACAGCAAGTGCTGTTTGCCCTACGTCCAGCGGTGTGCGTCCCGCTCACTCCAGCTCAGAGACGGGCCCGTTTACTGTGGAACCGTCAAAATCGAAACTGGACTATGAATGATTGAAGGCATGTGCTCTTCACAGATGAATCACGCTTCCCGTCGTACAATAATATGGAAAGAACCGGGTAGCCGATACAACCACAGAAACATCGTGGAACGGAACCAGTATGGTGGTGTTTGCGTCATTGTGTGGGGCGACATCATGTTGAATGGCCGTACGGACCTGCACATCTCCCTGGGTGGTCCGAGGAACACTGTTAACACTCGGAGATAAAGGATGAGGTACGGAGACAACATGTTCGACTCTTTAGAGGTGAGGTTGGTCCAGACTTCCTCTTAATGGATGATAATGCCCAACCGCACCGCGCTGCTCTGGTGGATGAATTTCTGGCTGGGGAAGACATTCATCGCATGTACTGACCAGCGAGGTCTGCGGATCTGAATCGTATAGAACATGCCTGGGATGCATTGGGGAGGCGAATTGCATCCCGTCAGCCTCCACCAAGGACCCTCCAAGACCTTCGCATTGCCCTTTCGGAGGAATGGATCGACTGCCGCAAGAGCTCTTAGACCATCTGATAGAGTGCATGTCACGTCGCTGCGAAACATGTGTGGCCGTTAGGGGTAACCATACACCCTATTAACAGCGTATTTTGTTGTGGAAGGCATTGTCAAGTTTTGTTATTTGTTGTCAAAATTGTACCTTAGCTATCCGAACATTTCTGACACTATTTTCGTTTTTCGACAAGTTGTGTGACATATTGTGTGAGAGTCAGCCTCCGTTTGTTCAGCAATCCGTCTGACATTCCTATCAGGCGGTATGGCCTCGTTTAGTGATTATGCTTAACTTCTGGACACTAGTGTAACTATCGTACAGTTATTTGATGGGTCGACCAAGTTGGTGGATCAGGTAACTGAAGAAATGTTGTAATTAACCAAGTCGAATCTTGCACGTCATAGCAATACTATCAGATGAAATGCTCGTTCAAATGAAAAGCGGCATGAAATCTGACCTTTCCTGAACAATACTACGCTTTGCAACGAACCAATGTCAAGTTGCTGATCTGCAATGGAATTGATCAATAATCATAGATCTGCATTTAGAATTGTCACCCAGGAGGCAGATGCTCTATCCGTTCCTTACCTGATTTTTTCTTCAATCCTAGATACTTCCTACACCTTTTTCATGTGTAGCCATGTCACGGATAAATTATTGATGTTGACCCGAATATGGCTTTAACACCCACAAATGATTCCCGTAGGTCCAAAGTAGCCGTAGAGCACAGTTACTATCTGATGGCACAAAACCTTTGTTGCGCACTAAATGAGTTTTGTATGCGGACGAGTGTATTTTCTGCAGCGTGACTGAGAGGGAAGGAATGTTCACTTCGCTAGTTGCTACGGAAGTGTTCACATCGGCTCCTCGTAACTGTATGCCCTTTTCCGCACTTTATTTCTGCTGTCAGCAGGCCATCTGACGACTACGTCAGCGTGACAAGGCTTCATTTCACTACGAGGATCCCAGCAATTGTTACCCCCTCCACTACCTTTCTCCCCATCCTTTCCCTTTCAAGTTCGAGGCTTGCTCGCAGGTTTATACATCAGATGGTAATTCCATTCTACCTGAGAGATTTGTTTGAAGTTTAACGCATGATGTTGTTCCTACACATTTCATCCTTTTTGTCGCATGACATTCTGAGTTCTGTGTTAGTAGAAGTGGACCAACTGCTTGGCTCCTACACTCTGTTGGCTTGAAACCACAGACGTTTTCCTGTGGAAATTAAATTCATTGGTACATTTGACTTGCGATGAATGATATAGCAAACGTACGAGTGAGTATAATGGCTTTCTGTCATACAGTGCGTTCACTACACCAGGCATTCTGACCGTGTTCGGAACTCAGCGTGAAGACGAGCAGATGCCTGTATTCCGACAACAAGGGGAAGTTTTGAGCATTTCATATGACATGTCAACAGAGTGTTTTAGCGAGTGTTAAAGACGCGTTCAGTGCAAAAATCACTCATGACTCATATTAACAAATGTAATTGAACAGTAAGATGAATTGGAGTACACTACGAATGAAGTCTGATAACAGTAATTACGCATTTCCGGACTCATTTTCTTAGGCTATAAGCTTTCATTATTATCTCTATATGATGAATCTATTCCTGAAGTTTTGCCCAGGGGTATCGTTCAACCCTGCATTTAAAATACGAAAGAAATTGAGTTAGAAAGTTGTAGTTACATTTGAGTTTGATATGATGCAAATTGATGATGTATACATTCAACGTAAATTCCACCAAATTTTAATAATAAGATAAGAGATAGCACAAGAGTTAGACTTGCACAGTGGAGATAAGACTTATAATAGGAAAACAGCTATCGACAAACGGATCCATTAGAGGCATGCATATGTAACACACGTCTGTGCAGATGTAAGATACGAGTAATGGCCTCATGAATTAGGATTGCAAACTGCTTCAATGAAGAGAGATCATGATCGTAATGGAATCAGACAGGTGTTGAAAAAGACTTCTATAAAATTCTCAAAAATGATGTCAGCGTTTGCGGATGAAACTAATACATTTATTTGTTTACTCTCTTTTAGGGACAAATGAGACCGGGCGAGTTGGCCGTGTAGTCAGGGTCGCGTAGTTGTGAGCGTGCATTTGGGAGGTGATGGGTCCGAATCCCACCTGTAGTTTCCCATTTTCACAGCAGGAAAATGCTAGGGCTGTACCTCAATTAAGGCCACGGTCACTTCCTTCCCAGTCCTAGCCCTATACTATCCCCTCGTCGCCATAAGATTTGTCTGTGTCCATGTGACGTAAACCAAATAGAATAAATCACACTACCAACTACAGAAATGCATAATAGTAAATATATCCCTCCACATGCGGTTTGCGTCAAGAAGGTTATCTGTCCGTAAAAATCGGCTAAGTTCACAGGTGCGCCACAATACGCACCCTCCACGCCATCAGAGTGTGGGAAATATTATGGAAGGAAAAGAAGGAAAACACGAAGGAGAAAGTTTTTACTAAACGTTAATTTAAGTTCATTAAATCCAGATGGTGTACAAGAACTGTATCAGCTGTGTGCGACGTAGAGAGGGGCATTCGTCGTGGTTCCGGGCGAAGAATGGAGTCCGGCAGGGAAGTGTACTGTCCCCGCTACTATTTATCAAAATTATGGACGGTATAATGAAGAGAATTAAGGAAACATTGGATGAAATCAGTGCTGTTGCCTTTGATAATGACGTCATGATCTTGGGAGAAACAGAAGAAGAAGAAGAAGAAGAAGAAGAAGAAGAAGGAGGAGGAGGAGAAGAAGAAGAAGAAGAAGAAGAAGAAGAAGAAGAAGAAGTACAGACAAACCTCAACACGTGGATAGCGAAGTTCCAGGAATTTAACCTCAAGATCAGCGAGACGAAGACTGTAGTTATGGTAGGAACAGAAATGACTGACCACCAAGCTTCAAACTGCGAGACTATTAACTGAGGATTGTAGACAATTTCCCATACTTGGGTAGCATAGTTTCAAAGGATAACCTAGCCACCAAAGAAATCACCAATAGGGTGCAAAAGAGTTCCATCTTCTACAAACAAGTAAGAACCCTCCTCTGAGATGAAAAGATCTCAAATAAAGCAAATCGAACCATGCTCAACAGTTACTCCATACCAATCTTGACTTACGGTACCGAAACATGCACCCTGACAAAGAGAGATTCATCAAGTTTTCAGGCATCAAGGATGAAATTCCTGAGGTCCACCACCCAGCAAACCAAGGTGAATCAGTTAAGAAATGAAGTTTTGAGGGAAAATTTGGGAATAAGTCATGTCTGCTAGACAGAGTCAGAAAGTCACGACTGCAGTAGTTCGGACACGTGAAGATAATGGAACCTACTAGGACAGCCCGAATACAGCTGGAAAGAGAGGTAGATGGAAAACGGAGAGCTGGAAGCCCTAAAACCCGTTGAATAGACGTGATAAGGGCCGATATTGCAACTAAGGGAAGGTCATTAGATGATGTCATGAAGAACAAGACATGCATGAATATAGGATAGTGGAAGAGGCTTAGCAACCTTACCCGTCAAATTGGAATTGTAAACAGATTACGATGATGATGATTATGATGATGATGATGATGAAATATACACACCTCAGAAAAGGTTTTGAATCACCGCTGTGTGTCGTTCAACTTTCTTGCGTTCTTGACTGTCCTATGCAGACCGGAAAGACGACGCTTGGAATGTTTGTAAACACACAAGTGAACGTACCCTTAGCCACAGGCAGAACACAACGCTGAAATGGGAGGCAGTACTTCAGTAGAAGCTGTAGCACCATTGTGCAAACATTAGAGGTAGTGTGTGTCTAGGATGGCACGACGTTCAATGTCACATTATGTCAAGAAGGATAGTCAACAAGGGCAGTTGCTCGACATGTAGACCATAATCAAAGTTATATATTTCGAACATGGAAACGGCACAGGGAGACAAGCGAGCTACGAGTGCAATCGACGACCAATACCTTCGAATTTTAGCTCGGAGGAGCCCTGAACGCAATTCCACTGAATAATGATCTTCGGGCAGCCACAGGTCGTCACGTTTCAATTCAAACTGTGAGAAGCAGGTTGTACGCGACAGAACTTCACTCTTGACATCTATAGCGAGGTCCATCTCGCAAACCTATGGACACAATATAGATGGACCCAATATTATGCTAAATGGTCTCTTCTGAATTGGCATAACGTCCTTTTCACCGATGAGTGCCGCATAAGCATTGTTCCTGACGATCGTCGGCAAACGAAATCTGGTCAGGCTTCACGTCTCAGGCTGCCGTTCACCAAGTGCAACAAGGTGGTGATTCCCTGATGTTTTGGGTTGGTATTATGCCGGTCCACCGTACACCGCTCTTAGTAATGCAGGGCAATGTCACGACTGTACAGGGACGACATCCTCCGACCCATGGTGGCATCTTATCTCCAGAATTTAGGAGTGGAATTTGTTTTAGTGGACGATAATTCGCTCATCCACTATGCGGTTCTCGTTAACGACTTCCTTCGTGATCTCGATATCGCTCGACGAGAGTGGCCACCGTGTTTCCCGAACATGAATCCTATTGACACGCCTGAGATAAATTAAAGAAAGCTGCTTATGGACCTCACGACGTTCCAACCACTATGCGAGGTCTACGCCGAAAAAGCATTGAGGAGTATGACAATTTACACCAACATTATGAATCAGTGGATAGTATCTCAAGACAAAATCAGGCCTGCATCAATGCCGTATTTTCGTGGAGACTTTTGTTGTTTGGTAGGGTAATAAATAACGCTAATATGGTTCATCTGTGAGTTTGTTAACATGACATGGAAGCTGTACAGAAGGTATAAGAAGCAGACTATCTATGGGAAAAGAAGCTTTCGGAGAGGTGAGAGGGCATTTGACGCCTAAGGCAATTGCTATTAATTTAAGAAAGAGGTTCGCCAAGTGTTTTGTGTGGGGTGTGGTGTCATACGGAACTAAAACATGGACATTAAAGAAAGGAAAATGTAAAATATTTGGAAAGTTTTGAAATATGATTGTGAAGAATAACGAATTGAAAAAGTGAAGTGGACAGGTAAAGTGAGAAATTATGAAGTGCTAAGAAGAGTAGGAGAGAACAGACATCTGACGAAAACTATAAGAAAGAGGAAATTGTAGTAATTGTCTTCAACAGAAGGTGATGGAGGGAAAAATATATGGAAGAAGGGGAAGAATAAAAGGTTTGGAATGTTAAAATATGTCAAGCAAGGTAGAAGGTATGAACACCAGAAACATGACGCTCAGGACAGAAAATAATGATGGATATCTAGTTGATGCCTGTCTCAAGACAGATTCACAGCAGAAGAATAATGTCGCTCTGAATGTCTCTCTTTCTTTTTTTTTTTTTTGGTAAACAGCAGGAAGTCTTTGGTCAAAGTTATTGCAAAACTTTTTTGATGTGCGTATTTTCTTTCATATCGTCAAAATGGCTTTTAAAGGAATTCTTACGGCATTATTAGTTTCTCTCATATCTTCGTAGTTAGACTGCCTACCTTTTCAATTTTCACTTGTAAGAACTGACATATACCGTCTGTTTTCTGTATGCGGGGAAGTTCTTTCTGAGGCGTACCTCCATCCACAGCGAAGTCTGCTAGAACACTTCAGCAGTACTTGAACGCACTGAAGCTGAACTCTATCTACATTCGCTCGTTATGAAGCCTTTATTATGTTTCAAGCGAGAAGATAGCAAAGAGCTCTCCATCATCGGTCAGAAACACATCCACAGGCTCCCGTAATGGTTAAAAATGTTCCGAGTTCTGCTTTATTTCAAAGTTATCAAGACCACTCGATCAAAAGTTCAGATATCTGCATCCGAGTCTGTTTAATGTTCTTGATATTAATTAAACCGTGACTCTTCAAACAAGCTCTTCCAACATTCCAACCGCATTGGAAGTGATGTTGGCTTGACATTAATGGATTCTCAATCAAAAGTCTAAAATGACCGTCGTCTCCTTCAAAAACTTGTTAACGTTACATGGTGAGTGCGAGTTGCTATCTGAATATTTGATTTTACATACGAATTAAGTCCTTTAGAGATTGTGGAAATTATTTAGTATAAATAGAATGGTATGTAGCCTCCGGAGAGGCCTGATGTAGGTCAATCGAGTTGACGCCATACGGCCGACCTGCAAGTCTGTGAGGTGGGGCCCTACATAATACGAATCCTAACGCCGAAGACGACACAAACATCCAGCCCACAATCCATAGGAATTAATTAATGAAAGCTAAAATCATCTACCCAGCTGGGAATAGAACCTGGGACTTCCTTGGGCTAAAGGCCAGCACGCTTACCATTTAGCTATAAAATGGGATAAATTCATTTTAAGTTATATATAAGTGAAAGTTACATTGAAAATGTAAGGGGTGCATACGAATTATATTTGTATCAACATGGTACAGCTGTCAACATCATTGTTTTCCGTTTCACTTTACGTCACGAGTGTGGGAAGTGTTAGTGAACACGTATGTACCCACCGCACGGCTGACCGTCAGACATGCGAAAGGCGATCATGGCGCTGTGTCTGCGTCAATGACATACAATGAATGTTTGTAAACATCATGTTTCACAACCAGTTCGTGCCCAGCTGAATGGCTCAGACGATTGAGGCGCTGGCCTTCTGATCCCAACTTGGCAGATTCGATCCTGGCTCAGTTCGGTGGTATCTGAAAGTGCTCAAATACGTCAGCCTCGTGTCGGTAGATTGACTGGCACGTAAAATAACTCCTGCGTGACTAAATTCCGGCACATCGGCATCTCCAAATATCTTAAGAAGTAGTTAGTAGGACGTAAAGCAAATATTATTATTATTATTATTATTTTTATTTTTATTATTGTTATTGTTATTATCATCCAGTTCGTGTGCTTGTTGTGATTCATATTAATACTCTGACCTTCGTCCAGCTGTGCTGTATTTGTCACAACAGGTCGCTTGCTTTTGTGACTCACAGCATACAGAAGCAAGCCACTGTATGGCGGTGCGTGTCCTTATTTATAGTATCCCATTACGTAAAAGTATTGTGTTTTACAACGTACCATCGCAGAGCCTACTTCAGTAACTCCGAAAATTAAATGTTTTCACGCATGCCTTGCTAATACCAATCCGTATTACCGCGGTACAACGTACCCTTCACTCTGTATGTGTTTATATATCGATCTCCTTCAAGATTAAATTCCATTTGCTTTTTTAACAAGGGCCCGTCAGCATTGCCGCAGATATATTGAAGCCTATAGGCTTATTGTACACACATGAACAGAAATGGTGTTCCGATATAAACACTCTGAAAAGACGGGGAGGGATTGAAGAGATATTGTTGAAGGCCACTTCAGTATAGAAAAGAAGGGAAAGGAGTGAACGGGTAGTGTGGAAGGAAGGCCTACAGTGTGTGTATTCCTATACATCCGCCACTGTGCCCATTTCACTCACAACAGTCTTTTAGCGGGCTGTCTACCTGCAACAGTGCGTTAAGCGAAGAGGTGGGGGACGCCGTGCTTTGTTTACATCGAGACATCATTTCTGTGCATGCGTGTACTAACTTATACTGCTTAATAGTCGGCGCTGCAGTCCGTGTAGCCTCCTCAATCACCTGTCTCCACACATCTCGATCTTCAGCTTTTCTTCTCCAAACTCTAATGATTAATTTGTGGGGTCATCTTCCACGTCATCAATCCACCTGTTTCTCTTCTCCTTCCCCCACCAATCTTTCCAGTAAATATTTTCTTGTTACAGACATGATATAGGATTTTGGGCTTATGCCGTGTCAAGAAAATAAGGTAAAATTCTTTACGTTTCGCAGAGAACTGTGCTCTGCGTCATCAGAAGAAAATCTCGACTGTGCACGAGAAAGGCTTCTTAAACAATGAGCTTTGAAATTAAGACGTTATAATAGAAGTACGTTCATTCGTCACCAGATGGCTCCCCGGATGCGGTACAACGCTAGCGTTCGAAGCGGAATCTGACGGAACCATCAGAATCAGTCTAAGAGGTTCACGTAACATGTGTACGTAACATATGACATTGACAGGTGTATGACATTGACACAAGCCCGGAATGAAACATCTCGCAATGATGAACGTACGAATTTGGAAAACACCGAGACGAAATACCAATAGTGAAGGGACAGGGACGGGAACTACCTACGTAAATTCTTAATGACTGGCAACCAGATATTACTTAATTGATAGCCGGTGTCCCTGTTGAAATTGTTAGGATTTCTACGTATTTCCTGCCTGTTCAGATGACCTGCAGCTATTGGAGTATCACATGTTCACTTTCGTGACATTGTCAGATATGTATATTACTCCGAGGTTGAGTGAACTACATTTCAGTCCTCAGACCAGAATATCAATTCTTAGACAGAGCGGGAATTGAACCCGGTGCATCCGAGTAAGAGGAGCCACAATACGACTAGCTTAAAATACACAAAGAACATTTTATTTTTCTAAATGAAAATCCACAGCGTGTTTCCAGTCACTCGATCAGGTCACGAACGGAATGAATGAAACTCCCCTCTAGCGGCGAGCATAGGAATTGTGCCGGCTGCCGAAGACTATCGCACTCCTCTGAGGCAATGTTTAAAGACTGAGACATGAAGTTAAATGTTACTGGAAAGTGTTGCTGGAATGGAAAATATGACAGGGAAAACCGGAGTACCCGGCGAAAAGCCTGTCCCTCCTCTGCTTTGTCCAGCACAAATCTCACAAGGAGTGACCGGGATTTGAACCACGGAACCCAGCAGTGAGAGGCCGGAGCATTGCCACCTGAGCCACGTAGACATTTTGCTTTTCTACGTACATACGTATTCTGCGTATGGGCCTACTATAAATCATTTTTCAAGCACATTAATCTACATTTATTGTGTTTGAAACGTTGAAGGTGGTGTCTGTAACTGTAAATTGTATGTTTTTTCAGTAATTGATAAATACTGTAGAGAGGTATCCTGAATGTTTACAACCGGGTGATTTGGTCGTGCGGTTAGGAGCGTGCATCCGGGAGATAGTGGGTTCGAATCCCACTGTCGGCACCTGAAGATGGTTTTCCGTGTTTTCCCATTTTCACACCTGGCAAATTCTGGGGCTGTACTTTAATTAAGACCAGGGCCACTTCCTTCCCACTCCTAAAAATTATACTAGTGAAGAGTAAATACAGTCAGTCATAAGACGTTAAATACCTAGAAGAAGGAATGGTGGAAATGAATTGGAACTTCACGATTTTTTTTCTTCACGATCAAGAGGCGGTATTTCAATAACAACAATATCAGATCAAACCTACTACATATTTGGCAGTGAGAGCATACTGATGATCCGATATCAGTACGATGTAGCTTATACGCCTGTCTTCACGCAGCTCAAAATGATTTTTGAAAGGAGTAAAATATACTGAAATCATGAGCTCGGGACATTTAAATAAATCTATGAGAAAATAATATATTGAAGTATCTTACTAAATATATTTTGCACTCATCTTATAACTCTTTTATTAAAACGCAGTGTTTTAATATTGAAAACATTTCTGGGCAAACAAAGTAAGGATCCCCATAATATGAAAAACGTAAAACTAACAAATTATTTCAATGTTGCCGAACGTTGAAGAGCAAAAGCTCCCGGAAAGGTTTCAAATTGTGACTCTTGGATAGCCCCATCAAACTAAACAAAATTCGAAAATCACTCCCGGCCTAAATGCAGTTCCGGAAAAGCTGCCGAAAAATGGCATGTTCCTTTACTAGTCTTCATTTTTATTCGAATCCTAGCCAAATTAAATTATTAACATATTTCTTTTTGTAATGTGTTCCTTGGTTCAATACCCTCAGGCGCTTTTAAATCATTTTTTAAATGTCCACACAAATGTAGTTATAAAGGTATAAGTGAAACTCTGCATTGACTCACATTAGCGCTCGTAGTGATGCTTAAGTGAAGCAATGCATTGACTCACATTAGCGCTCGAAGTGATGCTTAAGTGAAACAATGCATTGACTCACATTAGCGCTCGTAGTGATAGAAAAAGGCAAAATGATCTCATCACGGCCGACTGGATCCCTCGCTGCGCTGGAGCTAGTTAGAGCGACGCATCAAGTTGGCCGTGATCTAATCGACCGGATAACGGTAAATACGGAACAGCGAGGGATCCAGTCGGTCGTGGGAAAGGATTGTAATTTTAGGAATAAATAATGTATTTTCATATTTTATTATATTTTATTTTCCTAAAATTCGTGGCTCATATCCGTAGGATGTTTTCAACAGTGAGTTGGTTGCCTCAAGGAATTGAACTGTGGATTTTTGTAACTTAAGTGTAGCGAAACGCACAGCTACTGATAGCATAAAATAAATATGTAACTGTCCCGCTTTGAATTGGACTTCTTTATTTAAAAACTATATACAGTCCTTGATAGAGCTTGTTGATTTTAAGCTACTGTATTCTTTTCTCTTTCTGAATTAAATTATAGATTATTGTAAAGTAAACTGAATTTATTCACCCGCAATTAACATGGAACTGCTGCTATGAGAACGGTACTTGAAAATAAACTAGTTTACTCTTTTCAATGTATTGCGTCGTCTTCAGTACCTGCATACAGGATGTAATAATACGGTAGGACCAAAATTTGAAACACGGTCCTCACACGTAGAAGAAAATATAGTATACACATCAAAACATGTTTTACATCACCTCGGACCAAAGCGTCCCTGACTCTTTAACAAAAATGAAAGAGATACATACAGAGATACCATATCAGTGTTAATTTTTACCCAGTAAAACAACAAATGTCCGCCTCTGTGGTGTAGTGGTTAGTCTAATTAGCTGCCACCCCTAGAGGCCCGGGTTCGATTCCCGGCTCTGCCACGAAATTTTAAAAGTGGTAAGAGGGCTGTAACGGGGTCCACTCAGCCTCATGAGGTCAACTAAGTAGAGGGGGTTCGATTCCCACCTCAGCCATCCTCGAAGTGGTTTTCCGTGGTTTCGCACTTCTCCTCCAGGCAAATGCCGGGATGGTACCTAACTTCAGGCCGCGGTCGTTTCCTTCCCTCTTCCTTGTCTATCCTTTCCAATCTTCCCATCCTCCGCAAGACCCCTGTTCAGCATAGCAGATGAAGCCGCCTGGGCGAGGCACTGGTCATCCTCCCCAGTTGTATCCCCAGACCCAGAGTCTGAAGCTCCAGGACACTTCCCTTGAGGCGGTACAGGTGGGATCCCTCGCTGAGTCCGAGGGAAAAGCCAGCCCTGGAGGGTAAACAGATTAAGAAGAAGAAAACAAAAAATGAGATCCTCTACAAAACTAAAATTTTGTTTTCTCAATTTGAGTTACTGAATGCAGCACGCACCAATAATTTCAATACCGGGCAACACGTTCCGTTACATTGATGCATATTGTCCACAAGTTCATCAAGGTAATGTTGGTCCAAATTGTCCCTCTCCTCAATGGTGATTCGCCATAGATCTTGCAGAATTATCTAGTTATTTAGTTTATCCGAGGCATATTCAAGAACATTCATGTCCGGAGAACATGGCGGCCACATTAATTGAGCGTATCGTGATCATGAATGAATTCCTTAATGAAAAATGCACGATGGATGACCATATTATTATCCATTAAGACAAATTCTCTTCCAAAATGCTGGCGAACAGAGTGTCACTATGGGTCGGAGGATGTCATCCCTGTATCATAGAGCCATGCCATTGCCCTGCAGAACTAAGAGTGGTGCACGGTGGCCACACATAATGACCCCCTAAAATGTCAGGGAACAACCACCCCACTGCATGTGCTGGTTTGAGACGTGAAGACTGACCGGATTGCCTCCAATCACGTTGCCAACAATTGTCAGGAACAAGCCCTATGCGACACTCATCTGTCAAAACGACTTTATGCCAGTTCTGAACAGACCATTCAGCATAATTCTGAACTCATCTGTACCACGCCACGTGATGTCTAGGTTTGAGAACTGGGCCTTGCCACGGGTGTCGTGAGTGAATTTGTGCCTTGTGCAACCTGATTCTCAGTCTGATTAGAAATCAGTCACCTGAGGCTGGAAAGCATGGTGGTATGGCATTCAGGATTTCTACGAGATGAAATTGGAAGGTAAGGGTCATCTACTTTAGTCGTAGAACTTTGATGACCTGGGCGAAGCAAGTCACTAACAATTCCTGTCTCCCTGTACTGCTTTCACGTTGGAACCACATCACTGTGATCACGGCCCACACGTCAAGAACACTTCCTTTTGACATAATGTGATTATGCGTAAACGTTCAAATGTCGATATTGCACATCATGCCATTCTAGATACTCACTACAGTGCTTAGAACATACCTCTAATGGTCCCACACTAGTGATACAACTTAAACTGAAATACTGGCTCCCATTTGAGCGTGGCATTCTGCCGGTGTGTTGGGACGCGCGCAATTGTGAGTACATTTGCAATCAACCTTAGGATTGTCTTTCCAGTTTGTATAGGATAGGCCAAGATAGCAAAATTAAAGGACACGCGGGGTGATACTAAACAATTTTTGATGTGTGTATGTGAGCATGAATACGCTTTATTTCTATGTTAGAACGCATTTTCTACAACTCTACATAGTGCATTATGTCCATAAACAACCTTATTTAGTTTATCCGAGGTATGTTCAATAACATTCATGTCCAGAGAATATGGCAGCCACTCTAGTTGAGACCGGGCGAGTTGGCTGTGCGCGTAGAGGCGCGCGGCTCTGAGGTTGCATCCGGAAGATAGTAGGTTCGAATCCCACTATCGGCAGCCCTGAAAATGGTTTTCCGTGGTTTCCCATTTTCACACCAGGCAAATGCTGGGGCTGTACCTTAATTAAGGCCACGGCCGCTTCCTTCCAACTCCTAGGCCTTTCCTATCCCATCGTCGCCATAAGACCTACCTGTGTCGGTGCGACGTAAAGCCCCTAGGAAAAAAAACTCTAGTTGAGCGATATCTTGATCACGAAGGAAGTCATTAATGAGAAATGCACAGTCGATGAGTACATGTTTGATGTGGGTATATAGACATGGAACCGAAAACACTTTATTTCCATGCCCTATGTATATATAAAAGGGTAATGAACAAAACATGCAGAACACTGGAAATTTCTGAAACAATATACAGGAACAGAACGTATCAGCATATCACATAAAACTCTTTCTTATATGAAATTATTAAAATGCCCTCCGTTAGCAATGATATACAGTACGCATCAAGCCGCCATCAACGAATCCGGGATTCAATTCGACGGCGGATTGATGCAAGTATCAATGCTGACAGAGGACACTTTTCATATAAGAAAGAGTTCTATGTGGCATGCTCCTACGTTATGTTCCTGTGTGCTTACCATTATTAATGTACTATGTAGAGTTGTAGAAAATGAGTACCAACTGATGAGCCCAACCTAGCACACGAGGGCGAAACGCTGGCAACCAGGAATGAGTTAGCTGGAAAATTTATAATGTCCAATAACGGACCATTTATATTGGTATTAAGTGGTATGTTATGAGCTGTCAGTGGAGAGATGTCGTGGAAGGACATCAGTAGACGAATAAGTTTGAGTGCTGTCTTTAAAAGTAGGAAAGATCACAATATGAAGATAAAGTTGGAATTCAAGAGGACAAATTGGGGCAAATATTCGTTTATAGGAAGGAGAGTTAGGGATTGGAATAACGTACCAAGGGAGATTTCAATAAATTTCCAATTTCTTTGCAATCATTTACGAAAAGGCTAGGAAAAGAACAGATAGGGATTCTGCCACCTGGGCGACTGCCCTAAATTCAGATCAGTAGTGATTGATTGAACATGGAAATATAGTGTTTCCAGACCCATGTCTATATAACATTTACTTTCTTCTACTACGTGTGACGAATGTGTCCTGAAAGTTTCGCCTACCTTATTGTTACATTCTGTATAGTGCATACCTAAGAAATGTTAAGTATAGAACAAAAATGGCCAACCCGACACCAGTGGGATCCGAACCCACAATATTTTGATTTCTCACTGGTGTCCGGTTGGCCATTTTTGTACAGTATTTTCCTACATGTACTGTTATACATTATACGTTGAAAGTCTATTTCCAGAACAATACGGTCGTGAAAAATCAATATTCATTAAACTGTTTTACAGTAATTAAAACTAATTATTATAATATAAATTGGTGCAGACATGATCTATAGGAATTTTTTTTTACAACTTGTTTTACGTCGCACCGACATAGATAGGTCTTACGGCGACGATGGGACAGGAAATGGGTAGGAGTAGGAAGGAAACGGCCGTGGCCTTAATTAAGGTACAGCCCCAGCATTTGCCTGGTATGAAAATGGGAAACCACTGGAAACCATCTTTCAGGGCTGCCGACAGTGGGGTTCAAACCCACTATCTCCCGAATACTGGATACCGGCCGCACTTAAGTGACTTCAGCCATCGAGCTCGGTAGATCTAAAGGAATAATCATATAGAAATAAAGATACTCAAAATTAAAACTGTAATCAGTGTATTAAAATATTGCTACAAAGTGCAATACCAATTCCAGAACGTACAATACAATTTAAATTTCAGCATAATCAAATGAACCAACAAGCGCTTCACCGCAAAAGTATGAGTTGCATTTGAACACTGACAGCATTAGTTTATGGGTGGCTATGTGGATCCACGATAACTTATTTATATTAATGTATAATATGATTGCAGTAATGCGTTCCATTTCTAAAAGTACGCATCTGCAGTAATATGAATAAAATATGGGAACCGATGGTCGAGGACCATGCTGTTCCATTTCCCATTTAGCCCATTTTACAGTATAAGCTATTTCATTTCAGGGCAGTCAATTTATAACTTATTTATTATCATAAGCTGACTTTGTGACTTTATTAGGTTCCTGTGTATATATAAGGGTAATGAACCAAACATCCAAAACACTGGAAATTAATAGATGACAGGAGGTTGACGATGATGGACATAAAATAAAATGGCTTACAGATATCGATTTATTTCAAAGATGAAGGACATGGAACATTATGATTCAGATTCGTCATAATCATAATTTAAACAAATAATAATAGATACACGTTCCATACCTCTTTGTCTTCTAATGATAAATACTTTAAATTGTCTAAATATATGTTTGCATCAATTTTAAAACTTACATTGCTAATTACTTTTGTTTGTGGTGAACTTACAGTAGTATTAGATCTTAATAATAATGTTATTGGCTTTACGTCCCACTATCAGCTTTTACGGTTTTCGGAAACGATGAGGTGCCGAAATTAAGTCCCTCCTTTTACGTGCCAGTAAATCTACCGACACGGAGCTGACATATTTGAGCACCTTCAAATACCACCGGACTGAGCCATGATCGAGCCTACCAAGTTAGAGTCAAAAGGCCAGCGCCTCAACCGTCTGAGCCACTCAGGCCGTATATTAGATCTTGTCTTAGTGTGCACTAGTTTGTTAACTTCTTTTAAAAAATCTTCTTCTTCTTCTTCTTCTCTTAATCTGTTTACCATCCAGGGTCGGTTTTTCCCTCGGACTCAGCGAGGGATCCCAGTCCTACCGCCTCAACGGCAGTGTTCTGGGGCATCAGACTCTGGGTTGGCGGATACAACTGGGGAGGATGACCAGTACCTCACCCAGGCGGTCTCACCTGCTTTGCTGAACAGGGGCCTTGCGGGGGGATGGGAAGATTGGAAGCGATATACAAGGAATAGGGAAGGAAGCGGCCGTGGCCTTAAGTTAAAGACCATCCCGGCAATGCCTGGAGGAGAAGTGGAAAACCGTGGAAAACCACTTCCAGGATGGCTGAGGTGGGAATCGAGCCCACCTCTACTCAGTTGACCTCCCGAGGCTGAGTGGACCCCGTTCCAGTCCTCGAACCACTTTTCAAATTCCGTGGCAGAACCGGGATTCGAACCCGGGCTCCGAGGGTGGCAGCTAATCACACTAACCACTACACCACAGAGGAGGACAATAATGTTCTTACTTTTGTATAATGCGGAATCTCTTCAACGCGGAAACGGAAACGAGAAATGAAAAACTTCTTTAAAATCTACTTGTATAGTTCGGAAAACATTAGGAACTGATGCAGTTCTACGTAGGCCTACAATATTTCTGCATTTCTGGTGCTGGAATGACCAATGTTATTGTTTGGATAGACAGGCGCGCGTGTTTGGGGAGAGTGATAATACGGATGGTGGTACGAATGAAGTGCTTGAAAACGCATCGGCAATATCCAACTTGTGTCAAGCAAGAACTTACGACACACATATTTTTTAATCAGTTGCTATAAGAGCAGTGAGAAAGGCCAGCAATGAGGAGAAGACAGGAGAATAAGGAGACGAACCCATGAACAGGCTCACAGTGCTTTTGTGACGTAAAACAATTTGCCATCCGCCTCTGTGGTGTAGTGGTTAGTGTGATTAGCTGCCACCCCCGGAGGCCCAGGTTCGATTCCCGGTTCTGCCACGAAATTTGGAAAGTGGTACGAGGACTGGAACGGGGCCCACTCAGCCTCGGGAGGTCAACGGAGTAGAGGTGGGTTCGATTCCCACCTCAGCCATCCTGGAAGTGGTTTTCCGTGGTTTCCCACTTCTCCTCCAGGCGAATGCCGGAATGGTACCTAACTTAATGCCACGGCCGCTTCCTTCCCTCTTCCTTGTCTATCCCTTCCAATCTTCCCATCCCCCCGCAAGGTCCCTATTCAGCATAGCAGGTGAGGCCGCCTGGGAGAGGTACTGGTCATCCTCCCCAGTTGTGTCCCCCGACCCAGAGTCAGAAGCTCCAGGACACTGCCCTTGAGGCAGTAGAGGTGGGATCCCTCACTGAGTCCGAGGAAAAAACCGACCCTGGAGGGTAAAAAGATAAAGAAGAAAGGAGAAGAAAGCAATTTGCCATTATATCTATATCTTCCACTCTTCTTGAATTAATGTACTCAGTTCAGGACTGCATTCAGAAACACACGATTACAAAGAAGAGGAAACAAGCTTAATATTGCGAAGAATAGTATAAAGTTTTATGATGGAAATAAATTTAAGGAGCGTATATCCAATGTTCTGAATTAGTATAATATAGCATTGTAATAGTGCTAAAATGATATCCTGTGAATCATTATGTATGTAACAATGATTAAAAGATCAGTGTACTACGTACGTCAATCTGGATAGCCGTGCGTTATGCATAGGCAAATAAAGGTAAACCCTGAATCATGCAAAGTGTGTTAATTTCCGGATAAATTTGCAATATTAAAAAAGAAGACAAATTTTGAATTTAGTACAGAGGTAGCCTCCGTGGCTCAGGCGGCAGCGCGCGAGCATCTCACCGCTGGATTCCGTGGTTCAAATCTTTGTCACTCCATTTTGTCCAGCAGAGGCGAGACAGGTTTTTCTCCGGGTACTCCGGTTTTCCCTGTCATCTTTCATTCCAGCAATACTCTTCAATATCATTTCATCTGTCAGTCATTAATCATTACCTCAGAGGAATGCGATAGGCTTCGGCAGCCGGCACAATTTTTATCCTCGCCGCTAGATGGGGCTTCATTTATTCCATTCCTGACCCGGTCAAATGACTGGAAACAGGCTGTTTTCGAAACAGACTGTGGTTTTCCAGTAGCGCTTACGACCAGTAAGACACAGACCAAAATGAGTTTTTGATGTGTTTATTTTTCTTCAACGTCCTCTGCCTAATCTGGAACTAATTTAAACTCTTAAATTACGTCCAGTGCTGTGAAATGCTTGTACTGTTCTTCAGGCGTGTTTCGCTAAATTATCACTTCTAAATTTTTAGTTATATTTTATCCTTCATTTCCTTTGACCTATTTACTGTGCGTATCATATGCCCTTTATGTTATTAGTATACAAACGACTGAAAAATGAGAATGAGAGGAAGTTAGCAGACTTAAGAGAAAGGTTTACTTCAGCGAAATATTTCAAACCGTTGGATATGATACTACATCTAGTTAGCAGGGAAAGGCAATTGCAAGCACTTTTTCATTTCCATTTGAGTAGTATAATTCACACACACACACACACACACACACACAAATACTGGGTGAGTCGGTGAAAATGTCCCCTTAAATATCTCCATATCCATTAAAGTTATCGACATTCTCTTTCAATATTCGTAAATGGTATTAAGGCGCTAGAGATGCAATAAGCTTCTCTCTTCCGAGGATTTATTTAATAACTCAGGCGCTGCGCCTCCTTCAAAATCGCTACGAACACAGCTTACATTATCTGTTCTTTCAGCAAGGCTTGTCAAACGCTTTAAGATTCCAAGCAGTCATAATTACACTTATTCTTCTTCTTCTTCTTCTTCTTCTTCTTCTTCTTCTTCTTCTTCTTTATCTGTTTACCCTCCAGGGTCGGATTTTCCCTCGGACTCAGCGAGGGATCCCACCTCTACCGCCTCAAGGGCAGTCCTGGAGCTGCAGACTCTAGGTCGGGAGATACAACTGGGAGGATGACCAGTGCCTCGCCTAGGCGGTCTCACCTGCCATGATGGGCCTTGTGGGGGATGGGAAGATTGGAAGGGATAGACAAAGAAGAGGGAAGGAAGCGGCCGTGGCCTTAAGTTAGGTACCATCCCGACGTTTGCCTGGAGGAGAAGTGGGAAACCACGGAAAACCATGTCCAGGATGGCTGAGGTGGGAATCGAACCCACCTCTATTCAGTTGACTTCCCGAGGCTGAGTGGACCCCGTTCCAGGCTTCGTACCACTTTGATGGCTGAGGTGGGAATCGAACCCACCTCTATTCAGTTGACCTCCCGAGGCTGAGTGGGCCCCGTTCCAGCCCTCGTACCACTTTTTCAAATTTCGTGGCAGAGCCGGGAATCGAACCCGGGTCTCCTGGGATGGCAGCTGATCACACTAACCACTACACCACCGAGGCGGACTATAATTACGCAACTGCCCATCGTCGCCATAAGACCTATCTGTGTCGGTGCGACGTACAACCACTAGCAAAAAATATTAATGTAGCCTACTTCTTCCTATACCATTTCCCCACACTGTGGTAGGGTCTTGAGTTCGAAATGCGTCGCACAAGCGAATTTGACCCTGTTTTGTGGCCGAGTGCCCTTCCTGACACTAACCATATGTGGAGGAATGTATTCACTATTACGTGTTTCTGTGGTGGTTGGTAGTGTGGTGAGTGTATGTGTGATGGGCGCTCACATCCAGTCTCCGAGACAGAGACATTTTTTTGATAGGTCAAAATCCTCGCTCCCGCCGAGAATCGAACCTAGGAGCCTCTAAACAGAAGGCTCTAGTCATTTAACCATGGAGCCGTAATTAATAATAATAATAATAATAATAATAATAATAATAATAATATTTAAAAGCTATGGTGACCTTACTGGCACAGTATGTTAAGTAGTCGTACTTCTGTTCCCAAGATAGCTGGTTCAATTATAGTTATCGCCAGTGATATTTAGGTGCCTTATATGGGCGTTGAGGGTTTTCGTTACGTTAAGAAATATCAGGACAAAATTCAGACCACTTAGCATTCCTTAAAATCCGCATAAGCTTAACAGATGTTGAAACAAATTAATGTATCCAGTGTGAATGACCGAGAACTTCTTACCGAATTAATTGGCTGAGCGCTCTGGGCCAAGTAGTTGTGAACTTGAGTTTAGGAGTGATAATGGTTTCGAACCCTACTGTTGGCAGCCCTGATAATGGTTTGCTGTGGTTTCCAATTTTCACACCACACAAATTAAGGATCTGGACCGCAACTTAAGGCCATGGTCTCTTCCTTTCCAAACCTGGTCCGTTCCCATCCTAGCATCGCTGAAAATCCTTCCATGCATTAGTGCGATGTTCAATCAATACAAAAAATAAATTCTTATTTTTCTTCTTCCTACTTAGCATTTGTCCTACATGCTGGTGAGGTTGGCTGTTTTGGCACTCCTTCGCCACTTGAAACGATCATGTTCCTGGTCAGGTTGCAGGCCTGTAATCTTCATATTTTCGTGCAGGGTGTCACACCAACCCCACCTCTGTCATCGTTACCAACCGTTTCTACTCGCAAAGAAAAACTACTTAGTAATTTTTTGTATTTCTTTCTTAATCAGTTTACCCTCCAGAGTCGGTCTACAAAATTTTCTACAGGAACCCATTCGGATGGAGCTAATGTTGATTGTGGCAGACGACTACGAGTGTGTTACTCTTAAGCGGCCCTTACACGATCAATATTATTGATAATATCAGTATTGTCAATACAGACGCTTACTCCTGTCAATATCACCGTCAATATCGCCATACCCTACACGGTCAATATTATTGTCAATAATTGTATCAATAAATGTGCTCAGTACGTTTGTTTCCACCGTTCGGACTATTGAAATAGTGTCTTTTCAAGTGAATTTTTGTTGCGTTGTGTGTTTAGAAAACATGGACGATCGATAAAAATGTTGGGTAGCCATAAATATGGCTATGGAAGGTATTCGTTAACTTCAGCGAAATCGGTGGACCGAGCTCGATAGCTGCAGTCGCTTAAGTGCGGCCAGTATCCAGTATTCGGGAGATAGCGGGTTCGAACCGCACTGCCGGCAGCCCTTAAGATGGTTTTCCGTGGTTTCCCATTTTCACACCAGGCAAGTGCTGGGGCTGTACCTTAATTTTTTTTCTAGTTGCTTTACGTCGCACCGACACAGATTGGTCTTATGGTGACGATGGGACAGGAAAGGGCTAGGAGTGGGAAGGAAGTGGCCGTGGCCTTAATTAAGGTACATCCTTAGCGTTTGCCTGGTGTGAAAATGGGAAACCACGGAAAACCATCTTCAGGGCTGCCGACAGTGGGGTTCGACCTACTGTCTCCCGAATACTGGATACTGACCGCACTTAAGCGACTGCAGCTATCGAGCTCGGTGTACCTTAATTAAGGCCACAGCCGTTTCCTTCCCACTCCTAGCCCTTTCCTGACCCATCGTCGCCATAAGACGTAGCTGTGTCGGTGCGACGGAAAGCAAATAGAAAAAAAGAAAAGAAATCGGTGGATGACAGAGTGATTGAAGAGACGTGAAGAATATTCTCATTTGAGGCTGCTGACAGAAATCATATTGGCAGATTATTTCAGAATGAAAGAAAGGATGTTCATAAAATTATTACAGATGGTAGAACCACTCTCAAGAAAGCAGAATAATAATAATAATAATAATAATAATAATAATAATAATAATAATAATAATAATAATAATAATAATATGGCCTCGGCTACCGTGTGCAGACATTTCGATTTGACGCCATCTGGCTGTCTGCTCGTCAATTTCGACGTTCTGTTTTACTAGATGGCAGACTGAGTAAACCAAAACTCTCTTGGGTGTCTATGTCTGAGATTTAATGAATTTTGTCGGATAAACACCAAATGTGTCACCAGAGATCTTTTACATGCCGACATCGTACGGCATGAAGTGTCGAATGGACTTTCTTCTGCCCTTCAAAAATCCGACTACCTCTGCCAGGTTTGAACCCGCTATCTTGGGATCCAGAGGCCGATGCTCTACCACTGATCCACAGAGGCAGCTTCGAAATAGGCAGAACACAAACATGAGGGATTTCATCCCTGTTAATGAAAGATTAGCCTTAACCATCAGGTACTTAGCTACAAGAATTTTTTTTGAAGATTTAAAGTTCTCTGTCATCATGTCGCCTGCATCTATCGAGGCTATAATTGACATGTGTGAAACTCTTGTTCATGTCTTACGATACTATATTAAGGTGTCTTGAATATATTTTCCAGACACCTTCCAACTTACCTAAGTACTGTATATCAGTCTGCCATCGCACACAACCTCTTCACACCTGTATGAAATTAGGCCTAGTTAGCATGGCAGCATAAGTAGGGAAACGCATATTGAATAATTTAAAACAAAATTTAATATTAATTAGGTATTGATTAAGCAGAAAGGAAAAAGAAATAAGGCAATCAAAATTTAAAATCCTCAAGCAGCGAAGGTGTTGAAAAAAGTCCTTTCGTTCGTTCGTTCGTAATCTGTTTACCCTCCAGGGTCGGTTTTTCCCTCGGACTCAGCGAAGGATCCCACCTCTACCGCCTCAAGGGCAGTGTCCTGAAGCCTCAGACTCTGGGTCGGGGGATACAACTGGGGAGGGTGACCAGTACCTCGCCCAGGTGGCCTCACCTGCTATGCTGAACAGAGGCCTTGCGGGGGAGGGGAAGATCGGAAGGGATAGACGAGGAAGAGGGAAGGAAGCGGCCGTGGCGCTAAGTTAGGTACCATCCCGGCATTTGCCTGGAGAAGAAGTGGGAACCACGGAAAACCACTTCGAGGATGGCTGAGGTGGGAATCGAACCCACCTCTACTCAGTTGACCTCCTGAGACTGAGTGGACCCCGTTCCAGCCCTCGTACCACTTTTGAAATTTTGTGGCAGAGCCGGGAATCGAGCCCGGGCCTCCGGGGATGGCAGCTAATCACACTAACCACTGCACCAAAGAGGCGGCAGGTTGAAAAATGTCACCACTGATAAATCCTGATGTTTGTTGTTGATTAGCGGGTTATCACCGTGAGTAGGAGAAGAATAATTAAATGTGGAGAAGGATGAAGTGCTGTCACTGATTGTTCTCGGATGTGTGGTAATCTGAGGGCTTAGACATTGACATACTTCATTTATTTCTACGGAGTTGCGATGGAGGGTGCTCAAGCTTGCTTCAAAAAGCACGTCATTTACTGCTTTCTCAGCAAGTTGTCCCTGCAAATTGAGCAGTTTTTCTCCCCAAGTTTTGCGATAGTCGGTATGTTGCTGTCAGGGTTCACCGAGTCTACCGCTTCAAAGTCTTCAAACATCGTCTCAAGGTCACTCGTATAATCCATAATACTCCGCACAAAGATCACTTCCGTTCCCTACGAAAGCGCGGCAACAAATGAGCATTGACAATAATATTAACGTCCTCCCCTAGACGATCAATAATATTGACAATATCCCTCCCACTTTTAAATATTGACGCCCTGAGATCAGAAAAGCTGGATTTCATCAATATCGCTTCAATACCTACCATCAATACTCTTTTTTCCACCTTACACGATCAATATTATTGTCAATATCATACTGTATTGTCAATATTGATCGTGTAAGGGCCGCTTTACGCACGCTGCGTCTGAGGGACAAACTGTCAACAGTGACTACTATTGCCGATGTCTGGAGCGACCTCTGCGTCCAGCTCTGCGGTGAAAACGTCCGCGGTCATTACGAGACGATCAGCCTATCGTGTTAGTCCAAGTTTCCAACGTATCTGATGTGTTACAACTGCGTGCACCTCATATTCTCCAAACATGTTCTCTTGTATTAATATGTGTTAAACAATAAATATGGTATTGCAATTTATTGAGAAGGCGGATCCATAAAAACATAATATTGAATACACTCAATACGGACCAATAGTGGCCATTAATGTCAAAATGATATACTTCAGCGCATCCCAGATTGAATGTGACGGCAGGTTGATGCATGTAACAATGCCAAAGTAGGTTTCAATTGCTAACCTTGAATGAAATGGTCCGGGGACGTTGTACAAACGTCAGTGAATAATTGTGAGCTAGAATGCGAGAGGGAGCTAACCCATGAAGTGTCAAAAAATGAGTTATTGGCATGTTTGGATATTACTATTATACATTTATTATCCCACAATATATGTATAATTATTATCCATTTTTACTCTCCCAGTGTACAAAAGAAAGATTTTGGAATATCTCTGAAACGCAGAGGGGGAGCTAAGTAAAGCGGTAACATTATGTAAGCTAGTAGTAGCCAATAGCACACCCGCTTGCAGTGACATGCTTTGTTGCAAGCAGCAACTGCAAATCTAGCTGACAAACAGACGTCCACATCTAGGCAGAAGATAAAATTTCGCAAAATTTTTGCCATAAAGATTGAAGCCAGGAAACCTGGCATTATCCAATTTAAATAAAACTACTCTTCAATGCCTTGTTTTAAAGAAGTTGATATTTTGAAGAAAAGTACTGGACGGCCTTGGAAATACAGAACATCGACAGATTTCAACCGTATCACAGCTTATTCACACTTACAAAATTCGGAGTGGTTCTATCCTGTTGGCAGAATGATTGCTGCTGCAAAACACAAGGACTTGATGTCCCTCCTCCCTTAGAGCCCTGTAAATTACCATGACGTGTACCGTGCACTTCAACCAAACAATCAAGCTGCAAATAGCGAGGAGGATCCAGGCGGCTGAAATTAAGTTTAGGTTTCGATACAGGCGGCTGCTTAGAGCGAACCCCAAACGCTAATAGTCAACGTTAAATGGATCGAGAAATTCGTGTTGAAGTAAATCTGAACCTAAGTCCATCTCAAAACAAGTAATTGATAAAAACTGGACTTTTGTTAAAGTGTTCTATTTTTTTTAATTTCACTTTTAAGGTTTGCCGATTTGGAGTTGACATTTTTGATATAAATAATATATATTAGAAGATTATTTTATTTTTTCTATAATTTTTGACTATAAATAATTGTTTATGAACCAAAAGAGTGACTGGCTGTTAATGTGCTCGATTTCATGCAATAAAGACAAGTGCAAAATTCAAGATATCTCAGTTCCATGTGTGTGTGTGTGTGTGTGTGTGTGTGTGTGTGTGTGTGTGTGTGTGTGTGTGTGTGTGTGTGTGTGTGTGTGTGTGTGTGTGTGTGTGTGTGTGTGTGTGTGTGTGTGTGTGTGTGTGTGTGTGTGTGTGTGTGTGTGTGTGTGTGTGTGTGTGTGTGTGTGTGTTAGATGATTGAATAAAAAAATGGCAAAGCATTACACTTCACTGCGGTCAGTTAAAGGTAAGGCATTAATTCTATTTACTTACAATAGCTGTCACTTTTGGGACCTTAGCACAAAGAATTCACTACTTCTCGCCCGATCACCAGAGTTAAGTAACACTAGCACTCAATTATTTTATTAATAACTAGCAAATGTACCCGTGCTTCGCTACGGTATTCTACATTGTATACGAATATCGACGTAAATGCGTGCAGTAAATGAGATTGTTTTAAAATTGCATGTCGCTTAGCATTATCCGAGAAATAGCATGGGGAGGTCCCCATACGTTGTTTCCAATGTAAAGTGAGGGTTGCGAAGTTGCGATGATAACGGCAGGCTCACTTGCCTACTGCCATTCACAATCGAGTTGGCAAGTTTACATTATAATTGCAGGCCCCATTGCCTACTGCGCGGTCACAATCGATTTGGGGAGTTTTAGTTACAATGGCAGACCCATTCCCTACTTTCAGACTGATTACAGTTGAGGAGTTTGTATTATAATAACAGGCAACTTCCCTACCACTAGTCAAAATTGAGTTGTGCAGTTATCATTATAATGACAGGCCCTTTTTACTGCTGCCAGCCAGCTTACTGCCAGTCACACAGAATTAGTGAGTTTCCATGAAAATAGAAGCCTAATGCCAGTCAAATTTTAGATTGGAACATTTGTTTATAATGGCGGGCACCCTGGCCTAGAGCCAAACACAATAGGGTAGGGGACTTTCGAACAAAACTGCATGATCCCTTGCCTTCTGCAAGACAAATCGAGAAGTGAAATATTCATTAAAATGGTGGGCCCTCCTTACTAATGACAGTTACACAGGAGTTGAAGAAGGACCCCATTCCTACTGCCAGCAGTCAAAGTCGGTGTAGGGAGTACTGATTACAATAGCAGACACACCCTTTCTCGATCGCTTCAAATCGACTAATGAATATATATAGATGGACATACGAAAGTATATGCATGTTTACAATATTGCAGACCTTCATTTACAGATTAACTGCTGCTAAACGGTACGTCATATGGACAAAGGATTGTACCGTAAGGCGCAGTATTTAGCGATCTAAATGGCTGGTCCTATGATATTTTCTCGCATCTCATCTATTCATGGGTCAGATTGAGTCAGAAACGTTGAATAGGTTGAAATTTGTGTAAGGTTATCTTACATTGCATTACTTTTCGGATAATTATGTGACATAGCATTTGGCTCACGTATGGGTACTGGGTGGGCCAATGTTCGTGTAGAGTTTGATCAAACTATCTTTCCTGTAAGTGATTGAAAGTATGAATTTTATAGGTAAAGAGTCCAAATTTACTTAAAATCGAGAAATAGAGACGAATCTAACGTATAAGCGATACATATACGACAAAAAGTCATAAGACCAAGGTTGGAGATCACTCCTAATTCAACGAAGATTGTGCCATCCGTTATGTGATAAGACTTCCCGTTTATCCCACGAAATACCTTGAAACGAAGGTCTGCACCATCATTAAAATTGCTTCCATATTTCGATATTCTTCGGGGATAAAAAATGAAAAAATTAAGATCTGTGAAGTTTTTCTTTCGTTACAGGCTGAAACGTATAATTTTGCCAAATTTCAAATTTCTTGCTTGTCTGGCAGATTATGCTGCAATCTGGATTTTGGGTGAGGGGGTAAAAATTATGACATTCAGGAAATTAAAACAAAAAAATATGCAGACGATCAATATTACCCCTCAAACGGGTATCTGTACGAAAATTTCACCAAAATAGTCAATGTACAGGCACACACAGTCGTTACGATTTTATTTATATAGATAGCTAAGGAATCTGCTCCACGTACAACACATTTTGGCTACGTCCGCCGGACTTAACCTGCAAAACCAACCGTTCATGATATCTCACTTATTAATCCCCCTGTCGAAAAATTCACGTGAGAACGAAAGTTTTAAAAATGGATTTCCATTAAGGATTATAGATTTCGATTAATTTCGGATTGCATATTTTGAGGAAGTGCAAAATCATGGTTCCGGTTTCAGATAAACCCCCATTAAATTTAGGTATTCAGAAATAATATTGGTCCTAAAACCTACACAAGGACAGGTGTATTCTAAATATCAAGTTTGGTAGAAATATATTCAGTAGTTTTCAAGTTATAAAAACTCATACAATCAAACCGACAAACAGGCACCAAAGTTAAGAAATATGCAGATGGTCATTATTACAACTGAAACGGATAACTGTACGGAAATGCCGCCAAAATAGCCAATGTATACACAGTAGTAGACCACACATCTCGTGGGATAAGAGGGTCGGAACCCAATCCCGTGAGCAATTTTAGCCCTTCGGCCTTAGGGGCCTTGAGTGCAACTTTCGATAGGTTTCTAACTAGACTGCATAGATGTTATGAGGTGGTACTTTTTGAACGGAATCGCACTGGTCAGGATATGACCTGCACCCCGGAGGGTGGATTTAACTTAGGAGAGACTTTGGTCGCTTATGGATAAGACCATCAGTATCGTAGTTACCCAGGTTGGATATGAGTGGGTTTGGGTTGGAGGTCAGGTTGTAGTAGAATCTTTGTGCCGAGATCAGGATTCTGTAGTAAACTTCATCCACATGAAGGTCATTGTGTATATCGCGATTCCGTTCGTACCATTGCGCACCGCTGATCATGCGAAGTGCACGATTTTGAAAGCGCTGAACTTTGTTTAGGTGCGTTTTGGCTGCGATCCCCCAGACAGGACTGGCATACTCAAGGATTGGCCGTATGGAGGTTTTGTACAGCAGGAGCCTGTTTTCTAAGTTGAGCCCATTGTCGGCTTTCATTAGAGGTATAATTTCGTACAGGCGTTTATATGCCTGGGCCAAAATTCTTTCAATATGGTGTCTGAAAGTTAATCTTCTGTCGAGGGAAACACCCAGGTATTTAGTAACATTTGACCACCGGATCACCTCGCCGAAAAAGACCAGTGGTAGTGGGTCAGAATGAGTTCTTTTGGAGAAAAGAGTAGCACTGCTCTTAGTAACATTAATTTTGATTCTCCACTGTCGAAGCCAAGGTTCGATAGTGGAGAGGGCTTCTTGGAGGTAATTTTGTACTCTGGGTGGTTGCCAGGATACAGAAGAGATAGCGGTGTCGTCCGCATACATGTAGACATTCGCGTGCGGTGGACGAGGTATGTCTGACATAAATAGGTTGAAGAGAACCGGTGAGAGGACCCCTCCCTGAGGGACCCCAGCGTTGATGGGGCGGGGATCCGACAGGGAGTTGCCGACTTGCACTTGGAATTTTCTTTGTGAAAGATAGCTATGGAGAAGGTGGATCAGGTATTTGGGAATCTCAAGAAGATTGAGTTTATAGATTAGTCCTTCGTGCCATACCTTGTCAAACGCACGCGAGATGTCAAGAAAACAGACTCCTGTGTGCCTCCTATGATTATAATTTTTTGTAATTTCCTCAGTGATTCGCATAAGTTGGTGGACTGTGGAATGTCCACTTCTGAAACCAAATTGTTCGTCATTGAGGAGGTGTTTGGCTTCAATGATAGCTTGCAGACGAGAAAGTAGGATAGATTCAAAAAGTTTGGAGAGAATAGAGAGAAGAGAGATGGGTCTGTAGTTTTGGGGGAAAGTGGGGTCAGAGAGAGCTTTGGGGATCATGATGACCTTTGCCAGTTTCCATGGTTTGGGAAAGTGTGCAAATCTGAAGATGGCATTGAAGAGTTTGGTTATAAAAGTTAAGGCTTTCCTAGGTAAGTTTTTTAGGAACGTGGCTGAGATGTTGTCTAAACCAGGAGTTTTACGGTTTTTAAGTTTGCGAATAGCAGCCTGGAGCTCAGAAGGTGAGACAAATTTGAAGTCGGGGGGGAGATTGAAATCGTCGAGGTTGTCAATAGCCTCCTCGACAAGGTCAATGAAATCGTCATCGGACGGGTCTACATTGGGGGTACAAGTTTCTTCAAGAGTGTCTGCAAGAGCGTTAGCTTTTTCGTAATCTGAATGAGCCAATCCTTGTTGACCATGTAGGGTAGGGATGCCAGTCCTTTTCCTAGTGAATCGTCTCGCCATCCTGTGCAGTGAGTTATCTGCAGCACTGAGCTCAGCTAATCTGGATTTCCAAGAACTAATTTTGTGGTTTCTGATGAGGGTGGTCAGATTTCTTTTCTGGCGATTCCAGACTGATTTTAGATATGGGTCTCTGGATAGGTGCCACTGCTTGCGGGTGCGGTTTTTGATTTTAATTTGTTGTAGAATCTCAGTTGGTAGAGGTTCAGGTTTGGTCCTGGCCACCGAGGGTCCCACGGCGGAAGTTTCAGCAGCAGAGATAATAGCGGTAGTGATCTCCTTTGTAAGGGCATCGATGTCTTCCGGACCTTTTATGCTGGGGTTACCGTTGACATGCGTTTGTAGATAGTCTCGAAAGGATTGCCAGTTGATCTTGCGTAGATGTATGGGGATGGGGATTGGGGAGTGAATGGGACTGGAAGCAATATTGATAAGAACTGGTAAATGGTCTGAATTTAGGGCATCAATGGTAGTCAATTTGATATAATGACGGATGTTAGAGGAAATGGCGATGTCTAGAGTATCGGGCATATGATTGGGGTTATGGGGGTAGTGGGTATGCCTATCAGGACCGTGAGTAAGCAGGAGTTTTCTGTCGCAGTATCGGGCCAGTTGGTTGCCTCTAGTTGTGGAGGTGCGACTGTTCCACCGTGGTTTCTTGGCATTAAAGTCCCCAGCAAGCAGGTGTTGGTGGCCAGGGCGGATGAGCTTATCCAGATCAGCTGAGTCAAATACTGCATTAGGTGAGATGTAACACGCAGAGAGACTGAGGGGTCCTTTGTGTGTGGCTACTTCGACGGTTGTGGCTTCAAGTGAGAAAAGGTCAGGTGGAGTAGGGATACGTTGATGGGAAAGGGTGTTTTTGATAAAGATGGCAGTGCCGCCATGTTCTCGGTTGGGACGATCGTTTCTGTAGGACTTGAAGTTGGGAAGGTGGAAGGAGTGGCGGGGTTTGAGCCAGGTTTCACAAATAAGGGCGATGTCGACCTTCAGTTCCTTGATTAGCTCACACAATTCGACGTGTTGACGTTGAACGCCTTCGGCGTTCCAAAAGAGGACCCTCAGTTCCCTGGGGGATGCCCGGTTGGTGGAAAGTTTAGGCATCTTGGAACCACTCAAGTAAGGCTTCAAAGAGGGCTTGTTTTTTAGCAGCAGGTGTAGGGGCAGCAGCAATGCGAGAAAGAGTGTTCTTGATAAGTGAGATTAAACTTTTGATGGTTGGATCTGTGAGAAGTTTGAAAAGTTCTAGTATGTCAGAAGCGCTAGAGGTGGAGGTAAGGTTTAACGGTGCTTCCCTTTCTGGTAAGGGGGCCGTAGTTCCTGGTAGAAGAGGGAAGTCGGAAAGGGAAAGGTTTATCGGATTGGGAGTGGTGGTCTGATTTGATTCGGAGGGCTGGGGGTTCATTGCATTGGCGTAAGTTATGTTAGCTTTAAGTCTTGACGGAGGGGGACCGGAGGGGCCTTTGCGGGCAGAGGGGAGCCTGGAGTTGTGCAATTGCAGGAGTCGGAGGTAGTGACTACATCCTCGGTAGTTTGCGGTGTGTTGTTCACCGCAGTTGGCGCAGCGAGGCTTCTGGGAGCGGTCGCCTCTTTTGGGGCAGTCGTTGGTGGTGTGGTAGTCTCCGCAGATTACGCATCTTGAGAGGCAGTGACAACCTCCTGAGAGATGGCCGTAGCGCTGGCATTTGAAACACTGGACTGGACCAGAAGGGCTGTTATATTTCTCAATTTTGACGTCGGTGCGCAGGAGGTGCTTGATGTCGAAGATCTTGAGATCGTCGTCGTGGTCATCGAAGTAAGTGACCAGAAAGAGCGGGAGTTTCCTTTTGGTCTTCATGGACGTCATCTGGGCTACTGATGCTATGCGAAAACCAATGGACGATAATTCTTCGGCGATCTCTTCCAGGGATTGAGAGTGATGGAGGCCACGGATTACCACCTTCCTGTAGGCTTTGTCAACTAGGAGTCTAGTATGATATTGCCCGTTGCATTTTCGGATGAGGGCTTTCAACGTTTCAAAGTCTTCTAAAGAGCGGGTTTGAACCCGGATGCCGTCGTGAAGTACTTTGATTGCGTATTCAATCTGATTTGCCTTCAGAAGGTCGGTGAATTGATTAATGTCCTTAACGTCCCTGACATAGACAGGGGGAATCTTGATTCTTGGAGTCCGGGAAGTCTGGGAGGAGTTTTGCGCAGGAGGGGATGAGTTAGAATCAGTTCTAGATTGCTGGAAAGAATTATTGTCAATGGGGGGAGGTGGGGGGGAAGAACGGGAGGGAGTGGAGGGCTTGACGGCGGGGGTTTTTGGGGGCGAAGTGGGGGGAGCAGAAGGTTTACTGAAGATATCAAATTTGTTGGACACAACCAGTGGTCTTGGTTTCACATCATGGCATTTCATACGTCTTCTTTGGGAACGTCCAGTGGGCGACGTAAATGAGTCATCAGAAGAACCATCCGTGGAGGCAGCATCATCGGAGTCTGGAGTGAGGTTGTCCAGGCTAACAGACTGGGTGGCCGGGGACCTGGCTCTTGACAACGGAGGTGGAAGCGAAGAAGATCTTATCCTCAAACAGGTGGCTGGAGGCGGCTCCGACTCAGGACCAGAATCGGGTGGATCAGCTGTAGTGGTGACCACCGAGGATGTAGGGGTGACAGAAGGGGGGGGAGGGGGGGGAGGTGACCGAGTCTTGCGTAGAAAAGGCGGGGTAATACTTGGAGGTACCTCAACTCTTAAACAATTGGTTGTCCTCTCGGGCGGTCGTTGCGATTATATTTATATAGATGACAGATAAGCATGGGCACGTTTGAAAGTGCAAACTTTCATTTCGAGATTTACTGCTCCTAAACGGTACATCATACCAACAAACGGTTTGCACCCTCAGACGTCCCTTTTATCGCTCTGCATGTTTGGTGTTAAAACATTTTCTCGTATATCACATATTTATGGGTTCGATTAAGTTACGATATTTGAATGGGGAGAAATTTGGGTACATTTTTATCAATTTACATTATTTTTCACATACTTATGTGGAAGCTAGAATCATGAAATTGGGTTCGCATATACCCATTGGTCGTGTCAATGTGCGTGCCAAATTCGATGACTCTACCTTTTCTATAAGTGTGTCAAACTAAGTAATACACGTGTGGCAGATTGTGAGGAAATCTTGATTTTGGGCGAGGGAGGGGGGAGGGGGGTGAAATGTAGGACTTCCAGGAAACTATAGCTAAAAATGTGCAGGTGGTCATTATTACCCCTTAAACGGATAGCTGTACGAAAATTTCGCCAAAATAGTCAATGCACGGACACACGGTCGTTACGATATGATATATCTAGATACATAAGGAATCTGCTCCACGTATAACACCTTTTGGGCTATGTCCGCTAGACTTAGCCTGAAAACCGACCTTTCATGTTATCTCCCTTATTAATCCTCCCGTTGAAAAATGCACATGAGAAAAAGAAATTAGAATTGGATTTCCAAACAGTTTGATCGATTTCCAATCAGGTTGGTCTTGTACTTTATATATTGTGGGAGAGTAAAAATCACCATTTCGGTCCCCTATAAAAACCCATTCCATTCCGGGAATTTGACATGGTATGAACCTTAAAACCTACCCTTGGAGGGGTGGATGCTAAATATTAAGTTTGGTTCAAATATCTCAGTAGTTTTAAATTTGTAAGAAATACGCTTTACGCGAACCCGCTCTTGCGTTAAGTCCGGTGGGATTTGTACCGATAAACGGTCCGTTAATGATATCTCCCTTATTAAATCCTGTTATCGAAATGGTGCACATGGGAAAAAAAGGTTTCGAAATTAATTTTCATTAAGGCAGGTAGATTTCCATGAAGTTCGGTTGTGTATACTTTGAGGGAGTGCAAAATCACGGTTTCGGCTTCGTAAAAATCCCCACTCAGTTCAGGGATTAAGAAATGATATTTGCGCTAAAACCTACCCAAGAACAGGTGGATTCTAAATATGAAGTTTGGTGGAGATATATCCAGTAGTTTTCAAGTTATAGAAGGACAGACAAACAGACAAACAGACAAACAGACAAACAAACAGACAAACGGACACTAAAGCTAAGAATGATGCAGATGGTCATTATTACACCTAAACGGATAACTGTACGGAAATTTCGCCAAAATAATCAATGTACAGACACACGGTCGTTACGATTTCATTTATATAGAAGATTACATCCATCATACTACCTATGATTGCTTTTAGTTATTCAATATTTAGAAATAAATAGACGAGGAAACCAAAGACAGGAGTGCTTTATATCAATCCATACCCGTACTGTAACACAACAGCTAAGGAGAGAATGTGGGAGTTGTTATGTTGCTATGAACTGTCCGATATGAACCATCATCTGTCCCGAATTCAGGCTCAGGAAATACGGTCACCGTACGCGTAACTAAAACAAACGAAAGAGTTTTACTAATCGGGGCCGATGACCTAGATGTTAGACCCCTTTAAACAACAAACATCATCATCAGGTTTGCTCTACAGAAGAAACTACGATTTCAGAGCATGCCCCGATTCGACGTACAATATTCTGGTCAGCAGATTTGTTTGGTTTTTTTAAATGCCCCTTCAGATGTTGTAGATGTTTTAAGGACGACGTAGTTTCAGAAATATGTCCCGGTGGAGTTAACGACACGTACATTCGTCTTGTTTCTCGTGCCATATCCCCTTTTACTTTAGTTTACTCTCCATTAAAAATCAATTTCCAAATTTTTGGAATACTGTTTTGTTTTGTATTTTCTTGTTTTATAACTATTAGGTTCTGCAGTCTTCCGAAATGAATTTTGAATAAATAAATAAATAAATAAATAAATAAATAAATAAATAAATATCTGAAGAAGAAAACATATGGTAACAGACGCATGAAAATGAAACAAATGAATTTAAAAAATAGATTTTGAAAGAACATCATCAGACTCTGTCAAATTAACCATTGAGGTAGAATCCAAATTTCAGGGTTTTAAGGACTTAAAGAGAAATAAATATAAATGTTTATATTTATAAATGTTTTGAGTGTGACTTGATAGAATCTGATGATGTTCTTTCAGAACGAAACATGCTATTCTATTTTAATTTGTTTCTCTTTCAGGTATAATTCTGTTACCTTTTTGTGCTAGTTTATCAATTTATTTATTCAAAATTATTTTCGGCAACCTGAAGAATCTAACAGTTGTTTATTAACTGAATCAAAACTGAAAACAGATGGTTTCAGATACATATTCAAAATTTTAAGAATACTATTTTGTATCTGATTCGATATCTGGAGAACGGAAGGTTGAGATTTGTGTATGTAGGCCATGAAATAATGTCATAATTAATATAGTGTAATTCAGAACTTCCTGATTATCACAACCTACCACAACTTAATAATGGCATTACATACCTCCATGTACAGGAAATTAAGTGCCCAGCGTGGATGACATCTCATGCAGCTCAGTTTCTTTCTGTCTTCATTACGAATGCCACTCCGGAAGTTTTGCTCCGTTCTGTTAGCACGTACGTGCCAGCTGGCCCGCTGTCGCTAAAGATAACATTCCTGACATGAGAACTGATGAACTTGGTGTGGAGGAAAAGATGAGAAAGGTATACATTTAGATGATGGCGGTCAAAGTCGGTGTTTAGTGACTGAATAAAAAGGTGGCAAAACATTGCTCTTCACTGCGGTCAATTAAAGCTAAGGCATTAAGTCTATTTAATTACAATTGCTGTCATTGTTTGGGACCTTAGCACAAAGAATTCACCACTTCTCGCCCGATCACCAGAGTTAAGTAACACTAGAGTTGGAAGGTAGTTGGGAACGCCTTATGTCATTAACTTAGTTCTTTTACAGTTTATAATAATAATTGTCACGGAGTATCGTGGATTTGCAGAGGTGAAAGAAGGTGCGGGGGTGAACAGGTCTCAAAATACGAAATTAAAGTTAAGATAAAATTTAACAAGGTTATATTTTCTTAGCAAAATCAAGAAATAACAAGAATGGCAGGTACAGAATAGCAAGGCAACAAATGTACAATTACAGTATTCACAGGATTTGGGCTTCGAGCCCCGGACTCACAATTCTTGAGCAATTAGCCCAACTTTACCCAAAAACAAGATTCGACAAAGGGGCAGAAGACCCCAATCATGTTCAGGAGCACTTGCTCCCAATTACAAAATAAAGCCTCCTCGAAGCACCCAAAATCAATTTCAAAAGAGCAATCCGCTCTCAAAGTTTAAGCCTATCAAAGGCCACACCAAACTCGACTTTCCAGCTGTCCTCCAAGGACATAGACACAGGGGTAAAAAGATACCCAACCTACTGAGGCCTATTAAGTGAAGAAACAGAAATATTACATGGCCTCGACAATACCAATTTGAGAGGAGGCGAAGCTGCACTCCTAATACATTTTGTTTAAAACCTACTTGGCACTAGGCCGTTAATGCAAGGGCTAATCCCATACTAAAGAGGTGACTTATATGAGAAGACAATTTACATTACGCTAGAAGAAACGGTTGAGAAAATAAGTTCACCTGGAAGCAATATGAGTGGGAGCTCGAGAGGGTTAAGCACTCTCTATCCCAATTTGTAGTTAAAACAGAAAGAATTGATACCGAGTGTCTTTACATTTTAAAGGAAAGTTACATGGAAAAGGCTTCGGACCTGCCCCGAGAGTTAAACTGCTGAGCTAGCAAGAAAAGAAGTTATTAAAAGGCCATTACCTTGTGGTTGAACTGCTGCCCGAAGAAAGAGGCGCTTCCCGCCCCCTGCTACGTAATTTACACACTGATAGCTGTTACTGAAGTGGCGCGGAGACCCGAAAATCAGCAGTTTATATACTCTCGCGGAAAGTTCGAGGCGTTTCAAGAATGAGAACACCCTCCCAGAAGAATTTTATTGGCTAACCAAGAGAACCCCTACACAAGATGAAGAAGAAACACATTATTGGTGGAAAATTAATTCGAGAAATTCGGGATTGGTAAATTCAAAACAAGGGGAAAGAAAGGGTTAATATTGCCAACTTAAACAATGACTGAAAGAAATTTAACAAAGAACAAACTTATGAACTCAAAATTTCTCCAAAAACACAGTTATTTCACTTCGCACTAGGGTGCACCATTGTAGTTCTTCAGTAGTGTCCTCTAGAAGAGAATGTTCACACTTCTTACTACAGGCAAAACAAAAATACATCGAAAACGACCCAGTTCAGAAACTTCGAAATTTACAAGTAGGGACATCTTCTGAGAAACTTGAAAATTAACACAGTAGATAAAGTTCAGGCTTCCTCCAGTAGGGGAGTTTCAACTGGCGCAAGGTTTGAATTAGCGACGTGGAGGTGTACCACCCGGTACAATAATAATAATAATAATAATAATAATAATAATAATAGGTTTTATTTATTCTCGCAAAGTTAGGAATGTACCGGTACTCCTTTTCTTACACTTACCGAATGTGGCGTTATTAAAATAGAAACTCTTATTGAATCATATACCTTCGACAATCTACGTTTATTGGACATTTATTTAAATTGTGTCTATTTTTGACACTTGTAATTCTTTTTCTCTGCTAATGACCTTGGGTTCCCAGCCTAGTAACTGTGTTGAACTATTATATTACCACGTTCATATGAGGTTGGAGTTCGACTATATTTGAAGTATAAATTAAGAAAGACTTCGTATTTCGTGAACTTGGATTATATCTGCCCTAGCACCTTGGACGTTTGGCTACTAAGTACCTGCTCTGCCTATACGAGGAGAGATGAACTTTCCGTTGTATGGTTACTCTATGTGTGTAGTTGCTAAACGTGTAATTGCACTGTAGGCCAGCTACGGGGACTGCTACGCTATCTATCAGATTGAATGTAGCACTGAAGAGTGTGATGTGACAGTTGCTCGCCAGGGCGCGTATCTAGTCTTCCAGGTGTCGCGCCTAGCGGCGAACTTGGTAGCGCTGCATTTTGCGCAGGAAGTCTTGGAGGCTGGTTGTAGCAATGATGGCTGCGGAGACTGTTACCAGAACGATGTGTACTCCAACTGGTGTTGGATGATAAACAAAAAACCACATCGAGTGATGGGAGTTTAAGTATTTTGTTTTGGGGTATAATATGTGTGTTAATTTGTAAATATGTAATTATATAGGTAGTTTATTTATACTCGTGGAGGGATTATGTTAGGTCGAACTACGAGGTGAGTTATCTTGGCATAAGGCTTGCTTGTAAGTATTTTAACGTATCATTGCTATTAATATTATTTACTGTGTATGTGTTCTATTCGAATTGGTGTGAAATATGAACATTGTGGACATCTAAGTTTTGTTATGCCGTGTTCTGCTCCAAGTGTACGTGCTGTATATAACGGTAGGCCATCCTTGTGCTAAGATAACATTTTGAAAATTTTTATCGTGTCCTTGTTTTAAATTTGTCTTTCTCTTCACTCGGGCTTTACCTTTCGGTGTTTTTGCTTGTGATTTTCCTTGTAATGCCCGTATGCGTGTGCCGCTTTTCTTTAACCTGTGGCATTTTATCGTTTTCTTACGTGTTGTATTGTTGGCGTACATTCGTGTTTCTGCTTGTCTCCTTGTGCGAATTGTGTTGCTTGTCGCATGTTTTGGCTATCCTGTGCCCGTATTTTGACCTAACACTGCACCTACATTTCTCTCTATAATTGTCTTTAATCTTTTTTTACATTATTATTATTAGTCACCTTGGTAAATTGAATTATGCTTAATTTTCTTGGTGAATACTTGAGTTGAGTCTGGTTTAGTTATATTCTTTCCCTTTGAGGGCTTTAAATTAAATATCACTCCATTGTTGGTGTAATATCGTACAAATGTTATCAGTTTCAACAATACAAGTAACGTTTAGTAGGTCGAGGGCTGGACACCCCTGGAGAATAGGATGGTTCCTTATCTTATCTTTTCGTGTGGGTATTGTTGTTATTATCTCCTCGTGCCTGACAGTTATGTAACATTATTAGTGTGATGGGTGCGTGCATTGTGTCTGCCGCGATCACTGTATCGTGTATTATACTCCATAAATTATTCGTTGTATTGATTTTTTCTTCTGAATCTGTTGGTTCTATATTGTGTTCTGGGGTATGCTAAGTGATCTGTTCGTGTTTTTCCTGATGTTACTGTGGCTCATGTTTACGTTTGTTTACCAAGGTTTGGTGATTGAAAATTAATTGTAACTTGGGATATATTTCTTTTAAACGGTGCCGTGTGAGCTTGTGATTGTAACATGTTCGTAATCGTGGCTTGATTTGACTGTCACGTTCCGTGGTGCTGCCTTCGTATCCGTGGTTTGGTGTGGTGCCATTTACTTCCACCGGATGCTGTCACAGTCCTCGATTTGCTAACCCCTTTCTCCCCTTTCGGGCTTAAATGTTAAAATTTCATTTAATTTTAGAATACGTCAAACATGTGCGTACCATGGTACCTACGTAGTTTTCCTGATGGATCAGTATATAGGTATATAAAAATGGTTGTTTGTAAAGAAATGAATGATTTTATTTATTAGCAATGAATTTCTTTCTACTTAT
Organism: Anabrus simplex; assembly: GCF_040414725.1. Classification (NCBI taxonomy): domain Eukaryota; kingdom Metazoa; phylum Arthropoda; class Insecta; order Orthoptera; family Tettigoniidae; genus Anabrus; species Anabrus simplex. The sequence continues at coordinate 379,331,393 of NC_090268.1, read as the reverse complement.
ATAATTCTGTGATTTTCTGTATATTTATTTGACCCTAAGTGTTGGGTGCTAATTGTAAGCTTAATACCTTTTTCAGTTTATTTAAATTTTATCCAAAGGTTTAAATTGTAGTGTAAAAGATTTATTTATTATATCTTATTTTAAATTGTTTGAATATTTCTGGTGTCATTTATTGGTGTGTTTGCTAAGCAATTTCCTGATCCCGTCCTCTCTCTTTAAATGGGTAGGCTCCTGGTCCCTGCATGCTTCCTCTTGTCTTTTCCTTGGGTATGTTTTACTGTCTTTTCTTATTTTTGCTCTCAGAAATTTATTTGTAAGCGCTCGTCCCTGTGACCATCGTCATTTACTCATACTTATTAGGGGCGTTGCACGAATCTTAACATATAGCTCATTCCATGTTAAGAAAACAGTACTGCTCATATGAAGCTACAATGAGTGAACATAACTCCTCTTAGACACCCGTAATTCCTCGTGATTAAGGATTATTATAATGTAATTTATATTGTATATGAAAGAAAGAAAAAAGATTGGGCATTTTTGTGATCGTGAGTTATTAAAATAACTATTTAATATTCTCTAGTTCATAAATACATTCCTAGGGAGAAAGCACAATGACAGTAACAGCCATCGCTTTGTTGCCTTCCTTCATTTTCCCTCTAAGTTGCTCTGATGCGGTAGGCCTACATGTTACGCGTAATCCATTACGCTTTCAATCGCCGGCAGCTTATCACCCTTGGAGAGAAGCCATCTGTTTATTTGTGTGCGTGGTTTTTTTAATGTTCTCGTAGATGTTACCGAAGATTTTGATGATGTGATGTGCACCGATATATAACGCCTTGACTTGTACTGATACAAAAATTGGCTGTGATTTTTATTGTTGTCTGGTTTTATTATTTAGCTGTTGTTTCTTAAGCGCATTTTATTTTTAGCCCTTTTTTTTGTCACTTTTACTCAAGCACGTCTCATTTTTACCATTCGTTTTGTGGTGCTGTAGTACCCGTTGTTCTTGGGCAAATTAATTAGATTCAATTATAAAAATGATCAGTTGTCTATTGCTGTGCCCTAGATTTAAAAAAATATTTTCAGCTTAGTTTCTCCCCTCTTTTATCTTGAACTTAAGTACTGATTTATGCAGCACCATTTTCCCATTATGGCCTGGAAACCAAAACAAGCTCCCTCTAAATCATCTGTCCCCTTGAGTTCATAAAAGTAATTTGCAGCTTAGTTTCTTCCTCCTTTCATTTTGAACTTAAATACTGAGTTTCACAAATACACCTGCCGCCGTATTCCCGTGATACTGTTTAGCAGAGCCTTTCGATACGGCAACCATGTTGTCATAAGAGCAATAGTGTTTTCTTAACATGGAATGATCTATAGAAAATTGTTAATAATAACTACCGATGACAATAAGACGAAAAATTATTAACGATAATAACAGTAATAGTATTAATACAATAATCGAACCTAGTGATATTAAGGAAGAATCATATTTTATATACAAAAAGCAAACCATATCATCTATGTACAGTACATAAGAAACAGTGTAGTATTATCTCCTTTACGTCACACCGACATAGGTCATATGGCGACGATGGGATAGGAAAGGGCTAGGAGTGGGTAGGAAGCGGCCGTGGTCTTAATTAAGGTATAGCTACAGCATTTGCCTGGTGTGAAAATGAGAAACCACGGAAAACCATTTTCAGGGCTGCCAACAGTGGGATTTGAACCTGCTATCTCCCGAATGCAAGCTCGCAGCTGCGCGCCCCTAACCGCACGGCCAACTCGCCCAATCATAAAAACATATGAATATTAAGAACTAAATATACCAAAAGAAAGTTTCAAAAATACGAGTATATACATTTCAAGAAGATACCGAAATATCGCCTTCGATTGAGAGGTTAATTTAATTTCGTATGGCTATTTCTAGCCGAGTGCAGCCCTTGTAAGGCAGACCCTCCGATGAGGGTGGGCGGCATCTGCCATGTGTAGGTAACTGCGTGTTATTGTGGTGGAGGATAGTGTTATGTGTGGTGTGTGAGTTGCAGGGATGTTGGGGACAGCACAAACACCCAGCCCCCGGGCCACTGGAATTAACCAATGAAGGTTAAAATCCCCGACCCGGCCGGGAATCGAACCCGGGATCCTCTGAACCGAAGGCAGGTACGCTGACCATTCAGCCAACGAGTCGGACGATTGAGAGGTGAAGAGAAGGGATGATAATAATAAAAGAAGAAAATTATCTGTGAAAATAAGAGGGAAATAATGGTGAAGTCAAAACTAGACAATTCGTTCTTGTTTAACTAGTATTTCGACAGAGGAATGTTTGAAAGCTGAGTTGTTGCACGACTGTTATTACAGTTCGGATGATGAGGATGATGATGGTGATGATAAAGACATTATTATTAATATTACTATTGTTTTGCGAGCGGTTTAACGTCACACTACTTTAGAAAGGTTATCGGTGATGAGACGGGAGAGGAGAGGGCAGGGAGTGTGGAGGAAGTGGTCGCAATCTTAATTAAGATACATCCCCAAGATTTTCCTGGTTTAAAAATTGTGAATTACAGAAAAACAACTTCAGGGATGCTATTCGTAGGGCTTAAAACCACCATCCGCTAAAAGTAGGCTCACAATCGCGCGGCTTGTATCACGCAACCAACTCACTCCGTGTGCTCATATTATTATTATTATTATTATTATTATTATTATTATTATTATTATTATTATTATTATTATTATTATTATTATTGCAGTACTTTACTATAATTTTTATCAATATTTTATAGGGTCAGTGTGAGTGGCTCAGACAGTATAGCGACGATGGTTAGTCTCAGTTTCTAATGATTTAAGGATGAGAGATATGGAAGTAAACGAGACCACACAGCTAGTTAGAGGATTGTGCAGGCTTTTAGATGGAACGCTGGAAGGCATAACATTCTATAATGAAGATGTAACGTTGTATGTTCCCTTTTCCAGTGAACTAACTTGATTTCACAGTACCAGAGGTAAAATTTTCGTGCTTCTTCAGTAAACAAAATCTCTCATTAGTAGCAAATTCTGCGCATGTGAAACAGGCTTTACGTACTGAAATGCATGCATCAGCCGACCCTATGAGCAACATTTTCACACCATTCATAGCAGGGAGTGGCTGCATAAGGAATGGCATTACTAGCATCGCTCATACCTCAGTCACATTCATATAATCAAAGCCAAGAATAAGACTGAGACAGATCAATGAAAGTAACAAAATTGCTCTAGCTCATACCAGAAGACAGTAAACACTAGGTCTCGCCGGCAAAGGCATACTATAGTGTATATCTGTCGGAAATGGATTAACCTCTACATTATTCAGTATTACGATGGTGGTAGATTACTTGAGCTGGGGATGTAGAGACGCCATGAGTGCTGTAGAAGTGCTACAGTCAGGCTAGAAGGAATTCAGCAAGGTTAAGTTACATGTTTTCTGACTGTCCGTGTTTACATTACTGTGAAAATAAGTTCAACAATGCAGAAAGTAATTACAGTGCCGTAAAGTGTCATTTTCCGAACTCTTTCGAGTACGGGAAAAGGGTAATTACTGTATTTACGCGAATAATACCCGCACATTTAAAAAAAATTGAGGCAGGAAATTGGGGTGCGGGTTTTATTTGCGTCAATGTTGACATTTTTTTTAAATCAGCCTTCCTAAAGTTAGGGTGCGGGGATTATTCGCATAAATACTGCACGTTACAGTATTAAATAAATTAGATTTACAGTTTCTCTGTCCAAAATTTCAAAACTGTTTGCTGATAAGTGGTCATTCGCATCAATATCCGACTTGGCACCTGTAATAACTGGTAATATTTCTCTTCATTCGGTGGACGACTTCATCCCGCTTTACAAAACACAATACTTGAGATAAGTTATAGAGATAGATAACTATTGTTCAGCCTATAACAATGAATAAAACAAACTCGGGGCATAATTCAAATGCAGAAAAACAGATATCGCCAGACGCCATACTGTAGAAGAAAAAATGTCGTATGGCTTTCAGTGCCGGGAGTGTTCGAGGACATGTTAGGCTCGCCAGGTGCAGGTCTTTTCATTTGACACCCGTAGGCCACCTGCGCGTCGTGAGTTTAAAAGAGATCGTATATGTTCATGTGTAGTAAGTAAGGCAAATATCTCTTAAATGTACCAGTACCTTCATAGTCCATACGCCACATTCTGTAGCGAACGTATCGGCCGGAAGTGCGTAATAATGAAAAGGTTAAATCCCTTTAGCTCCTCTTGTGGCTGCGCCACTGCCCGTAAATTATCACCTGAAAATTTAGTTCAACTTTATCTTGAGCCACACGCTTTAAATTTACCTTCAATATTTCCGCCTGGCCCTCTTTTCTGTATGATGCATGGGGATGGAAAGACTGTCATCTCTTTTAAGAATGAACTGTTCGATATTTTCTCACGCTTCTCGTTATCGTCTGCATCCTATACGTCTCCTTTCTAACATGTTTACAAACCAAATACACTTTATTTTCTGCAACCGTTCTACTTTTCTAATAAATGCATCCAGTGAGTCATAATTTTGTTCCCCAATTTCCATAACAGATAATCTGAAGTTCACGATTTATCATTGAGATTTAGATTTCATTTCTCCCATAAATGATAACTAACTTCATTGTCCATTGCTGCATAACTGATACCAACAGAATGAATCCCATTTCATGGTAAAAGAATCGCATTGTATTAAGTTCTGGGAAGTTTATTTTGGGATTCTATACAAGCTGTATGCCTTTGCTGGCAGGACCTAGTGTTTACAGTGCACTATGTCTTCTGGTATAGGCTAGAGCAATTTTGTTACTTTCATAGATCTGTCTCTGTCTTATCCTTGGCTTTGACATTATGAAAGTGACTGAGGCATGAGCAATGCTAGTAATGCCAATCCTTATGCAGCCAGTCCCTGCTATGAATGGTGTGCAAATGTTGCTCATAGGGTCGGTTGCTGAATGCATTTCAGTGGGCTTAGCAGACTGATATGTAATAACAACTCTGGCTCGATGAGGAAAGCAGGGGAAACTACCTCACTCCTCATTTCCCTAGTACGCCTCTTCAGTGATGCCTAGGGCATCTATGACAGCTGATGGCAGAGCTGTTGAGGATCCCACCAGCGGAATTGCTGACGGACTGAACATACATATATACAACCTGCGACAATAAATTTCGGTGAATGAAGTCAGAACGGTCGATCCGGCAACACTGGCGGCACACAACGCTGCACCTGCCTAGCAGCAGGTTTTGACCACCTGCTCCCAACGTTGTTCAGTTGAGCATCGTGTGTGTGTGCCGTGTAAGACCTGTTTGACACAGTGCTTGTTTAGTGCGTTGGTTCTGAACCGCGAACAGGAACATGATCGACCAAAAGATCAATGCACAGTTTTGTTTTAAGCTTGGCTTGGCAAGACACCGAAAGAAACGCATGCGATGCTGGTATGTGTTTATGAAGATCAAGCACTGTCCTTGAAGTGTGTGTACGAGTGGTTCTCCCGTTTTCGAGGAGGCCGGGAAAGTGTTTCTGACAACCCCTGTAGCGGAAGACCGGCGACCGCCGTCACTGACAGAAATACTGAGAAGGTGAGGACATTAATCACGAACGATTGGCGAATAACTGTGCGACAAATCTTTAGCCAGAAGTTAGAGAAGAGGAAAACGTGTTGTCGTCTTGCGCCACATCACTTGACTGATAATCAGAATCAAGCACGTTTAGAGACTTCACAGGATTTTGTCGAAACGGCGGATGCGACACCAAATTTCTTGAACTGTATTGTCACTGAGGATGAAACCTGGTGTCTCAGGTATGACACTGAAACGAAACGGTAAAGCATGGAATGGCGTTCTCCGGGATCCCCTATTCCCACGACAAAACTCTCTTTGAAAGGAAAGAGATTTGACGATATCCCTGACATCCAACGAAACGTGACGAGGCTTTCGAACACCATCCCAAAGGAAGCCTTCCTGCAAAGTTTCCAGGACATGTATCGCCGATCTCAGCAGTGCATAGTTATGGAAGGGGACTATTTCGAAGAACAGTAAGGTCACTGTCGTGCATTGTTCATCTATGTTGATAGTACAGGACTATTCAGCGAACTTTATTGTCACAGGTTGTATAATCGGGCAAAATAACATTCGGATAAACGGTTCGGGAAAAACGTTTACGGCAAAATATCCATTCAGGTAAAAGTATAATATCGAAACGTGCATCCCGTTCCTCAAAAGCATCTACAGCTTGAACGCCGATATTTTGGAGCTGCTTTTAGCATCTGTCGTACATTTACTGAATTATTAAGACTAGTGTTTGTATCCGTTCTTTAACCCTTGAAGTGCTACAGTATATATTTTCAGATGCACGAATACCACTGTGCTGAGTTATTTTCATACAACATCAAGGCCTTGAGTCAATTTAACCCATTCTCTCTTCCTATTAGTTCCATATAATACATTAGGTTGCATGCTATTCATATACACTTCTAATCTCATCATAGGGATTGTAAATGTAAAGTTAACGATTCTTTAAACCATCACAAGACACCAGGTAAATCTACTTTCAAGTGAAAGTGCCTCAAACAGCTGGAATTTTTAATTTGAGCGTGTAACACAATACGAGGTTTGTCCGGAAAATACGTATAAAAGTTGAATAATAACTTTATTTGACAATTATTCAGGTATTACAATATGGTCTCCTTCAAAGTACTCTCCCTGAGACAAGATGCACTTCTGCCAACGCCGTTTCCACTGTTGATAACATTGTTGAAAGTCTTCAGTTGTGATGCTGTTCAGTTGCCGTGTCGTTTCTCCCTTGATGGCTTCCACATCACCCAAGTGCCGCCCCCGAAGCACCATTTTGCATTTCGGGAACAGGAAGAAATCACAAGGGGCTAAATCGGGTGAATAAGGCGGGTGGTCTGTCACGGTGATTGAGTTTCGGGCCAAAAACTCACGCACAACGAGCGACGTGTGAGCGGGCGCACTGTCGTGATGAAGGATCCACCTGCCCCCTTGTGTCAAATCCGGTCGAACTCGGGCCACACGAGCTCTGAGACTTGATGTTGATGCGCTGTTCCTCAATCAGAGAGAGCTCCATACCGACGGCAGGTGAAAACGGGCAACTTTCAACAAGCAGCCGCACACTGCTACTGACACGCAGAGCTCTCCGACTCGAACTGAGCGTTGAGAAGATTGGCGACAACAGCAGTGCCACCTGGCGGCGCCTCCACGATACGTGATACGTCACCCCGACGGATTTATACGTATTTTCCGGACAAACCTCGTATTGTGAGAAAACCGCAATACTAACGACAATGCATTATACATCAAAATAGTTCTCAGGATTATTAGAAAAATTCTTTATTTCATTAAGTGCTATATTTGCGTAAAATAGTAATTTATTCGAATAATTCGTTGCTTAGGTCTACCATCGTCTCGTTCTTCCTATATTGCCTGCTCTATGCGAGGCTTTTTGTGAATAGGTTGAGACAAAATTCTCCGCTAAATGACAGGCATAGACGCCCAAAGTTCTTGCATTACTGTGACTACAGTCGACAAAACGCTATGCAGTATAGTCATTATGTTCACTGAAGCTCGTAAATGACATCAGTAATATTAAATATCGGTAATATTACCCGTATGAAGTCGTAGTTGATCTCTCGATGTGACAATTTAAAGATTTTCCTGGTCGAAGGCTTGGAGTAATACACCGGGCGGCTAACATATTGTATTCTTGCCAACCCAATATCAGTTCATAGACGTCTTACGAACTTGGTTAGGATGACATCACTAACAGTTTGTTGATATTCTTTGACCTCACACTGTAACAGAACCGCATTCTGAATGGGAAAAAGTAGCACGTCCTCGTATTACGATTGTAAGTTTGAAGGACTTCCGACAGTAGGGCACAGCAGCTGCAACAAACTCCTCCAGATGCTTCATCAGAGCAACAAAACAAGGTTTTGGGGATCGAAGTCCTCCTCTGTCCTGTTGCATAATCAGTTCCATTTAGTGGTATCGAAGCTCTTGGTAGTAATATGTGACTGGCGCAAGTGCCACACTCCATCCTTTTTTCAACGACACGAACGAAGTGCCCAAAAATTAGGATTTGATTTCCTGTTTCTAGATTCATTAGGACATTATAATTGGATGTTTGAGCTTGTCCAAATGTATAAACATGCAGGCGTTTGTTTTGTGATTGTCCGTCACAATTCTTATCACAAGGAATCCACTATCTTCCATGGCTTTAATCAACTTCTGAAATTAGGTGTAAAGGCTACAGATGCGAGAGTAATCTGAGGATATCCAACCACTTCCTTTATTAGAACCTTGCCTAGATATAGGCGATGGCCACTTTTCTCTTATTCCCTTCTAGACGGTACTTCATGGAATCGTATCTTTTCTGGCTGCGAACTACTTTGGCGAGATTTGCAAAATGATACACAAGAGTTCAATATTTCGGGGCAAAAAATCTGAAGTTTCAGGTTCTATAAGAAATATAACTTGCACAAAGGGAAGAAAACAAGTACACTTTAAAATAACTTTTCAAATATTTATAAGCATAACATGATTAATTCATTTCACAGTCGGAAGTGCAAGTTTACTCATTGTACGAAATAACTAAGCTGCTCACACACAGGCATGCATCAATAACCCAACGCACTGACCACGAAGTTTGTGTGCCTGAGACTGCACTCTCACGGCGACTTGAAGAAAAATTGGTATTCGTGCCTTCCCGTGTTAAACGAGTCCTAATGTATCTGTTAGGGCACAAAAGGGTGACCTTAATTTGGATCTAATACCGGTGCGCTATTGCGCTCCTCACCTTGTCTGTTCGGGAAAATAAGTATAAGAATATTAAATTTATATTGAGTGATAATAATAATAATAATAATAATAATAATAATAATAATAATAATAATAATAGAAACATTGAAAATCGTTTACGGCAAAGTATCCATTCGTTATATCGAAACTTATACCCCGTTCCTCAAAAACATCTGCAGCTTGAACGTCGATATTTTAGAGCTGCTTTTAGCATATGTCGTACATTTACTGAACTAAGTATTAAGACTAGTTAGCGTGCTGGCCTTTGGGGTTACAGAGGTCCCGGGTTCCAATCCTGGGAGGGTCGGGAATTTTAACCATCATTCGTTAATTTCGCTGGCACGGGGGCTGGGTCTATGCGTCGTCTTCATCATCATTTCATCCTCATGACGACGCGCAGGTTGCCAACTGGAGTCAAATAAAAGACCTGCACCTGGCGAGCCGAACATGTTTTCGGACACTCACGGTACTAAAACCCATACGCCATTTCATTTCATATTGCCGCTATAATTTTGTGGCAAGAATAACTGTTTTATTCTTGTATGAAATGTCGTATGGCTATTAGTGCCGGGATATCTCAGGACGGGTTCGGCTCGCCAGGTGCAGGTCATTATATTTGACTCCCGTAGGTGACCTTCGCGTCGTGATGAGGATGAAATGATAGTGAAGACAACACATACACCCAGCCCCCGTGCCATTGGAATTAACCAATTTAAAATCCCCGACCCGACCTGGAATCGAACTCGGGACCCTCTGAACCGAAGGGCAGTACGCTGACCGTTCAGCCAACGAGTTGGACGTAATCTTATATGTCAGTATGACATTATCAATTGCTGAAAGTCAGCATGTGAAATTGGAGCTTATTGTGAGCGTCGGCATAGATCAGGCAGGGGATCGAGACGGTGGTGCTTAGATCATTGCAGTTAACTTAATTAGCCGATAGATGGCTCTATAAAAGTTTTCTCCGCTGAACTTTCTCTGGCAGCCCGTTAGATGGCTCTGTGAATAAAAGTTGTCACCAGAATGTTAGTTGTTGCTTCCTGTGGGTCCTACTGAGCGAGAAACAGAAAGAAATCCATCTCAGGATATTTTATATTTCAAAAAGTAATTCATTATGAAACTTAATTCAATTATTCAATATAGGGTTATCAAATGAAATTTGTATGCATTGCCAACCACGATATTTCGCTACGGAAATAGTAAATGGACATTTTAATAATTAAAGGAAAGAATTAGTTGAAAAGACATCAGGGTTTGTATAAATTGCTTTTTTAATACAATCCTAGTTTCAGGTGGCTAAAATGGAATGAAAATTTAATTTTTCTCCACAAAGTGGTGAACTTTCTTGTTAATATCAGTTTTCATACAGCGTAACTGCCCCAGTCTTGTGGATTACAGACATGTATCAATGACTGAAATGCTTTCTGTTTCAGCCTCGACGTGTGACCAAGTGTTCAACAGCGATGCGACCAAGAGTGGGTCGGTGGCGTCTCCGGGATACCCTGGCCCGTACCCTGCCCGCAGTCACTGCCGCTACGACTTCCAGGGCAGGGGGAAGGAGCGGGTACAGATCATATTCAGTGACTTCCGGCTCTACCACCCGACGGACAATTCCAGAGAGTGAGTACATCTCATTTGATTGTCTGCATTCTTGTAGAATCTTCTAGTCCTTAATAATGTCATACCACTGCATCTACAGAGGCAAGTCGCTCTCGTTCGAAAACACGAAAATTATAGCAAACCGGAACTTGTTTATTATCCATGATGACATTCCTCGAGTCCAGAGAAAAGAATTAAAATCAAAGCCTTCGTCAATCAATCAACAATGTATTAGAGAGTCATTTTTTTTGCGAATGCTCAGCGGGAAGAGCAGAGGCCATCCACGGCCAGTCCTCAGCATTCAATCAATCAATCAATCAATCAATCAATCAATCAATCAATCAATCAATCAATCAATCAATCAATCAATCAATCAATCAATCACTACTGATCTGTATTTAGGGCAGTCGCTCAGGCGGCAGATTCCCTATCTGTTGTTTTCCTAGCCTTTTCTTAAATGATTGCAAAGATATTGGAAATTTATTGAACATCTCCCTTGGTAAGTTATTCCACTCCCTAACTCCCCTTCCTATAAACGAATATTTGCCCCAATTTGTCCTCTTGAATTCCAACTTTATCTTCATATTGTGATCTTTCCTACTTTTAAAGACACCATCCAAACTTATTCGTCTACTGACGTCCTCCCACGCATGCAACATTTTTGTAACGCTACTCTTTTGTCGGAAATCGCCCAGAACAAATCGAGCTGCTCTTCCTTGGATTTTTTTCCAGTTCCTGAATCAAGTAATCCTGGTAAGGGTCCCATACACTGGATCCATACTCAAGCTGAGGTCTCACCAGAGACAAATATTGGCCGGTCTTAGAAAAGAACATTTGAATCGTCAAATATCAAATTCTGCGGTTTTCTGATTTTTCATGGAAATTTATACTTGAGTCTACGGCCGACTGTCGGGTCTTGAAATGAAACAAATAGTTCTCTGTATGGTATAAATCATAATTAGCATACATTTGATCTCACAAAACAACACGAAGCAATCGGTCCAATTGTGATGGATAATATAGGGTATCTTTAAAATAACTCCGGGGTTTTGAAGTTAAATGTTTTAACGAAATCAAAAATTGTCCGCCTCTGTGGTGTAGTGGTTAGTGTGATTAGCTGCCACCCCCGGAGGCCCGGGTTCGATTCCAGGCTCTGCCACGAAATTTGAAAAATGATACGACGGCTGGGACGGGGTCCACTCAGCCTCGGGAGGTCAGCTGAGTAGAGATGGGTTCGATTCCCACCTCAGCCATCCTAGAAGTGGTTTCCGTGGTTTTCCACTTCTCCTCCAGGCAAATGCCGGGATGGTACCTAACTACGGACGCTTCCTTGTCACTCCGGGCAGAGTGGCTCAGACGGTTGAGGCGCTGGCCTTCTGACCCCAACGTGGCTGGTTCGATCCTGGCTCAGTCCGGTGGTATTGAAGGTGCTCAAATACGCCAGCCTCGTGTCGGTAGATTTACTGGTACGTAAAAGAACTCCTGTAGGACTAAATTCCGGCACCTCGGCGTCTCCGAAAACCGTAAAAGGGTAGTTAGTGGGACGTAAAGCAAATAGCATTATTATTTATAGCTTCCTTGTCTATCCCTTCCAGTCTTCCCATCCCCCCTCAAGGCCAACCGTTTAGCATAGCAGGCGAGGCTGCCTGGGCGAGGTACTGGTAATCCCCCCAGTTGTATCCCCGACCCGGAGTCTGAAGCTCCAGGACACTGCCCTTGAGGCGGTAGAGGTGGGATCCCTTGCTGATTCCGAGGGAAAAACTGACCCTGGAGGGTAAACAGATAAAGAAGAAGAAATCAAAAATTAAGGATAATGTGTTATACATGTTTTGAAAGGCAATATTGTCAAGTTTCTTAAACAGTTTAGTACAGTTCAATATGTACCCCATTTGTGGCATGGCATACATCCAAATTGTAATCGAGCTCTTGACGCGTCCTGGCCAGCATATTAGTGGTAATTATTGACATAGAAGTGACGATCATAGCGAGCAAGCGGCATTAGTTCACTCCGATTACATCTTAACAATAACAAGCACAGTTATAACAATAAAATCTGTATATCAAAAAGTTTTATGTACGACGTGAGCGATGCGGAGTGTTGACCCTGAAAGCGACCGAGCAGCGGCCTGACCATGTCAGTGCAGTGCAATGGCGACTCTACAACAGAAAGCTCAGTGTATTATTACTAGAGTCCGGATTATTAGGTTCTGATAGGTTAGAATGCAAACATACTTTAGCCAGTAACAAGTATACCCTACACTGTACAACGGTTATGCTATGAGATTTGCATAGATATTAGGAGTACAGCCTATAGAACTCCTTGAATTGATGCTACTCTTCCTACAGTGTGGTGCAACGGGTTGCATGACACCTCCTACAAACCAAATTACTTTGCATTCTAACCTACTACACCTAAAAATCCGAGGTCTAGTTATTACTGTACAACGGAACTTTCGATGCCAGTACCTTTATAATGCGCCTACGGACAAAACTATTTGTCGATGGCTTCGTGCTTTTAAAGAAACTACAAGTGTTTTGAAACAAAAATGGATAGATGCCGTGCCACAAGTGGGGCACATATTGAACTACACTAAATTTTTAAAAAGCTTGACAATATTACCTTTCAAACCCTGTTTAACATATTATCCTTAATTCCTTTATTTCATTAAAATATTTAATATCAAAACCCCGGAGTTCTTTTTTGGATACTCTGTATTCCAGTGGTTTACCTATCTACCAGAGTAGCTTTCATATTAGACAATCATAAAGCCGAGTGAACCTTACTGAATGACAAGAGGCGTGCATTAATTTAAAAATATAAAACTAAGCAAACACGACTATCAAAAGAAGAAGCTCCGCACTAGAAATAAGTACTTTATAACCCATTTCAAGATGAATATGTGTGTTTGAGTCATCAGTCCATAGACTGGATTGATGCAGCCCTACATGCCACCCTATCCTGTGCTAACCTTTTCATTTCTACGTAACTATTGCATCCTACATCTGCTCTAATCTGTTTGTCATATTCATACCTTGGTCTACCCCTACCGTTCTTACCACCTACACTTCCTTCAAAAACCAACTGAACATGTCCTGCGTGTCTTAAGATATGTCCTATCATTCTATCTCTTCTTCTTGTCAAATTTAGCCAAATCGATCTCCTCTCACCAATTCGATTCAGTATCTCTTCACTCGTGATTCTATCTATCCATCTCACCTTCAGCATTCTTCTGTAACACCACATTTCAAAAGCTTCTATTCTCTTTCTTTCTGAGCTAGTTATCGTCCATGTTTCACTTCCATACAATGCCACGCTCCACACGAAAGTCTTCAAAAACATCTTTCTAATTCCGATATCAATGTTTGAAGTGAGCAAATTTCGTTTCTTAAGAAAGCTCTTCCTTGCTTGTGCTAGTCTGCATTTTATGTCCTCCTTATTTCTGCCATCGTTAGTTACTATACTACCCAAGTAACAATATTCATCTACTTCCTTTAAGACTTCGTTTCCTAATCTAATATTTCCTACATCACCTGCCTTCGTTCGACTGCACTCCATTACTTTTGTTTCGGACTTATTTATTTTCATCTTGTACTCCTTACCCAAGACTTCATCCATACCATTCAGCAACTTCTCGAGATCTTCTGCAGTCTCAGATAAAATAACAATATCATCGGCAAATCTCAAGGTTTTGATTTCCTCTCCTTGGACTGTGATTCCCTTTCCAAATTTCTCTTTGATTTCCTTTACTGCCTGTTCTATGTAAACATTGAAAAGGAGAGGGGACAAACTGCAGCCTTGCCTCACTCCTTTCTGGATTGCTGCTTCTCTTTCGAAGCCCTCGATTCTTATCACTGTAGACTGATTTTTATACAGGTTGTAGATAATTCTTCGTTCTCGGTATCTGATCCCTATCGTCCTCAGAATCATAAATAGCTTGTTCCAATCAACATTATCGAATGCCTTTTCTAGATCTACGAATGCCATGTACGTGGGCTTGTCCTTCTTGATTCGATCCTCTAAGATCAGACGTAAAGTCAGGATTGCTTCACGTGTTCCTACATTTCTCCTGAAGCCAAATTGATCTTCTCCCAACTCAGCTTCAACTTGTTTTTCCATTCTTCTATAAATAATACGTGTTAAAATTTTGCAGGCATGAGATACTAAACTAATGGTGCGGTAGTTTTCACACCTGTCAGCACCGGCTTTCTTGGGAATAGGTATAACAACATTCTGCCGAAAATCGGATGGGACTTCTCCTGTCTCATACATCCTGCACACTAAATGAAATAACCTTACCATGCTGGTTTCTCCGAAGGCAGTCAGTAGTTCAGAGGGAATATCATCAATTCCAGGTGCCTTGTTCCTATTTAGGTCACTCACAGCTCTGTCAAACTCTGACCTCAAAACTGGGTCTCCTATTTCATCAGCATCAACAGCCTCTTCATGTTCCAGAACCAAATTATCTACATCGTTACCTTGATACAACTGTTGGATATGCTCCTGCCATCTTTCTGCTTTGTCTTCTTGCCCTAGAAGTGGCTTTCCATCTGAGCTCTTAATATTCATGCACCTAGATTTCCTTTCTCCAAAGCTTTCCTTGATTTTCCTGTATGTAGCATCTACCTTTCCCAAGACCATACAGTCTTCGACATCCTTGCACTTCTCCTTCAGCCTTTCTTCCTTAGCTACCTTGCACTTTCTATCCACTTGATTCTTTAATCGCCTGTATTCTTTTCTGCCCTCTTCATTTCTAGCATTCTTGTATTTTCGTCGTTCATCAATCAGGTCTAGTATCTCCTGAGTTATCCACTGATTCTTAGTTGATCTTTTCTTCCTTCCTAACATTTCTTCAGCCGCCCTACTGACTTCATTTTTCATGACTCTCCACTCTTCCTCTATTGTGTTTCCTTCAGCCTTTTCATTTAGTCTTTGTGCAACATGTTCCTTGAAACAATCTCTCACACTCTTTTCTTTCAATTTGTCTAGATCCCATCCTTTTGCATTCTTTCCTTTCTTCAATTTCTTCAACTTCAAATGGCATTTCATGACCAACAAGTTGTGTTCAGAGTCCACGTCTGCTCCTGGGAAAGTTTTGCAATCCAACACCTGGTTTCTGAATCTCAGCCTAATCATAATGAAGTCTATTTGATACCTTCCAGTGTCTCCAGGTCTCATCCACGTATACAGCCGTCGTTTGTGGTGTTTGAACCAAGTATTGGCAAGGACTAAATTATGATCAGTGCAGAATTCAACCAGCCGACTTCCTCTTTCGTTCCTTTGTCCCAATCCGAATTCTCCTACTGTACTACCTTCTCTTCCTTGGCCTACCACTGCATTCCAGTCTCCCATCACAATTAGATTCTCGTCTCCTTTTACATATTGAATTAAATCTTCTATCTCCTCATATATTCTTTCGATTTCTTCATCATCCGCTGAACTAGTAGGCATATAGACCTGCACTATTGTGGTGGGCATTGGTTTGGTGTCTATCTTGACAACAATAATTCTTTCACTATGCTGGTCGTAGTAGCTTATCCGCTGCCCTATTTTCTTATTCATTATTAAACCAACTCCTGCATTTCCCCTGTTTGATTTCGTGTTGATAATTTGGTAGTCGCCTGACCAAAAATCCTGTTCTTCCTGCCAACGTACTTCACTTATACCAACTACATCTAACTTTAGTCTATCCATCTCCCTTTTCAGATTCTCTAACCTACTACAACGATTCAAACTTCTAACATTCCACGCTCCGACTCGCAGAATGTCAGTATCCATCTTCCTGATGATCGTCCCCTCTCGTGTAGTCCCCACCCGGAGATCCGAATGGGGGACTAGTTTACCTCCGGAATATTTTACCCGGGAGGAAGCCATCATCGGTACATCATTCATACAAAGAGAGCTGCATGTCCTCGGGAGGTAGTTACGGCTGTAGTTTCCCGTTGCTTTCAGCCGTGCAGCAATATCAACACAGCTAAGCCATGTTGAGTATTATTACAAGGCCGTATCAGTCAATCATCTAGACTGCCGCCCTTGTAACTACCGAAAGGCTGCTACCCCCCTTTCGATGAACCATTCGTTAGTCTGGTCTCTCAACAGATACCCATCCGATATGGTTGCACCTGCGGCTCGGCTATCTGCATCATTGGGACACGCAAGCTTCCCCACCGCGGCAAGGTCACATGGTTCGCAGAGGAGGCAAGATGAATATAAGATACGTATTCTTCAAAATCAATTTGTTTTAGGAATTAAGAATATAGATATCTCTCTTCTCTCTCGAAACATGTGATGAAATTACAACTGAAGTTATTAAGAATACTCAGCAAAGTTGCGCACCTACATATTTTTTTTTTTTTACAATTTTCTTCACGTCGCGCCGACACAGATAGGACTTATGGCGACGATGCGATAGGAAAGTAAGCGACCGTGACCTTAATTGAGGTACAGTCCCAACCAGCATTCGCCTGGTGTAAAAATGGTAAACCACGGGAAACCATGTTCAGACCTGCCGACAACAGGTTTCGAACCCATTATCTCCCGAATACAAACTGGGAGCTACGTAAACCAAACCGCGCAGCCATTTGGTCGGTTTACATAATAAAGTACTTAGACCTATATGAAAGTTCTTTTTACAATTTACACAGTACTGTAGATTGGTCTTACGACGACGATGGGATAGGAAAGGGCTATGAGTGGGAAGGAAGCGGCCTTGGCTTTAATTAAGACACAGCCTCATCATTTGTCTGGTGTGAAAATGGGAAACTACGGAAAACCATCCTCACGGCTGCCGACATTGGGGTTCGAGCCCAGTACTGTATCTCCCGAATGCAAGTTCACAGCTGCGCGCCCCTAACCGCACGGACAACTTGCTGGGTATTATATGAAAGTTTATAAAGCTTATTTAAACAGTTATGACGTGCTGTTCACAGAACTATTTACAGGAAGAGAAATTAACATAAAAATACACGTAATGTTAGATGTAGCGTATATAAATGGGTTTAAATGAGAGTTTGATACGACACCGTGGCCCGTTATTCAATGAATTACACAGCAGGTCCGCAGCAATTAAATCCCGCGTGTTCGTGGTCCTCTTCTACCTTGTTCGGGTGTAATTTCTCTCGCAACAAAATTAACAGTTATCTGCATTTTGAATTGTCAAACACGCTACGCTTTCTATTCATGCATTTATGAATTTTACAACCCATCCAATTTTACACAGATTATTTGATCTAGAAGTGCATTTGGAGACAATAACAAGAGACAAAGCACTCTGTTATTTACAGGTGTTCAAATATCCATATGAATATATAGGCCCTGTATGTCTCATCTGATAAGTGAGTCGATGAATAAAGTCCTTCGCCCTATTTACGTCGTTGTGTATTTCTTCTTATCCGTCGCTCTCTCTCAGTTTTTCTCATTATCTCTGTGTATTTCCTTCTTGATCGTCCTTTTCATCTTCGTTCTCCCATTTGCAGATGGTGTATTCTTTTCGATTTTCCATTAGCATCCATTATTCATATGTGACAATACGACATGAACCTCTATCTGCCAACATGAGTCAAGCCTCGTACATCTTTATTTATAATTACAGTTCGTCTTGTCCTTCCAGCCACCGTTCTTACAAATCTTACTTCAGCCCGACAAATCCTCTTTTCCATTGTAGTTCCTCATAGTCCGACCCTTACAGTGATAAGATTTTTTTGCCTTTTAAGTTAGGTAGATGGTCTAATAGTTATTCAATGACACTCCCTGGTTCCTTATAAGGTCTCTAATAGACTTAGTAAACGTTCCTCCATCCAGTTGGTAAGTTCCTCATCTTTGCCTCTATTTCAAATAAGTGTTTTAACTATCCATTTGATTCCAATATGAATATAAATGTTCCAGCTAACTCATTCTTGGTTGCCAGCGTTTCGCCCCAGTGTGCTAATTTGGGCTCATCAGTTGGTAACTAGCACGCCAAGTGCATATAGAGGAGGCCTCTGCGTAGGCTACTTGGACTATAATTTTGCCATCAAAAGGGTACAGCTTAGTCCATGTTGAATGATTCTTTATAGGCTAGAAGAGGAGATAGGACACCAACTTAATTTACGAGAAACCCATCCAACGTCGAGATCTGGAAAGCGCGCTGTTGTTGACAGAGGCACTCAACGTCTGTACTTCCGCCATCGAGAAACCCAGTCCTGCTGTAAACATGAGCGTGATCATAGTAACGTTTATTGGTTGATACTATCGAAGGATATCTATTAATCGCTCACTTTTTAGTGATAGATGGACACCCTAGTGCTGAATGGTGACCCAAACGCACGGCCACTTGCTCGGTTTTCAAAATAATAATAATAATAACAATAATGTTCTCGGTTTTACGTCCCACTAACTCCCTTTACGGTCTCCGGAGACACCGGGGCGCCGGAATTTTATCTTACAAGAGTTCCTTTACATCTCAGTAAATCTACCGACACGAGGCTGACTTATTTGAGCACATGCAAATACCTGTGAGCTGAGCTGGGATCGACTCCATCAACTTGAGCTCAGACGGCTAGCACTCTACCGTCTGAGCTACTCAGCCAGGATTTTCCATTTTCTCACAAAGCAAATGCCAAGGTCGGAGCTCAATTAAGGTCAAGATTGTAACAACCTTCCCAGTCCCAACCTTTTCCTAATCCCAATGTCATCGAAAACGTTCATGTGTCAGTGCGACGTTAAAAGGAAATTCCTTATGCATTTTATCAAGATCCTTGAAGTAGTCCAGGTAACGAGCAAACCGGGTGAGCGAGTGGCTGTGAGCTCGCATCTGGGAGATAGTGGGTTCGAATCCCACTGTCGACAGCCCTGAAGATAGCTTTCCGTGGTTTCCCATTTTCACACCACTCAAATGCTGGGCCTGTACCTTAATTAAGGCCAAGGCCGCTTTCTTCCAACTCCTAGTCCTTTCCTATCCCATCGTCGCCATCAGACCTATCTGTGTCGGGCGACGTAAAGCCACTAGCCAAAAAAAGTAACGAGCAAATTACGTCTAGATTGATTGTAATATTTTCAGGGAGACATCATATTCTATTTATTACATTATAGCGTTTCCACAAAACAAGCGTAATTAGTTTATCTGATAATATTTCAGCATGAGAGGCAAATATAGGACAGTGAAAAGTATGAATATATCTACTTTAAACTTGAGAGAATCTCACCATTGTTCCCTGGAACTCTGGAGGATAAGGTTTGAGTTATGACCGACTTGACAATAATCCAAGAGATAGTGCTGGAAAATCCTGCGAACTTACACAGGCCTGATTATAAAATGCTTTTACTTTCACACGCTTGAGTCCACAGCGTAAAGTGAAGCTGGGGAGAGGGAAATTTTTAAATATGCATAAACTTTGTGAAATTAGATATTGGAAGGGTGTAATAGCAATGCAGAGGATCGTGAACGCGTCTACTTGCATGTCCAAAGGATTAATAGAGCTTGTAAAATGTGTACAACTTCCCTTTATCTGTGGCTAGGAGAGGGGACTTTTTAATTTCCCTTATACTTCTCATTCATTCATCCACTCAATCATGAGTGCTCTCCCCCTGTTGGTGGCTATCCATGACTGGGTGAGAAGAATGTTCATTCGATCATTCATACACGAGCGCAATTCAATTTATTAGCAAGATACCCGTGCTTCGCTACGGTATTTTACTGAAATTTATAATTGAATGTTTAACATTTTCGGTAGTTGGCTGTCGGTTGGGCTCATAAAATATATCCTCAGTTTGTACATCAAACGGTTTTGGAGGAATGATTATTTAATTTCGGATGTAAAACTAATATTAATACCATAGAATAGGAATGATTAAAACCCTATGTCAGTTGAAATCTAGGACGCCGAAGTGATCAACCTGCGCAATTGTGATTTGTACGTCGAACACTATTAGAGGTGTAGAATGTTTTCTTAGATAACATCTAGCACATAGAAGACCAACCTCCATATTCAACTAGCATCGTACGTGAAACAGTTTTGGAAGAATGAATATTGTGCCATTTTAGAGTAAGTTCCTATCTAAACTACTTAGGGGAGAAATGTTTTGAAGTATACGATAATTGACACTTAGAACATAAAAACAACCTTCGTGTAAAATTACAACATTGTAGGTCAAACTTTTTAGAGAAATTAACAATTTCGTTTACCCCTTAGGGGTGGAATGTTTTCAAATATCTCCTATTTCACACCTGGGATTGAAAATATATTCCGCCACCTCCAATTTTATCTTCGTACATTAAACGTTTCTGGAGGAATGAATATAGTGTTGAGGATATTAAGCCCCATTTAACTCCCTGAGGGGTTATTTTTTCAAACCTCATGTTACTTAATACCTACGATATAATTTAAAATGTTTACTTCGTAAGTCAAGTGGTTTCAGAGAAATGAATATTTTTGTCATCAAACCTCACCCCACCTCCGCCAGTGAAAACCCCTCAGGTTTGTATTGTTTTAAAACCACCTCTTACTTGAAGTCTAAGACATATAGGAGCAACCATCGTGTGAAATTGCAGCCTCGTACGTCAAGCGGTTTCAGAGGAATATTTACTTGTATTTTGCCTGGGCGTTGATTGACAATCAGTGGATTTAGTCATTTGATAAAAGTAATCGTTCCTCGGCACTGCACTAAGACATTATCTGAAAATTCCCGAAGTGTAAAAACCCACCGAAAAATTGAGTTTCATCTACCCCAGTACCTCCTTGTAAACCACGTTTGTCGTGTTACCTTTTGGGGCTAATATGACCAGGCTACTGGCAGAGCTAACTCTGGAACATGCGACATACAACTGTCCATGTGAGAAACAGTCCTCTCTCAAGTCGATGCCGGCCAATCTCAGTGACTGCCCTTGAGATTTATTAATAGTCATGGCAAAGCACACCTTGAGAGGGAACTGTATTCTTTTAAACTCGAACGGATATTCCGTTGGGATTAACGGTATTCTTGGGATGAAAACTGCCTCCCCCCGAGCAGACCCAGTGATTATTGTGGCTTCTACAATGTTTTTATGCAATGCTTTTACTTGTAGCCTAGTTCCATTGCACAATTTAGGCGGATTAAGATTTCTTAGTAACATTACAGGTGCTCCGATTTTAAGAATGAGTTTATGTGATGGAAGAGCAGAAGGATTAAGAGTATTAAGAAATTCTACGGGGTAATGGATGGCGTCGTCCGTTTGGATCACTGAGTCAAAAGACCTGTATTCAACGTCTTGTTCTTTGATGACCTTTAATAGGAAGTCATTAATTGCGGCTGCTTTATCGTTCTTCGGAGTTAAGATGGCACGCTCGTACAACCATTCTATGGGCTTCTCCTTGATGTTACTTATATCAGGATAATACTCTAGAAATTAGCTCTGGAAGGGAGCTAACCACTGTACCCAAATCTGAGGGGATGGTGACTTTACCTTCGACTGAAGGGTAATTTCCATCGCCTATTTTCAGTAACATCTCAGCGAAAAGCCCAGCAGATATATCACCTCTTAAATGGACCCTCATATTTCTATGAAGTGTAAGTTTCCTGATATGTTGCCACAAATATGAAGCCTTTAGGCACGATTTGACTTCATCTGCCCGTGTACCCCTAGGTATGACGGGTAATGTTTGGCGAAAATCTCCAGCTAAGAGCACGGTAACCCCTCCCATCAAGCTATTGTTTTCTCTTATATCTTGTAAGGTTCTACTGAGAGCCTCGAATCCGCCCTTGTGTGCCATTGTGCATTCATCCCAAATTATTAGCTTACACTCTCTCAAAACTTGCGCCATGTTACTCTGTTTGGAAATATTACACATAGGTGTCTCTACTCGCATCATGTTCAAGGGCAGTTTGAAAGCAGAGTGAGCTGTTTTACCTCCTTCCAGCAGCGTAGCAGCAATGCCTGAAGAAGCAACAGCCAAGGCTATCCCACGATCTTTTCGTATTCTTGCCAATAAAAGATTTATGACAAATGTCTTACCAGTGCCCCCTGGAGCGTCTAAGAAAAATGTCTGACCTATATCTCTTTCGATGCTTTCTAAAATTTGGTCATAAACATAGGACTGTTCATCGTTTAACGAATTTTCGTTAGCACTTACAAACTGTGCTAAAATATTTGCATCGTAGCTGATCTCCCGGAGGTAGTCTGTGTTTTGTAAGACTGCTTCACATCTTGATGGCTGAGGTAAACCATACTGTTGTAGGCACTGACCTCCCAAATATAGCACTGTATCTTCAAGACAAACCAAGCATTTATTGTATGCTTCACTTAAAATTAGGTGAATATCTCCATGTTTTAATTCTGACTCCATTCGATGCCGTATGTCTTCAGAAAGGCTATCCTTGTATTTCTCCCAAAGATTTAAAGCATCTGACATCTGACAAAATATCAACATTACTGCAAAAAGTTCACGTAATCTAAATGGAAGACGACAAAGCGCAGCTTCTTCCATAGTTGCATCCCAGTGTCTTTCGTCTTCTAGTAAGCCTCGAGCCTTACATGCTGACTGATATGTAGGTTGAATCGTGCCATTAACAGTCTTCAAATCCAAGAAAGATGTGGGGCCTCGGACTTCATGAAGTAAAAGGCGAAGATAATAACACTCTGTATTATTAGGGTGGATAGTATACACCCTGCCTAAAGCCCGATCTTTCTTTATTCCCGGCCAGCCATTGACGTCATTTCCACGTTTTCTTCTCTCAAATCTATTATTTTTCCATATACAATAAGAGGGAACTTCAACATAAAGAAGTGTTTTTGCAAAATCATCTGTTTTGCATAAGTCAAAAAATGCTAAAAGTGTAGTTATTGGAGTCATTTGGATTAAAATAGACACGCTGTCCATTTTCTAAATGCACAGCGAGATGGAAGACAGTCGGGAACCTTTCATGAATGGGAAAAGCCAGAATTCTCCATACAGCCTCGGAGCTGCTTATATATCGACCATTCTCATAGAATTTAACTTCATCCTTTTCATTTTCAAGACTAAATGTTGCCTGATCACTCCCTTTATTAACATATTTACATATGTATTTGATGGATTTCACGGAGTTACAGTATTCCACATTAATATGAGCACCGAAAGTACGTGAAAGAACAGGGTTATATGGCACTACCCATCGGTTATCAAGGGTCATACCATTAATT
Source organism: Anabrus simplex (assembly GCF_040414725.1). Lineage (NCBI taxonomy): Eukaryota > Metazoa > Arthropoda > Insecta > Orthoptera > Tettigoniidae > Anabrus > Anabrus simplex. Next base: position 379,307,814 of record NC_090268.1, on the reverse strand, counting down.
TCAACAGTGAAACCACCATCTCCTGGAGCCCTTCGTCGATATTGTGGGTATCCGTCTTCTGCCGTTTGAGTTTCTTGGATGAGAGGTCGAGGAAACTTCTTGCTGCAGCTACCTGCTTTCATACAGGGTGATCTGGTATTTAAATGACCACAAGGCCCGTGGATCATATTCGCCTTGATAATTTCATGAAGGAGAGGATCTTCTGCAGGGTCTGGTATCTCTGCACAAATAACACTGTCTAATTTATCTGGAGAAATGCGTTGTTGTAGCCACAACAAAATGTGTATATGAGGCAGACCCCGTTTTTGCCATTCAACGGAATATATAAAACAACGCACTTCCCCAAACAAATTCCCCTTTGTTAGTAATGCCAAAAACACCTTAACTTTTAAGTGAAATACCCTAGCTGTGATATCATGACGGTCGTGAGGCTGTTGTCCAGATAGTAATTCACTTGCAATTTCTTTCCATCGAGGATTACATGTAAATGTAATGAATAGATCAGGACGACCGTAATGGCGAACGTATGTCATGGCGTCCTGAGTCTTTTCATGCATATACCGTGGTGACCCAGTGAAAGATGACGGAAGTACTATCATCTGACCAAGCTGAGCGACGTCGGTATCTTGTCTACCTATAGCATCTCTAAGGTGTATGTAATTATCAACTCTGATTTGCTCCTGGTTGCTTCGAATGAAATTTAGTCGCTCTGTCTCAATTTTCGCGTACATATCAACTAAGTATTGATTAAAAAGAGATCGGCAGTACAATAAATGGTTGGTTTCCATATGTCTGATCATTATACGGTAAGAATAAAAGTTTAACGCAGAAACTGTTTTTCGAAGGGGTAATTTCGTTTGCGGGTCAACCTGAGGGATGTCAATAGAGTAACCATCTTCACCACGAGGGAAAAGTAGTGGATACTGCAACGCATCATACGAACGGTGCACTTCACTGATGCGTTGCAATTTGTTACCATGACTTTGTAATAAAATATCTCGTTTTTCAAACTGTTGTCCAACTATGACCAGTGCTACTTCGCTTGCTGTCGGTACATTAAATTGTCCTCTATGAGCATTGGCTGGTTTTCTATCAGCGTGTATTACAACTTCAAAGTCTTTAAAATTTTGAGGTACTTTCTCGAGAGTAGTTTTTAAGTCCTTTATGTATGGGTTATTATGGTGAAACATCGCCTGCAATTGTTTTACCAGGCCTTGCTTTACATCGGGGAAGTTGGTGCACCTTAAGCGCGCCTCCCTCTCATCCTCTCCAACAAAATAAATCTGTAGGAACTGAGGGTCTTTTTCAGGCAGAGGTTGCAGACTACCAATTAAGTGATACACTTGACCTTGCACTTTGAAAGTTGGCATAAACCCATCTTCCATAACTTTTTTTGCTCCAAAAGAAGTCATTTGAAAGCAGCCATTGTATATTCTAATGCGGTCCATGAAATGTATGTGCTCAGGATGCATACCCATGATCAAACTATAGAGCGGCTCAGGAAGGGGCAATAAAGCCGGAAGCTGTACTTTACCAGCGCTACAGCACATACCAGGCGACTCTTCTTTAAACTTAAGGGCGTTACAGTATACGCATTTATGACTCATAGTGCCCAGGGATACGGCTGTATCCGTTTCATAAGCTATCTCGGAGTCATATTTCATCCCAGAAAAAGCTTTCGTCTTCCATGGAAGAGATCGCCTTTCCAATCGTCGTCCTGGATTATTCTGCGCATGTCTACGAACAACTGCTCTGTGAACCTCCGGATGTTTTTGCTGGTAATTAGCTGCAGCTGCTCTGTGAACCTCCGGATGATTCTGCTGGTAATTAGCTGCTGCTCTGTGAACCTCCGGATGATTCTGCTGGTAATTAGCTGCAGCCGCTCTGTGAACCTCCGGATGATTCTGCTGGTAATTAGCTGCTGCTGCTCTGTGAACCTCCGGATGATTCTGCTGGTAATTAGCTGCAGCCGCTCTGTGAACCTCCGGATGATTCTGCTGGTAATTAGCTGCAGCTGTTCTGTGAACCTCCGGGATGATTCTGCTCGTAATTAGCTGCAGCTGTTCTGTGAACCTCCGGATGATTCTGCTGGTAATTAGCTGCAGCTGTTCTGTGAATCTCCGGATGATTCTGCTGGTAATTAGCTGCAGCTGTTCTGTGAATTTCTCGGTTTTTTTGTTGATATTTAGTAGAAGATTGTAAGAGCTGTTTTTTCCTAATGGCGTCGGTAAATCTAACACGACGTTTTCTAGTATATTCTTTAAAGGTGAGCATGCTATTAGAGCTGCCACGTACAGAAATAGATGTAGTCGACCCATCGTCATGAGGCACATACACATCAAAATGTCCATGAGACAGGTCTTGCATAGAAGTAAAACGCAGTCTCTTCACGGGGTTCCCTTCTACACCAAATTTCTCATACAGCTCTCCATTGAGATAGACCTCGAACATTGTAAAATATATTTGTGCGGCAGCCACTAACTCGCATAAACCTCCATAAGTATGAAACTGCGACATATCAGTGAAGTAGTCGGCAGAACAGCTGTAATTATTTCCATCTCTATCATGTGACATTATACAAAAATCTTCCCAGTGACTCACCACGTGAGCCACTATCTCGTCACGAACCTCTCGGGCCATGACTTGAGTGTCATACAAAATAAAGGATATTGCCCTAAACAGGCAAGCTCCGTCACCAATAATTGGAACGATAGAATGGGGCATCATGCAGCCATTTATATTCAAATATTCAACGGCCATACTAAATGTATTGGAAGCCTGAAATGTTATCAGTTGAATACACAACTGTATTCTGATTTACAATGCGTACAGAAAACAACGAACGCTAAACCAGAAAGTTATGAACTTGCGCTTGTGATGTCGTGTCTCAAGGCCACAGTCCCCACCGGACGATCCAACGCCCTAGAGAAATATCCCTTGAAGTGTATAAGTAAATATACAAACGTAAAACACTTATTTTATTAATTTAAAATAATGTGTTTATGACACCGTTTAATTCTACGTATTCCGTGTTGCAACTCCGCTATTGTACGAACAAAGACAGATAGCTCAGAGCAATGAACACGAAGTGAAACGAAGTGCTGTTGGTGTCAGTTCCATAGTTCATGCGCATGTCAGGCAACAAACACTACACTCTCCCACCCCTACCTTCCCCCACGGACCCCTTCCGTACAATCTTACAAACGCTAGCAGGTCACGTGATTGGCAAGAGGTGGGTCTTACTCATCGATGTTCGGGGATCTAAATAAAATGCACCCTACTATTTTTGTAAGGTATGAAAACACAAAATGATACTATAGAAGGCCTCCTTTAAGAATGAGTTCAGGACGGAAGATACAGTATGAAAGAAATACCCACAGAATAACATCTTCGGTTTTAGAGATATACGTATCGGTATCGTCATTAAACATTGTAGAAGTTTTTCACTTCTTTTTAGCTCCATTCGGTGGATTTTCGGAAAACGTTGAAATACGTGTTTATTTTTAAAGGAGATTCCAACTACCAATTTTCACGCCTGTAGCATGTAGATACATTTTAAAAATTCATCCCCCTTAAGTGGATTTTCCGTAAACAAAAAATACATGTTTCTTTATTTTTATTATTCTTATTTCTTCTATTTGTTTTACGTCGCACCGACACAGATAGGTCTTATGGTGTCGATGGGATAGAAATGGCCTGGGAATGGGAAGAAAGCGGCCGTGGCCTTAATTAAGGTACAACCTCAGCATTTGCCTGGTGTGAAAATGGGAAACCACGGAAAACCATCTTCAGGGCTGCGGACAGTGGGGTTCGAACCCACTATCTCCCGGATGCAAGTTCACAGCTACGCGCTCCTAACCACACGGCCAACTCGCCCGATGTTTATTTTTAAAGAAGATTCCAAATACCAATGTTCATGTCTGTAACATCTTCAAATAAATGGTGTATAACTTTTAGTGCCGGGAGTATCCGAGGACATGTTCGGCTCGCCAGGTGCAAGTCTTTCGATTTGACCCCCGTAGGCGACCTGCGCGTCGTGATGAGGATGAAGACAACACACACACCCAGCCCCCGAGCCAGCGAAATTAACTAAAGATGGTTAAATTTCCCGACCCTGCCGGGAATCGAACCCGGGACACCTGTGACCAAAGGCCAGCACGCTAACCGGTTAGCCATGGAGCCGGACACTAACATCTTCAGTATTTGATATATGAGTATCTTCATAAAAATAATTCAACTCTTTCTTCACTTCTTTTCAACCTCCCCCCCCCCCCCCCTTGCGTAAGTGGATTTTCAAAAAAAATGTGTTTCTTCATTTTTTAAGAAGATAGAGATAAAAAATACCATCTTTCACTTCTGTAACATGTTAAGTTATACTGTAGAAATGTTCATTTTAAAAATTCACCCCCCTTTTCACCCACCCATTAAATGGATTTTCCAAAAACCAAAAAATACGTGTTTCTTTATTTTTAAAAGAGATCAAAAGTACAAATTTTCAGTTCTGTAATATCTTCAGTTTCTGAGATATATGTATTCTCATTAAAGGCATTCAACCCATTATTCACCCTTTTACACCCCTCCTATTGGGATTTAGAGACAACAAAGAAATATGTGTTCCTTTATTTTTAAGGGAGATTCTAAACACCAATTTTTACATCCGAAAACGTTTAAAGTTCTGAGATGTAGACACACTCATTTTAAAAATTCACCCCCCCTTTTCATCCCCCATTATTTGGATTTTCCAAAAACGAAAAAATTACTGTTTCTTTACTTTTAAAGTAGATCCCAAATACCTATTTTCAGGTCTGTAATATCGTCTGGTTCTGAAATATAAGTAGCCTCATTAAAGGTATTCAACCTCTTTTTCACCCTTTTCCACCCTTCCTATTAGGATTTTCCAAAAACAAAAAATACGTGTTTCTTTATTTTTAAAGGAGATTCTAAATACCAAATTTTACATCTATAAACTATAAAAGTTTTGAGATATACATACACTCATTTTAAAAATTTCATCCCCCTTTTCACCCCCCCCCCCATTATTTGGATTTTCCCAAAACGAAAAAATACCTGTTTCTTTATTTTTTAAGTAGATCCCAAATACCAATTTTCAGGTCTGTAATATATTCAGTTTCTAAGATATAAGTATTCTCTTTAAAGGCATTCAACCCAATTTTCACCCCCTTTTCACCCCTTCTATTGGGATTTTCCGAAAACAAAAAACTACGTGTTGCTTGATTTATAATGAAGATTCTAAATACCAATTTTTACATCTCTAAACTTTAAAACTTTTGAGATATAGATGCACTCATTCTAAAAATTCACCCCCCTTTTCACCCTCGCATTAATTGGATTTTCCAAAAACAAAAAATATGTGTTACTTTATTTTTGAAAGCGATCAAAAGTACCAATTTTGAGGTCTGTAATATCTTCAGTTTCTGAGATATAAGTATTCTCTTTAAAGGCATTCAATCCATTTTTCACCCCTTTTTACCCCTCCTATTGGGATTTTCCGAAAACAAAAAAATACGTGTTCCTTTATTTTTAATGAAGATTCTAAATACCAATTTTTACATCTCTAAACTTTAAAAGTTTTGAGATATAGAAGCACTAATTTTAAAAATTCACCCCCCTTTCACCTTCGCATTAATTGGATTTTCCAAAAACAAAAAAATATGTGTTTCTTTCTTTTTGACAGCGATCTAAAGTACCAATTTTGAGGTCTGTAATATCTTCAGTTTCTGAGATATAAGTAGCGGTATCCTGATTAAAGGCATTCAACCCCCTTTTCACCCTTTTTCACCCCTCCTATTGGGATTGTCTGAAAACAAAAAAAATACGTGTTTCCTTATTTTTAAAGAAGATTCTAAATACCAATTTTCACATCTGTAACCTTTTAAAGTTTTGAGATATAGACACACTCATTTTAAAATTTCACCCCCCTTTTCACCCCCTTAGCGACGGAATATCCAAAAATCCTCTCTTAGCGAGCACCTACATTATAATATGAATATATCTCCAAAATTTCATTTCTTTATGTCCAGTAGTTTTGGCTCGGCGATGATGAATCAGTCAGTCAGTCAGTCAGTCAGTCAGTCAGTCAGTCAGTCAGTCAGTCATTCAGGACAAGCTACTTTATATATATAGATGATACAATTTCACAGTTTATTGTTAGCCACAAACTACTAATATTAAGAAATCATCCTGTTATTAAAATGACTCTCTTGTATGACTAGCATCAAGACATGCACTGAGCTTCCCACGCCAAAAAAAAAAAAAAAAAGCGTACGGCAAAAAAACCGTTGTAGTGTGAAAGCAACATCTCTACGGCAAAGAGCCGTGCGGTCGAAACCGTGTAGTGTGAAAGGAGCCTTAGACTCCTGGTGAGTGATAAAACAAACGTAGATTTTGTTCCATGTATATATATTCTTTTGTTTCTCGTAGCCCTTTAATGGCAGGGGCAGTGGAGAAGAGGAGGATCAAAAGAAAGAAGACTTTCAAGGGTGGGGTTCGGGGGATGGGGGGCGGGACTAAATGTTAACACACTTCTTGTGCAGGTATTCAGTGCGCATCCCAAAACTTTGCAGAAATAATACCGCGGCGGGGCTGTTACCTGTTTCTGCATATTGAGAGCCAGGCACTTTTTCTAAGCACAGAAATTATTCGTTGGGATTGAAGTTGCTGGAATGTTTCTTCGTTTCAAATGTCCCTCGATGTAAACGAACATGAGGCTTCGATTGTTATATCTAGGTCCAAATTACTGACAAGGAAACCCTTTCGTTTGTAGGTCACCGATTTGATTGTGATTAGGCACAGCGACTTCATCAGGAATGTCTTAGTCAGCCATATCGAAATTTGATGCCAAATCGTATTTTATGAGCACCGCATTGACAGGAGTGAGCAGCGGGAAGCAGGTAGAGGTGGCACGACCGGCCAGTTTGCCTGCCACGCTCTCAATCAATCAATCAATCAATCAATCAATCAATCAATCAATCAATCAATCAATCAATCAATACTGATCTGCACTTAGGACAGTCACCCAGGTGGCAGATGCCCTATCTGTAGTTTTCCTAGCCTTTTCTTAAATGATTGCAACGGAATTGGAAATTTATTGAACATCTCCCTTGGTAGGTTATTTCAATACCTAATTCCCCTTCCTATAAACGAATATTTGCTCCACTTTGTCCTCTTGAATTCCAACGTTATGTTCATATTGTGATCTTTCCTACTTTTAAAAAACACCACTCAAATTTATTCGCCTACTGATGTCATTCCACGCCATCTCTCCACCGACAGCTCGGAACATACCTCTTACGAGGGAACACATACATGTGGTTCACTCGGATTCGGTTGAAATTAGGTAGGAATATTCGCGGGAGGCAGTTGAATGCTGAGGTGAAAACTGCATGTCCCCAGCGCAAGTTTAAACGCCAAAATAGAACAAATAAATAGTCGTAAAATTAGAAGTGACGCGGGAGTATCTGGGCGCGGCGGAGAGGGTGGGAGGAGCGAAGCAGCGGACGTGAGCAGCGTATAGTCGGGCTGCTCGCTCGAGTCGAATGAATGACCACCCACCCCCACCCTCCCGGCCACTCTTCTTTACTACACCGCACTTCGCACATACCTCGTATCTTCCCGATTAGAAACGTTAAAGCAGATCAAGAGGTGCACATTGAGTAGTCGTCAGATGAGACAACGTTCTTACAATGACAGGTCTTATAGTCATTTTTATGAATGGTGACTGTATATTTACTTTAACCATGTATGGTAATAATTGATTTTTTACACCTAGATGCGAAAAACGCCCACTACAGAAGTCATTCAATCCGTGGAATGTAGTAGTGTGCCTTCAGAATTGTTTTGCAGAGTGTGACAAAAAAGACACCCCATTTTCTGAAGATGAAGGGAATTTGGGATTGGAATTATATCGTAAGTAGATCAATGTATTTATATATATTTACTTTTACGAGAAAAACAAGCGTTCACAGGAATCGCGTTCTTGTCTCCGTTTTACAGGTCTAATTGCCGACAGGATTTTGGATACCGATATGACAGTGGAACTGGATGGCACATTGGATACGTCAGATGATAACTTCGATTTCGAGGAAGACAATATTGAAACACCGTTATTGACCTCGTCTCCAAAAATGTTGCTCCTAACCGTGCATCCACAACAACGGCTGAACGATGCCTAATCCCAATAACTTATAAGAAGGTCGTCGAATATTGGCGAAACAAAGGTGGGAAACAGAGGAGCTTCGCATCAGTGAAACACAGGTTTTGTAAGTGAAAGTTCCGGCAAGAGCTTTACAGGTGGAGCAACAACTGGAAAACGGTGGCACAATGGGAGAAAAAAATAAATTTGTTACGAAGAAGACTTATCAAAAGTTCAAAGAAAGTAGACAACGAAACAAAATTGTTTACGATATAAATATTAAAAAATGAGCCTTAAAGTACGCTCGTCTAGTTAACTACGACACGTTTCGAGCGTCTCATTCCTGGATAATGGGTTTTAAAAAGAAATTCAAAATTGGATCAAAAAAAATTTGCAAATTCGTATCTAAAATGTACCAATTTGAACAAGAAGATACTAATTGTAACGCGACACTGTTTGTTGAAGAAGTGTCGCAATTAATAGAAAGTCACGGCCCAGAGTGCGTGTTTAATACTGATCAGTCTGGTTTTCATGAAGAGTTCCATTTTGGCAGGACTCATAATGAACGAGGAGAAAAAGTCGTATTAGCAGAAGCACAATCTATGAATTCACTAACTCATAGCTACACAATACAGCCAATAATTTCGGCAGATGGACAACTCCTACCGAAGTTGCTAGTGGTGTTGAAAGAAAAAAATGGCAAACGGCGAATAGGACAAGCATGGAAGAGGTTCTGGTCTCTAAAGTTCATACTGACAGACAAGACTCAGAAACTCACCCTTAAAGCTGAAGTCCTAGAAAAATGTGTGATACCAGTCCTACTATATGGATGCCAAACCTGCACTAACACTAAAACAAAGGAAAATGATCCAGATATGCCAGCGCAAAATGGAAAGGAACATACTCCAGGTCTCATTGAGAGACAGAATACGGAACGAAGATATACGAAGGAAACCGGCATGAAAGACGCTCTGGCGACAGCCGATCAGCTAAAGTGGAAATAGGGAGGACACGTAGCGAGACTGGAGCAAAATCGATGGACCTACAAAATGACAATGTGGGATACCAGAGAAGGAAGACGAAACGTGGGAAGGCAAAGAACTCGATGGGCAGACTGGTTTGCGAGATGGGGAGGAAAACAATGGACAAGAACAGCAAAGATAAGACAAGAGTGGAAAGAGCTGGGAAAAATTGTGTGTAGAGATCACTGACCTTACGGAATACACCTTTGTTCAAGCCCTGTGATAACATAGGTCGATCAAGACACATATTATAGATATTGTGCAGCAGTGAAATATGCAACAGTGCGCTTCCACAAGACCTGAAGGTCACCTCTCTGATCACTAAGCCACAATGCAGGAAAATTGATAAAAAGAGGTTTTTATGAAGTGGTGAATATAAAATTATCGTCTCGAGTACACTGCGGAAAGAAGCCGTGCAAGTGTAAAGTATGTTGAAGCACGTTCTCAGGACAGGGACGAAATATACAACATACAATTGTACGCTTCGACGAAGAGGATACCGTGATGGCCATCTTCTGAGCACTCGGGAGAATAGCAACACGATTGTCAAACTGACGTCTGCACGAAGTAGTGATATAATAACTCAACACTGAACACATAGTGGAAGGAGATATACACTTGTAATGTATGTTAAGAGAATTTCAACGGAGGATACGGTCAATTAATAACAAGAAACGTCTACAACATTCGGAGAAGAAGCTATGCGAGAACGAAGAGTGCAAGTTTACGCATTCACCTAGAAGGAACCTAAACCCTCCCTGGGTAAAAAGTGTACACGTGTTATTAATGCAGCAGTGCGTTTTCGCGAATTGTTGAACCAGAAAAGCACCATTGCATTCACTCGGGAGTGAGACTACACCAGCGACAATATGCGGTAATACGATATCATGAAACAAACTACAGATAAACCAACACAATAATGCTCTTCAGGACCTGCTCACCTGATGAGCTAAACTGAGCACTGTCCCTGCATTGCAGGAGGCCATAGCCCTTAGGGGATTCACACGGCTTTTTTAAACATTTTTTTGCTACTTGCTTTACGTCGCACCGACACAGATAGGTCTTATGGCGACGATGGGACAGAAAAGGCCTAGGAGTGGGAAGGAAGCGGCCGTGGCCTCCATTAAGGTACAGCCCCAGCATTTGCCTGGTGTGAAAATGGGAAACCACGGAAAGCCATTTTCAGGGCTGCCGACAGTGGGGTTCGAACCTACTATCTCCCGAATACTGGATACTGGCCGCACTTAAGCGATGCAGCTATCGAGCTCGGTGACGGCTAATTTATTTATTTATTTATTTAAAAAGAAAAAACCTATTTACCGCACCAAATGTGCACACTTTGCCTTCAAAGTCTGGAAAACTGACCAAAGAACTTGTACAGAAATGGTTACGGGATGTTTATTGAGAGCTAGTACCAGAGTGCAGTGTTTTAGTTCTCGATTCCTGGACCGGACAGAAAGAAGAAAATATTTTAAATGCTAAAATTGGGAGTAAGAAAATCATTAATGTTCAAACAATTCAGAAAGGAGCCACTGGACTTATCCAGCCGTTAGATATTTTGGGCTTCCGCATTTGGAAGCAATTTATACGTATTTTGTACGATTTAATTTTGTTAAACTCGTTAGACATCAAGGTACATTTAAGGAACAACATTTTAAAAGTGCAATCTTTGACGTACAACCAGTTCTCCTCTCCGCGTTTTCGTAGCTTGTGGCAGTACAGTTGGTACAAATGTGGCTATGTTAACAAGAAACCTTCACAATTTGTTAATCCAGTCGATTATTGTTTCAAAGAAGAGCCTTTCTATAATCAATGTAATACTTGTGAAAGCGACAGCGCTGTAAGATGTGCAAGGTGCACACAGTATCTGTGCCTTGTACTTTTTTTTTTTGTAAACAATCATTATTGCACTCATTACAACGAGTAACAAGAACTCGGGCGTGAATTCTTCAAACTTTATTGGCATCGTTGTTCAAACATCGTCCTTTGTACACTTGTTTCATGTGCTGTTTTCATATTTACGTTTTGCACATCTAATCGGGAAGTTAAGGGGAACGCGCTAACTATACACTGCCTGGCTGCTGGCGCAGCTCGACACAGCCCGGTTGGCTCACGTCCGCTGCTTCGCTCCTCCCTACCTCTCCGCCAAACCCCGATACTCCGGCGGCACTTCTAATTTTACTACTATTTATTTGTTCTATTTTGGCGTTTGAACTTGCGCTGGGGACATGCAGTTTTCACCTTAGCATTCTACTGCCTCCCGCGAATATTCCTACCAAATTTCAACGGAATCCGAGTGAAACACATGTATGTGTTCCCTCGTTAGTCGAGCAGTTCGTCTCCTTTCTCCCAAGTCTTCTCAGCCCAAAGTTTGCAACATTTTTGTAACGCTATTCTTTAGTCGGAAATCACACAGAAAAAATCGAGCTGCTTTTCCCAGGATTTTTTCCAGTTCTTGAATCAAATAATCCTGGTGAGAGTCCAATACACTGGAACCATACTCTAGATGGGGTCTTACCAAAGACGTGTATGCCCTCTCCTTTACATCCTTACTACAACCCCTAAACACCCTCATAACCATGTGCAGAGATCTGTACCCTTTATTTACAATCATATTCGTGTGATTACCCCAATGAAGATCTTTCCTTATATTAACACCTAGGTACTTACAATGATCCCCAAAAGGAAATTTCACCCCACCAACGCAGTAATTAAAACTGTTGTCCTATTTGAGAAACAACCTGACTTTTAACCCCGTTTATCATCATACCATATTAAATAACTCTGCCAGAAACAACATAGTGCGGAAACTTCGAGGCACCACCTGTGAGAACAAGCGGGCTAGCACTGTGCTACTCCACTGCTGAGTATGCATGCTCCGTGTGGCGTAAGTCCAGCCATGCCAAAAACATAGATGTGGAAATAAATGACACCTACCGTATTATCACAGGTTGTTTAAGACCTACTCCCATAGATAAACTCCACTGTCTCGCTGGTATAGCACCACCTGAAATCCGACGTAAGATTGCTGCTAGGTATGAGAAAAGCAAGGCTATGACTATGGAAGCCCATCCTTTGTATGCCTGTCAACCAGCACATCCTAGGCTGAAATGAAGGAAGAGCTTCTTGACGGCCACTGAAGCTCTTAAAGGAAGACCACAACAAGCAAGAATCTCAATGTGGTGGGGAAAATGTCAACATTTGAGAGAATGGATGGTTCCAAAGGAAGAACTTCCTCCTGGACATTCTGAAAAGTGGACAACATGGAAGGCTCTCAATCGATTACGCTCCAGTACCACGAGATGCAAGACCAACCTACAGAAATGGGGCCTTCCTGTGGAGACGCCAACGGCCGTAGCCGTGTTGAAACACCGGATCCCGTGAGATCTCCGAAGTTAAGCAACATTGGGCGTGGTCAGGAGTTGGATGGGTTGCCACGCGCTGTTGGTGGCGGGTAAGGGAATGGAGGAGCGGAAAGGAACTGGCCACCCTACCGCCACGTAAACTCCGGCTCAGGAACACCTCTGCGGAGGTTCGGACCTGCCTTCGGGCAGAATAACCCTTACCTTGCCTGTGGAGACAGTTTACTAACGAGCATCTTCTACTGTGTCCTTCCGTCAATGCGGTGCTCAAATGAGGAAATTTGACATCCCAAAACAGGTGATTAATATATGATTTATCATCTCATTTCGAAATGGCTGACTAAAACATTCCTACTGAAGCCGCTGTACCAAATCTCAATCAGATCGGACACTTACAGATGGAAGGGGTTCCTTGTGAGTGCTACGGCAAGTTTCTCAGTTTGGTTGAGACAACCGTGAAACATTGTATTCCTTTATTCTGGTATTAATACTGCTCTTGGTAGTTTCTTTATATAGGGGCCGATGACCTCGATGTTAGGGCCCTCTAAATAACAAGCAGCATCATCATCATCAGTTTCTTTATACACCTTACAATAAGAACAAGAAATGTTGTAAACCTCGGAGCTGGAGAGGTCTTTCTATTACGGCGCTTGAGAATTTAACTATTCCTGTCGGAAAATGATGTTATAAAAGACACATACATTGTTTTTCCTTGTGACTTGGGTTGTTGTAACACAACCTCTTGGTGTAATCGAGCAGGACCTAATTAATGACTGTTCGATTCTAGGTGAGTGGATGTAGAGTCCGCTTTGGCCGTTCCGATGGTCACGGGTGGACCGTTGTTCTACAGCTCTGCAATCGAGAGAAGGAGAGGGGCTTTTCTCCACCGTCGGCTGTCCTGAGAATGGTTTTCCGTGATTTTCCATTCTCCTACACTACGGCGAATGCTGGGACAGTTCCTGGTATAGAACATAGCCGCCAACCCCCTTACTTCCTCCGAACATCTACTTCACCGAATCAAATCTCCCTGGTCTGAGAAACGGAGTTACCGTCTAGAAGGCCCGGCGACCCCTTCAAGAACGAAACGGAAATCTGTATAGTAGTAGTAGAAGAAGAAGGAGTATTAGTTCGATTCTACGTACAATGATGGTTACTGCCCTAGTAAAGGTACTAGCATATTAATATGGTTTTTATACAGACAAAGTGGAATGAATGGTAGTCACTTCTACTTACCAAAACGCCTAAGAATAATAGCTCACTATTTTCTTCCTCTGTTTCGTAAACTGAATATTATGGTGGACACAGCTTAGATTGATGTTGAAATAAAAAGAGACGGAGGAGTTGAATAAAATGTACCGAGCTCGATAGCTGCAGTTGCTTAAATGCGGCCAGTATCCAGTATTCGGGAGATAGTAGGTTCGAACCCCACTGTCGGCAGCCCTGAAGATGGTTTTCCGTGGTTTACCATTTTTACACCAGGCTAATGCTGGGGCTGTACCTTAATTAACGCCACGGCCGCTTCCTTCCCTGTCCTAGCCCTTTCCTGTCCCATCGTCGCCATAAGACATATCTGTGTCAGTGCGACGTAAAGCCAATAGCAAAAAAAATGTTGGAGGTAATGGATAGTAAAATAGTAAAGGAGACTTCTTCCCTTTTTCTGAAGACAATTGTCTCCTACTTTTCGTTTCCTAGACAAGATGCAATGATAAGACTTTTCTCGAAAATATTCCTGTAGGTCAAACCATAGAGTTGCTTCGGATTCTTCCCGGTACTATGAAAGAATTCAACCACTGAATTTATCTCCGTCAGTGAAATGTTATTTGTCGCCCAACAATGTGAAGAACACTGTGGCAATCGAAATCGAAACGGCGTATGGCTTTTAGTGCCGGGATTGTCCGAGGATATGTTCGGCTCGCCAGGTGCAGGATTTTTACTTGACTCCCGCAGGCAACCTGCGCACCGTGATGAGGATGAAATTATGATGAAGATGACACATACACCCAGTCCCCGTGCCAGTGAAATTAACCAATGATGGTTAAAATTTACGACCCTGCCGGGAATCGAGCCCGAGACCCCTGTGATCCATTTAGCCATGGAGCCATACAGTGTGGCAATAAATTGATTATACGTTGTGCAGGTGCTTAAATAATTTGTGTTTTCATTTTTACAATTCACATTAGACTAGCTTTTCTCGTATCACTGATTGAAACCATAAAGTGGTATTGAGACAGCGGAACTTCGCTCTCCAGTCAACTTGAAACAAGGATGTCGATCTGCATACCATACTGAGCTGACGTTGCAAGATTCCGGCTCAATTTCGGGGCCTTGAAGATTAGAGCAGCAGGTACTTTTTCTTCATACAGTGGAACCTTGGATTGCGAGCATAATTCGTTCCGGCAACATGCTCGTAATCCAAATCGCTCGTATATCAAAGCAAATGTTCCCATAAGAAACTATTGAAACTCGGATGATTCGTCCACAATACAAAAACATTTATTCGCATAACATTTCTAAAACAAAATATAATGTAAAACAATTAAACTGCACTTTACCTCACAATAGAATCATTGTTGGTGTGAGGGAGACGAGAGGTGACATGAGAAGAGTTACTGTATAGCACGAATTTCACTAACGGAATCACTGCTATCGGTTGCTCATTGGAAGTGTTTTCTTTTCGTGCAACTTTAACGAGGGACCTGTCCAATGACTGTTGCTTTTGCCTCTTTTTGAGGATTTCACGAAAATGTGACATTGCATTGTCATTGAACAGATTCATCCACTGTAATCATCTCCTTCTTCCGACCGAATTCCTTTTTAGTCTTCTTTTCGTTCAAAGGGCCCATCGTTGCAGAACAGTTATATCACAGATGACAGAAACAAAACATGTACACTCGTACGGTGTTGACTATGCGAGCGAGGCACAACAAAATAAGTCCTGCGCGGGAAATGATTACACACACTTTCCCAGGAAAGACAGTGGCAGGGGGAGGGGGAAACAAAGGCACAGGGGAGGTGGAAACGTACGTACACGTGACGCTCGTATTGCGAAACCTCACTCGCTTATCAAGTCACAATTTATTTAAAATATTTGCTCGTCTTGCAAAACACTCGTAGACCATGTTACTCGCAATCCGAGGTTCCACTGTAATAGTGTCTTTCTTATGGTACATCGCTTCTGCCATAGGAATTTCAAGGTGAGTTGCGGCATGAGAGATGTGATAGTTACCTTATAAGGGTGTTTACAGACTCTACCTATTGCACACCATCATCTGCAGTTTCTCTCTCTCTCCACAGTTTTTGATCTAGTGTCGACATAATTATATTAAACCGGTAATTTATAAAGTTCATTATAAAATGAGGAAAATCTAACGTGGTCCTAGTAATTACAGACAGCGATGATGTAGTGGATTACACCCAGTGTTGCCAGCAAGTAAGAATTAACTCCTACTAAATCAGTGCTCAATATCCCACTAAAGATCAAATGAAGACTTTCTGTTCGAAAGGTGCTCTTTTCACCTTAAGAAAGTTATGGGAAAAGCGCAAGAATCATAAAATAAAAGGCACATGGAACGTACCCATGATCGGATTTGGCATACATTTAAAGGAATTACAGCTTCCTGCTCTGGATAATATTCAGCTCCTCTAATGCATATGGAGGAAATGCTCATTTTTTTAGAAGTGGAAATAGTACCTTTCGGACAGACACTCCTCAAATTAGGACATGGTCGTCTCTTTTCCTCAATAAGTGAAGAAACAATAGTTGTGAAAACCATTCTTTCTATAAAGAATCATTTGAACTATTAAACAAATTGATCAATTTGAACCCCCCTTCGCCTACATCTCTTCACTTGACCAAAAACATACCGCAGATGATTCTACACAGTAAATTATGCTGACTGAAATGAAAACCTACAATCTGTTTTCCAGTCAGTGACCAGGTCAGGCATGTAATGAATGAAGCCCCCGTGTTGCGGCGAGGATAGGAATTGTGCCGACTGCCGAAGCCTGTCACACTCCTCTGGGGCAAAGATTAATGACTGACAGCATTAAATGAAATGATAGTGGAGAGTGTTGCTGGAATGAAGGATGACAAGGAAAACCAGCACAAATCTCACATGGAGTGACCAGGATTTGAACCACGGAACCCAGCGGTGAGAGGTCGACGCGCTGGCGCCTGAGCCACGGAGGCTTAAATTATGCTGATTAAGTGAATTAATTTCTCCCACTGGCTTCAGCACGATTCAGGATATCATAGCGACAATTTGCTCCACTCGTATGTTTCCATTAACATTATAGTTCCGGGACTGGTCTGCCCTAAAATTTTTAAACAGTCTTTGGTGGACCATACAACTTACGAAGTGAATGATTTCTATTACAAAATTTAGCCTTTGATATTATAATAATCGAATTTAAGCCACTTAATTTCTACTAATATCCAGATAAAATATACTAGAATTCTCCTAGCCACTGGACTAAAATGAAATATCCATAGACACTAAATTGGCAACATTGATTTTGCCTACTCTTTTGTCAGGTGATGTGGTCAGATTACGAGAGGGTTGGTGATATTAAAAAGAGGGAGAGGGAAATTGTAGAGAATATAATATAATATAATATAATATAATATAATATAATATAATATAATATAATATAATATAATATAATACTCCCAACATTTATTGTAATCCAAAATGTGTTTTGATACATGCATTCTATTCCCTATTACTATTTATCTATTACTACATTAAACATTAAATTAAACTTATTAATTACTACAATCCAATTTCTAAATTCTACTTTTTTCTTTAAAATGTATTTATTTTGTCCTAGACGTTAACAGAATTATATATTCTAGGAAAAATATGTACCTTACACTCTCTAATATGTATTAGCGCTTAATTTTGTGTCATCAGTCTTTATAGAGTTATCCTACAATTAAAACATACATCTATATATATATAAAGTAGCTTGTCCTGACTGACTGACTGACTGACTGACTGACTGATTCATCATCGCCGAGCCAAAACTACTGGACATAAAGAAATGAAATTTTGGGGATATATTCATATTATAATGTAGGTGCTCGCTAAGAGAGGATTTTTGGATATTCCGTCGCTAAGGGGGTGAAAAGGGAGGTGAAATTTTAAAATGAGTGTGTCTATATCTCAAAACTTTAAAAGGTTACAGATGTGAAAATTGGTATTTAGAATCTTCTTTAAAAATAAGGAAACACGTATTTTTTTTTTTGTTTTCAGACAATCCCAATAGGAGGGGTGAAAAAGGGTGAAAAAGGGGTTGAATGCCTTTAATCAGGATACCGCTACTTATATCTCAGAAACTGCAGATATTACAGACCTCAAAATTGGTACTTTAGATCGCTGTCAAAAAGAAAGAAACACATATTTTTTTGTTTTTGGAAAATCCAATTAATGCGAAGGTGAAAGGGGGGTGAATTTTTAAAATGAGTGCTTCTATATCTCAAAACTTTTAAAGTTTAGAGATGTAAAAATTGGTATTTAGAATCTTCATTAAAAATAAAGGAACACGTATTTTTTTGTTTTCGGAAAATCCCAATAGGAGGGGTAAAAAGGGGTGAAAAATGGATTGAATGCCTTTAAAGAGAATACTTATATCTCAGAAACTGAAGATATTACAGACCTCAAAATTGGTACTTTTGATCGCTTTCAAAAATAAAGTAACACATATTTTTTTGTTTTTGGAAAATCCAATTAATGCGAGGGTGAAAAGGGGGGTGAATTTTTAGAATGAGTGCATCTATATCTCAAAAGTTTTAAAGTTTAGAGATGTAAAAATTGGTATTTAGAATCTTCATTATAAATCAAGCAACACGTAGTTTTTTGTTTTCGGAAAATCCCAATAGAAGGGGTGAAAAGGGGGTGAAAATTGGGTTGAATGCCTTTAAAGAGAATACTTATATCTTAGAAACTGAATATATTACAGACCTGAAAATTGGTATTTGGGATCTACTTAAAAAATAAAGAAACAGGTATTTTTTCGTTTTGGGAAAATCCAAATAATGGGGGGGGGGTGAAAAGGGGGATGAAATTTTTAAAATGAGTGTATCTATATCTCAAAACGTTTAAAGTTTATAGATGTAAAATTTGGTATTTAGAATCTCCTTTAAAAATAAAGAAACACGTATTTTTTGTTTTTGGAAAATCCTAATAGGAAGGGTGGAAAAGGGTGAAAAAGAGGTTGAATACCTTTAATGGGGCTACTTATATTTCAGAACCAGACGATATTACAGACCTGAAAATAGGTATTTGGGATCTACTTTAAAAGTAAAGAAACAGGTATTTTTTCGTTTTTGGAAAATCCAAATAATGGGGGGTGAAAAGGGGGGTGAATTTTTAAAATGAGTGTGTCTACATCTCAGAACTTTAAACGTTTTCGGATGTAAAAATTGGTGTTTAGAATCTCCCTTAAAAATAAAGGAACACATATTTCTTTGTTGTCTCTAAATCCCAATAGGAGGGGTGTAAAAGGGTGAATAATGGGTTGAATGCCTTTAATGAGAATACATATATCTCAGAAACTGAAGATATTACAGAACTGAAAATTTGTACTTTTGATCTCTTTTAAAAATAAAGAAACACGTATTTTTTGGTTTTTGGAAAATCCATTTAATGGGTGGGTGAAAAGGGGGGTGAATTTTTAAAATGAACATTTCTACAGTATAACTTAACATGTTACAGAAGTGAAAGATGGTATTTTTTATCTCTATCTTCTTAAAAAATGAAGAAACACATTTTTTTGGAAAATCCACTTACGCAAGGGGGGGGGGGAGGTTGAAAAGAAGTGAAGAAAGAGTTGAATTATTTTTATGAAGATACTCATATATCAAATACTGAAGATGTTAGTGTCCGGCTCCATGGCTAACCGGTTAGCGTGCTGGCCTTTGGTCACAGGTGTCCCGGGTTCGATTCCCGGCAGGGTCGGGAAATTTAACCATCTTTAGTTAATTTCGCTGGCTCGGGGGCTGGGTGTGTGTGTTGTCTTCATCCTCATCACGACGCGCAGGTCGCCTACGGGGGTCAAATCGAAAGACTTGCACCTGGCGAGCCGAACATGTCCTCGGATACTCCCGGCACTAAAAGTTATACGCCATGTTACAGATGTTACAGACATGAACATTGGTATTTGGAATCTTCTTTAAAAATAAACATCGGGCGAGTTGGCCGTGTGGTTAGGAGCGCGTAGCTGTGAACTTGCATCCGGGAGATAGTGGGTTCGAACCCCACTGTCCGCAGCCCTGAAGATGGTTTTCCGTGGTTTCCCATTTTCACACCAGGCAAATGCTGAGGTTGTACCTTAATTAAGGCCACGGCCGCTTTCTTCCCATTCCCAGGCCATTTCTATCCCATCGACACCATAAGACCTATCTGTGTCGGTGCGACGTAAAACAAATAGAAGAAATAAGAATAATAAAAATAAAGAAACATGTATTTTTTGTTTACGGAAAATCCACTTAAGGGGGATGAATTTTTAAAATGTATCTACATGCTACAGGCGTGAAAATTGGTAGTTGGAATCTCCTTTAAAAATAAACACGTATTTCAACGTTTTCCGAAAATCCACCGAATGGAGCTAAAAAGAAGTGAAAAACTTCTACAATGTTTAATGACGATACCGATACGTATATCTCTAAAACCGAAGATGTTATTCTGTGGGTATTTCTTTCATACTGTATCTTCCGTCCTGAACTCATTCTTAAAGGAGGCCTTCTATAGTATCATTTTGTGTTTTCATACCTTACAAAAATAGTAGGGTGCATTTTATTTAGATCCCCGAACATCGATGAGTAAGACCCACCTCTTGCCAATCACGTGACCTGCTAGCGTTTGTAAGATTGTACGGAAGGGGTCCGTGGGGGAAGGTAGGGGTGGGAGAGTGTAGTGTTTGTTGCCTGACATGCGCATGAACTATGGAACTGACACCAACAGCACTTCGTTTCACTTCGTGTTCATTGCTCTGAGCTATCTGTCTTTGTTCGTACAATAGCGGAGTTGCAACACGGAATACGTAGAATTAAACGGTGTCATAAACACATTATTTTAAATTAATAAAATAAGTGTTTTACGTTTGTATATTTACTTATACACTTCAAGGGATATTTCTCTAGGGCGTTGGATCGTCCGGTGGGGACTGTGGCCTTGAGACACGACATCACAAGCGCAAGTTCATAACTTTCTGGTTTAGCGTTCGTTGTTTTCTGTACGCATTGTAAATCAGAATACAGTTGTGTATTCAACTGATAACATTTCAGGCTTCCAATACATTTAGTATGGCCGTTGAATATTTGAATATAAATGGCTGCATGATGCCCCATTCTATCGTTCCAATTATTGGTGACGGAGCTTGCCTGTTTAGGGCAATATCCTTTATTTTGTATGACACTCAAGTCATGGCCCGAGAGGTTCGTGACGAGATAGTGGCTCACGTGGTGAGTCACTGGGAAGATTTTTGTATAATGTCACATGATAGAGATGGAAATAATTACAGCTGTTCTGCCGACTACTTCACTGATATGTCGCAGTTTCATACTTATGGAGGTTTATGCGAGTTAGTGGCTGCCGCACAAATATATTTCACAATGTTCGAGGTCTATCTCAATGGAGAGCTGTATGAGAAATTTGGTGTAGAAGGGAACCCCGTGAAGAGACTGCGTTTTACTTCTATGCAAGACCTGTCTCATGGACATTTTGATGTGTATGTGCCTCATGACGATGGGTCGACTACATCTATTTCTGTACGTGGCAGCTCTAATAGCATGCTCACCTTTAAAGAATATACTAGAAAACGTCGTGTTAGATTTACCGACGCCATTAGGAAAAAACAGCTCTTACAATCTTCTACTAAATATCAACAAAAAAACCGAGAAATTCACAGAACAGCTGCAGCTAATTACCAGCAGAATCATCCGGAGATTCACAGAACAGCTGCAGCTAATTACCAGCAGAATCATCCGGAGGTTCACAGAACAGCTGCAGCTAATTACGAGCAGAATCATCCCGGAGGTTCACAGAACAGCTGCAGCTAATTACCAGCAGAATCATCCGGAGGTTCACAGAGCGGCTGCAGCTAATTACCAGCAGAATCATCCGGAGGTTCACAGAGCAGCAGCAGCTAATTACCAGCAGAATCATCCCGAGGTTCACAGAGCAGCTGCAGCTAATTACCAGCAAAAACATCCGGAGGTTCACAGAGCAGTTGTTCGTAGACATGCGCAGAATAATCCAGGACGACGATTGGAAAGGCGATCTCTTCCATGGAAGACGAAAGCTTTTTCTGGGATGAAATATGACTCCGAGATAGCTTATGAAACGGATACAGCCGTATCCCTGGGCACTATGAGTCATAAATGCGTATACTGTAACGCCCTTAAGTTTAAAGAAGAGTCGCCTGGTATGTGCTGTAGCGCTGGTAAAGTACAGCTTCCGGCTTTATTGCCCCTTCCTGAGCCGCTCTATAGTTTGATCATGGGTATGCATCCTGAGCACATACATTTCATGGACCGCATTAGAATATACAATGGCTGCTTTCAAATGACTTCTTTTGGAGCAAAAAAAGTTATGGAAGATGGGTTTATGCCAACTTTCAAAGTGCAAGGTCAAGTGTATCACTTAATTGGTAGTCTGCAACCTCTGCCTGAAAAAGACCCTCAGTTCCTACAGATTTATTTTGTTGGAGAGGATGAGAGGGAGGCGCGCTTAAGGTGCACCAACTTCCCCGATGTAAAGCAAGGCCTGGTAAAACAATTGCAGGCGATGTTTCACCATAATAACCCATACATAAAGGACTTAAAAACTACTCTCGAGAAAGTACCTCAAAATTTTAAAGACTTTGAAGTTGTAATACACGCTGATAGAAAACCAGCCAATGCTCATAGAGGACAATTTAATGTACCGACAGCAAGCGAAGTAGCACTGGTCATAGTTGGACAACAGTTTGAAAAACGAGATATTTTATTACAAAGTCATGGTAACAAATTGCAACGCATCAGTGAAGTGCACCGTTCGTATGATGCGTTGCAGTATCCACTACTTTTCCCTCGTGGTGAAGATGGTTACTCTATTGACATCCCTCAGGTTGACCCGCAAACGAAATTACCCCTTCGAAAAACAGTTTCTGCGTTAAACTTTTATTCTTACCGTATAATGATCAGACATATGGAAACCAACCATTTATTGTACTGCCGATCTCTTTTTAATCAATACTTAGTTGATATGTACGCGAAAATTGAGACAGAGCGACTAAATTTCATTCGAAGCAACCAGGAGCAAATCAGAGTTGATAATTACATACACCTTAGAGATGCTATAGGTAGACAAGATACCGACGTCGCTCAGCTTGGTCAGATGATAGTACTTCCGTCATCTTTCACTGGGTCACCACGGTATATGCATGAAAAGACTCAGGACGCCATGACATACGTTCGCCATTACGGTCGTCCTGATCTATTCATTACATTTACATGTAATCCTCGATGGAAAGAAATTGCAAGTGAATTACTATCTGGACAACAGCCTCACGACCGTCATGATATCACAGCTAGGGTATTTCACTTAAAAGTTAAGGTGTTTTTGGCATTGCTAACAAAGGGGAATTTGTTTGGGGAAGTGCGTTGTTTTATATATTCCGTTGAATGGCAAAAACGGGGTCTGCCTCATATACACATTTTGTTGTGGCTACAACAACGCATTTCTCCAGATAAATTAGACAGTGTTATTTGTGCAGAGATACCAGACCCTGCAGAAGATCCTCTCCTTCATGAAATTATCAAGGCGAATATGATCCACGGGCCTTGTGGTCATTTAAATACCAGATCACCCTGTATGAAAGCAGGTAGCTGCAGCAAGAAGTTTCCTCGACCTCTCATCCAAGAAACTCAAACGGCAGAAGACGGATACCCACAATATCGACGAAGGGCTCCAGGAGATGGTGGTTTCACTGTTGAAATTAATGGTATGACCCTTGATAACCGATGGGTAGTGCCATATAACCCTGTTCTTTCACGTACTTTCGGTGCTCATATTAATGTGGAATACTGTAACTCCGTGAAATCCATCAAATACATATGTAAATATGTTAATAAAGGGAGTGATCAGGCAACATTTAGTCTTGAAAATGAAAAGGATGAAGTTAAATTCTATGAGAATGGTCGATATATAAGCAGCTCCGAGGCTGTATGGAGAATTCTGGCTTTTCCCATTCATGAAAGGTTCCCGACTGTCTTCCATCTCGCTGTGCATTTAGAAAATGGACAGCGTGTCTATTTTAATCCAAATGACTCCAATAACTACACTTTTAGCATTTTTTGACTTATGCAAAACAGATGATTTTGCAAAAACACTTCTTTATGTTGAAGTTCCCTCTTATTGTATATGGAAAAATAATAGATTTGAGAGAAGAAAACGTGGAAATGACGTCAATGGCTGGCCGGGAATAAAGAAAGATCGGGCTTTAGGCAGGGTGTATACTATCCACCCTAATAATACAGAGTGTTATTATCTTCGCCTTTTACTTCATGAAGTCCGAGGCCCCACATCTTTCTTGGATTTGAAGACTGTTAATGGCACGATTCAACCTACATATCAGTCAGCATGTAAGGCTCGAGGCTTACTAGAAGACGAAAGACACTGGGATGCAACTATGGAAGAAGCTGCGCTTTGTCGTCTTCCATTTAGATTACGTGAACTTTTTGCAGTAATGTTGATATTTTGTCAGATGTCAGATGCTTTAAATCTTTGGGAGAAATACAAGGATAGCCTTTCTGAAGACATACGGCATCGAATGGAGTCAGAATTAAAACATGGAGATATTCACCTAATTTTAAGTGAAGCATACAATAAATGCTTGGTTTGTCTTGAAGATACAGTGCTATATTTGGGAGGTCAGTGCCTACAACAGTATGGTTTACCTCAGCCATCAAGATGTGAAGCAGTCTTACAAAACACAGACTACCTCCGGGAGATCAGCTACGATGCAAATATTTTAGCACAGTTTGTAAGTGCTAACGAAAATTCGTTAAACGATGAACAGTCCTATGTTTATGACCAAATTTTAGAAAGCATCGAAAGAGATATAGGTCAGACATTTTTCTTAGACGCTCCAGGGGGCACTGGTAAGACATTTGTCATAAATCTTTTATTGGCAAGAATACGAAAAGATCGTGGGATAGCCTTGGCTGTTGCTTCTTCAGGCATTGCTGCTACGCTGCTGGAAGGAGGTAAAACAGCTCACTCTGCTTTCAAACTGCCCTTGAACATGATGCGAGTAGAGACACCTATGTGTAATATTTCCAAACAGAGTAACATGGCGCAAGTTTTGAGAGAGTGTAAGCTAATAATTTGGGATGAATGCACAATGGCACACAAGGGCGGATTCGAGGCTCTCAGTAGAACCTTACAAGATATAAGAGAAAACAATAGCTTGATGGGAGGGGTTACCGTGCTCTTAGCTGGAGATTTTCGCCAAACATTACCCGTCATACCTAGGGGTACACGGGCAGATGAAGTCAAATCGTGCCTAAAGGCTTCATATTTGTGGCAACATATCAGGAAACTTACACTTCATAGAAATATGAGGGTCCATTTAAGAGGTGATATATCTGCTGGGCTTTTCGCTGAGATGTTACTGAAAATAGGCGATGGAAATTACCCTTCAGTCGAAGGTAAAGTCACCATCCCCTCAGATTTGGGTACAGTGGTTAGCTCCCTTCCAGAGCTAATTTCTAGAGTATATCCTGATATAAGTAACATCAAGGAGAAGCCCATAGAATGGTTGTACGAGCGTGCCATCTTAACTCCGAAGAACGATAAAGCAGCCGCAATTAATGACTTCCTATTAAAGGTCATCAAAGAACAAGACGTTGAATACAGGTCTTTTGACTCAGTGATCCAAACGGACGACGCCATCCATTACCCCGTAGAATTTCTTAATACTCTTAATCCTTCTGCTCTTCCATCACATAAACTCATTCTTAAAATCGGAGCACCTGTAATGTTACTAAGAAATCTTAATCCGCCTAAATTGTGCAATGGAACTAGGCTACAAGTAAAAGCATTGCATAAAAACATTGTAGAAGCCACAATAATCACTGGGTCTGCTCGGGGGGAGGCAGTTTTCATCCCAAGAATACCGTTAATCGCAACGGAATATCCGTTCGAGTTTAAAAGAATATAGTTCCCTCTCAAGGTGTGCTTTGCCCATGACTATTAATAAATCTCAAGGGCAGTCACTGAGATTGGCCGGCATCGACTTGAGAGAGGACTGTTTCTCACATGGACAGTTGTATGTCGCATGTTCCAGAGTTAGCTCTGCCAGTAGCCTGGTCATATTAGCCCCAAAAGGTAACACGACAAACGTGGTTTACAAGGAGGTACTGGGGTAGATGAAACTCAATTTTTCGGTGGGTTTTTACACTTCGGGAATTTTCAGATAATGTCTTAGTGCAGTGCCGAGGAACGATTACTTTTATCAAATGACTAAATCCACTGATTGTCAATCAACGCCCAGGCAAAATACAAGTAAATATTCCTCTGAAACCGCTTGACGTACGAGGCTGCAATTTCACACGATGGTTGCTCCTATATGTCTTAGACTTCAAGTAAGAGGTGGTTTTAAAACAATACAAACCTGAGGGGTTTTCACTGGCGGAGGTGGGGTGAGGTTTGATGACAAAAATATTCATTTCTCTGAAACCACTTGACTTACGAAGTAAACATTTTAAATTATATCGTAGGTATTAAGTAACAAGAGGTTTGAAAAAATAACCCCTCAGGGAGTTAAATGGGGCTTAATATCCTCAACACTATATTCATTCCTCCAGAAACGTTTAATGTACGAAGATAAAATTGGAAGTGGCGGAATATATTTTCAATCCCAGGTGTGAAATAGGAGATATTTGAAAACATTCCACCCCTAAGGGGTAAACGAAATTGTTAATTTCTCTAAAAAGTTTGACCTACAATGTTGTAATTTTACACGAAGGTTGTTTTTATGTTCTAAGTGTCAATTATCGTATACTTCAAAACATTTCTCCCCTAAGTAGTTTAGATAGGGACTTACTCTAAAATGGCACAATATTCATTCTTCCAAAACTGTTTCACGTACGATGCTAGTTGAATATGGAGGTTGGTCTTCTATGTGCTAGATGTTATCTAAGAAAACATTCTACACCTCTAATAGTGTTCGACGTACAAATCACAATTGCGCAGGTTGATCACTTCGGCGTCCTAGATTTCAACTGACATAGGGTTTTAATCATTCCTATTCTATGGTATTAATATTAGT
This sequence comes from Anabrus simplex, assembly GCF_040414725.1. Classification (NCBI taxonomy): domain Eukaryota; kingdom Metazoa; phylum Arthropoda; class Insecta; order Orthoptera; family Tettigoniidae; genus Anabrus; species Anabrus simplex. The sequence continues at coordinate 379,280,962 of NC_090268.1, read as the reverse complement.
TTTACATCCGAAATTAAATAATCATTCTTCCAAAACCGTTTGATGTACAAACTGAGGATATATTTTATGAGCCCAACCGACAGCCAACTACCGAAAATGTTAAACATTCAATTATAAATTTCAGTAAAATACCGTAGCGAAGCACGGGTATCTTGCTAGTAAGTATATATTTGTGAATCTGTATTATGCAATAATATACACTATATATAATATACTGAAAATACACTTAAATTACCAAACACATTTTTTTTCTTTTTCTTAAATTAGATCAAAATCTGGTTTCATTTCTAAATAAATTCACGCCAGGCATTTCTTGTCGCATTCCGATCTTTATAAATGCAATAGCGGCGATTAGGGGGGCGAGGGGGTGCGGTCGCCCTCGCCCCAATTTGTGGAGAAAACAATACATTATTATTCCGTTTTAGGTGGCTGAAAATAGGACTTATTTTAATTATTTAAAAAAGCAGTTTGTACATGCCCTGTTGTCTTATCAGATAAATCTTTCTTTTATTTTCTTTAACTATCAATAACATTATTAGCGGGAATGCGCACAAAATGTAGTTTGTCGCGGCTAACCGATTTGTATAGCGCCATACCAAGTAGTGGAGACTTTGCATATCCTGTGTGGAAGGGTGGCAGGGGTATATTTTATTGCCAAGTGTGCCCTACTGGACCTTGAAGTTCCGGCCAGGCAAAAGCCGGTCTCGAACCCAGAGTACAGTAGTGAAAGAACTCTCACAGACGTGAGCTGTTGCACATAGTCTTACCTGAACATATTCCTCTTCACTCAGCCGGATAAGCGTTCTTCTCAGGGATAACATGGGATAACGGAGCAACAAAAGATAAACACGAGGATATGTGACTAATCAGGTAAGAATCGGCTAAATTAAAATAAAAATAAAATATCTAACAGAAAACATCGCTGCATTCAAAGTTTAACAAATATGGATTTATTACATAAAATGGAATTATATACAAATGAAAGAGCTTTTCATTATGATAGGGTAAAATAACGCTGAGCCGATGACAACCAGTTCACTGCCTTCACGAAAACAGCTGTTCTGTAACAAGCATGTTACCATAGTGTAAGTAACGAACTCAAGAAAAACGGATATCTGCTGAAATACACATTATTGAATGACTCCCATAAAATTTACTATGCCTCGAACCGTCGAACCCCGGTGCAAACCAATATCACCACAAAAGGTACAATGACCTGACTCAGTCACGAACTCTAGTCCCATGACGAGTAAGGCGTATAAGATACATATGCAAACAAAATAAAAAGGACACAATCAACATATACACGGGTGTCAGTATCAAACGGGCCAGTGTTAAAAATTTACGTAGAACAAATAGGACATAAATAAGATCTCTTCCTGCTTTCAAAACATCAAGGTCCTCCTCCCCTTCGCACACTTGACAAGCTGCAGACGACAAAAACCAATTCTCAAGCCTGTGACGTCAAGCTCAACGACCTTCACCCTCCACCACTTCACTAGCGACAGTCCCCCTAATTTATGAGCTCATCTGGGCGGCAGGCTAAAAACCTCGCCTTTCAAAGGAAACACCTCACGTAATCTGCTGCTAAAAGCCCTCTTTTAAATACACCTGGGCTATCTGCCCTCGTCTCAATATCACCAGCAGTATCGCAAATCTTACTTCCGCCTCTCATGGGCTCAACCTTGGTGCTACAAAAACACTAATCATTAAGCGATAGTCACATGGCCATACTAGGCATCTCCAAATACATCCAATATACTCTCAATTGTGCTGGGCTCTCTCGTATCAATCGCAAATCTTACTTCTGCCTCTCATGGGCTCATATCTCTCAAATATTCGAACTCGCTCGCTCTATCAGTGAAGCTGGGTGGATTACGGGTTCCATGCTGGTCTCAACTATACGAATCTACGTCTGCAGAAACAAATGCCTAAATGCGATATAATAAAAAGTGCCTGTCTGTTAGACTAACCTCCTATGACCAAAGGAGTTCGATCAGACCCATAAAAATCACACGTACGTTAAAATAATACACACGAAATGAAATATAAACACGCTAACAAGGAATCTACAAAAATCATCTACCTTAATGTACGGGGTTCGAGCTTGAGGCCTAGCTCTTAATTACAAGGAAAATTTTCCTACCATAACTAATCTGTTGACTGACGGCCCCCATATTCCTATCTAAATTTAAATGACATGCTTGAAACAGAATTGGAAAGCTCTGACCTTATGTTATCGATGACATAACGGAGCGGCCCTCCCTGTGGACCACTGAATTTACCACATCATGATAGACTGTGGCGCTGGCATCAGATACTGTTGACCACTTGGAGACATTCTTTCTTGTGTGGCGCCTTCGTACAGCTCCCTCTGTAGTTGGAAGGTGTCCCCTTCGACGTCGCGCTGATCAGGTGCTCCCAACGTTCCTGGATCGATGCCCGTTGTCGTGTTGGCTTCAGCCCCTGGTTGTGGCTTCCTTGCAGTGATGATGTCAAACACTCGTTCTGACTTGATGCTGGGGTAACTGAAAATAAATTCATATATTACAGACTGTCCAAACTCGATGCCTGTTTTCCCTACTATCGCGTCTCACACGTCACATTGACCAAGTCTCGTTCAGAGTTTTAAACCTGGTACACAGTTTCTTCACTACTTTAGGTCACTGTTATTTCATCCCTTCACTCGGACAACATGTCGTTTCTGAATTCCTATCCTGAGCCAATCTTAATTCTAGCAGTTCGTCAGTCATAACTTGACCTCACAGAAATATGAAGCTACTAGTTCCTTAGTCTCTTATAAGCCATACCTCATCTCCCCATAGCATATTCTCACAGGTAAAATCTTAAATTCAGCTGAATATTCAAGTTGATTACTTACTTCCTCGCAGATATAGCAGTACTAGTAGTCTGTGCAGCTCGAAGACAAAGCGTTGTTCTCAGTACCAACACGCAGTATGACGACTCGTTCAAGCGGCCTTCTGGTCCAAGAATGAGACTGATATGCCAGGCGGCCTTATTTTATAATCCCGTATAGCGTCATCACGCCGCTTGATCGCGTGCAATCTGCGCGCGCCCGCGAAGTTTTTCCCGCATAAAGTACATCATGAGCTCTAATTAACGAATGCATTTATGAATGCAGCCCTAATGCATATCAAACTAAAGCAGAAATTATACAGGTTGCAATTCTTGTCTCAAATCCAATGCAACTCTTCCGTACCCAAGGATATTAATTCTTTCTTCCCTCCTACTATAAGTTTTGCCGGGATCTGGGAAGCGTCCCCAATCTTCATCAAGAGGCTTGGCTTGGGACATAACTCCTTTTAATGAGTTTCTGGAGATTTCTCATAACGACGCTCTCGCTCACTTGACACAAGAACGCTTCTTCTGGACTCCTTTATGACATATACTGTAAGACACTGGCTTCGTGGGTGGCCTCGTGTGTTTCCAATATCCAATACTAAAATTAATACAATTGTCCCATGAACAGTATGGTTCATAGCCCCCCGTGAACGACAAAATAATATTTTGTCAAGAATTTTATTTTCCTAAATGTTGAAATCATCTTCTCCTTGCAATCATATATGCTGTCAATCTTCAAAACTTCATGGCACGGGACTCTCTTCAGCTACAGACATGATAGCCTCCCTATCCTTCCTAACTTGGTAATAGGCGTCCAGCAGAGCTAGAAATCTCCGGTGGTTACTCTCGCAGTCTTGACATGCCGTTTCTTCTCGCTGCTCAGATAGCTGTTTATGGTTTCCTGGAGAAATCATATTTACTTCTTCTTCTTCTTCACCACTGGGTACCTCTGGTTGTTCTTCTTCGCCGTCATGTTCATCTTCTTCCGGAATGACAACCTCCTCTCCTGCAATATCTTCGGTGTCTTCCTCCCCAAGTTCTTCTTCCTCTCCTTCGCCTCCTTCTTCTTCTTCTTCTTCTTCTTCTTCCTGATTGTCTAATTGGTATTGGCCTGGTCGGAAAAAGGGCTTAAGATTTGCTGAGTTAAAGACCTTAGTCACTGTAGCGTCCAAGCTTTGTACCTTGTATGAGTTATTTTCATAACTATGAATTATTCTATACGGTCCAGTGTATAGCTCAGCGAACTTATGGTAGTATCTCTCCGTAGGGTTATAGACAGTGGGTGTCTTAACTAACACATATCTCTTGAGCTAGTAGAGAATCCCTGCTAATTTCATCTTAAATTCTCTTCATTCTTCATAATATTCACTTAATATAATTCACAAAATAAATTTATATCTACTGGTTATCATAAGTTTTCTATTTACTATACTATTTATATACAGTGGTATACATCTATATGGCTCTCCTACTAGTCAAGCTTACAGAAGTTCCCTGTATTACGGCCGTTCCGCAACTTTCCTTACACCCTGTCTCATTCAGGCTGCCTTCTAGCCTGCGGAGGTTCACGCCACTTCGGGTTTGTTTACTTCTGTATTTAGAGAGGTTCCCTCTCTCTGTTCCGCTCTTTATTTTGTGGAGTAAGAGATATTCCTTTCTCGCGGTTTTCCAGTCAATTTTCTTCCGCCTTATTTCACGACACGCGGAAAGCCACCTCTTCACAACAGCACGTTTTCTCCTCAACTGTTCCACGTAGCTTCTTGGTTTAAGCATTCGTCCCTCTTTCATATCTTCTCTTCGCCGCTTCTTCTTTCTTCTGCTGATCCCGGTCTTCCACCTACGGCGTATTCTTACTTGTCTTGCGAACCAACCAAACTGGTATCGGTATTTTTGGTTCTCCTTGCGTCTCTTGTATGACCTACTTCTCTTTCCTTTACTTTGCTTCGAATGCTGGTTACACCATTGATCGTCCCCTTCGTTTCCGGCTGCTATCTCTTCAAGATTCTTTCCAACCGTTTCCTTCCGACTATTTTGTGCGTCCCCGGTCGGGTCTCCAATTTCTATTTGTACAGAAATCCCATTAACGTTGTTTGCGATTTTCCTTTCTATATCATCTGCCTCGACCTTGGATACTGTGACACATTCCTGACTCTCTTCTTCCACCGCAGAATTTACGAGGTCTTTGCCCTCAGACGTCGTCTCGTAGCACTTGAGCTCGTCCCCTCCTGACAGGACTCTGGCTATGTTGCCGGATCTCTGCACCCTGAGATTCTTTAGCTGTTTTTCTTCTCCTTCCTGTAGCCAAACCAAAGTTGCCGTTTCCTCAGCTTCCTTGCTTTGGTCTGTCTCCACTTCCGTGCTTGCCGTGTCGTTCACTACTTCTCCTGAGGCTACTATAATCCTTTCGTTTCCTGGTGTGTCTTCCTTTTCTGCTTCTGCCTCCTGAACCATTGGACTGTTTGTAGCTGATTGCTCCATTCGCGCCACATCGATATCTGGCGGTTCAACCGGTGAATCCGACTGCTGCACTTCTTCTTTCTGCTCTCCTTTTTCTAGCCTCTCTTGCGTATAATCTATGCGATCTATTGATGCTACCAGGTCTTCTTTAACGGTTCTCGGTTCAGTCTGAGTCTCCTTGTCCTTTTCTTCTATAAGCTGTTTTATTCCTCCGATACTGCCCTTTACTTCACAAATCTGTTCATCTACTGTCCACATGTCTATTCAACTCCTCTGTAGTGGTACCACATTGTCTATTATCGGTCTCTATCTTCGTTTCTAACTTGGCTACGGTTCGCCTAGTAGCTTCCTTTCTAGAGGCCAATTGCTCCAAACGCATGCTAGGATGTTCCTTAAACTCAGTTATTTGGCTCGTTATCCGTGTCTCTGTGAGTCTTAATCGTTCGGTCGAGTGTTCTTGGAACCCCGCGAATTGTTCTGTGAGTTGCTCGGTTAAGCGTTCTTTAAGTTCTTTCACTCGTCCCGAGTTCCTAACCTCCGGTTCTCTAAATTTTGTACTGACTTGGTCGTTCAAACGCTCACCAAGCGCCACAAACTGTACCTCGCTTTTGGTACACTGTCTAGTGAATGGCTCACTATTCCTAGTCTTTTGTTCGTTCCTAGCTCGTACCTCCTTTATAATTTCGTTGAGCTGATCGCTCAGGCGCCACAGCCCCTCAACTATGTCTACCGACATTCAACTCACTCGTCATAAGGTCCGGCGGAAAAACCGCTCCGTATGTCATCGATTAAATTTCAACTACTATAAATTTCCTACAATTTCTAATTTATCACAAATGTTCCTAACTGCTAAACTCTCGAACTTTCAAAGCCTAAGTAGGCTACCTCACTATAACATCATGTCATTCAAACACAGGGTAACCGTCAGTACAACACTATGATACAAAATATATACAACACAAACACAAAATTCTCCAACAAAATGTCATAAAAACAGAAAAAACTACAACATGCAAAAATCAAAGCTATATGATTATACGCCGGTAAAACACAACACCCTGCAGGTCAAATCCCCGCACGAATATCATCCATCACTCCACGGTGACCACAAAATCAGCACAGCCTCGCTAATCAACATCCACTGCAATATCCATATTCTAATGGTAAGACCAAGGACATAACATCACACAATACCTCTCTGAACTGGCAGTCATTCAACCTCACAAGTTTTAACAACATACTCCTAATATATCACAAAGCTAACAGTACAGATCAAAGACCAAACTTGGTATACCTGCACAACACATAATTGAATGCAGCTGTCATAACATATGCCTGAAATCAAGCCTTACACGACCTTTATTTACCGAAATATCAGGTCCTGCTTTTATAGACACAAGCTATGACCTATAGCCCTATTCTATGGGGAAAATCAGAAAAATACACCTTGGCTGTGTGAGCTCGTTTACACAAATATCAAGCATCACCTGGCGGCATAATAAAACAAGCTGTACGACCCTCATTACTGCAATATCGGGTCCTCAGTTAGCCACACCAAGTTCACAATGTAGACAATGGCGCTATGGTCCCTTTTACTGAAATACCGGGCCATTCGTTGCTCGTGGTCATTAATACTATGGCGCTATGGTTAGCCCTCATTTACGGACATATCGAGCCACACCGTTGCTTAGGCGATAAAAGTACTATGTCGCTATGGTTAGCCCTTTATGAAAATTCGGCCAACACGTTGCTCGGCGCCATAAATACTATGGCGCTATGGCATAATGGCATAATGAGCCCCTTTTTACAAAGTTATCGAGCTCCACGAGGATTGGGCGCCATAAATACTATGTGCCCTACTGGACCCTGAAGTTCCGGCCAGGCAAAGCCGGTCTCGAACCCAGAGTACAGTAGTGAAAGAACTCTCACAGACGTGAGCTGTTGCACATAGTCTTACCTGAACATATTCCTCTTCACTCAGCCGGATAAGCGTTCTTCTCAGGGATAACATGGGATAACGGAGCAACAAAAGATAAACACGAGGATATGTGACTAATCAGGTAAGAATCGGCTAAATTAAAATAAAAATAAAATATCTAACAGAAAACATCGCTGCATTCAAAGTTTAACAAATATGGATTTATTACATAAAATGGAATTATATACAAATGAAAGAGCTTTTCATTATGATAGGGTAAAATAACGCTGAGCCGATGACAACCAGTTCACTGCCTTCACGAAAACAGCTGTTCTGTAACAAGCATGTTACCATAGTGTAAGTAACGAACTCAAGAAAAACGGATATCTGCTGAAATACACATTATTGAATGACTCCCATAAAATTTACTATGCCTCGAACCGTCGAACCCCGGTGCAAACCAATATCACCACAAAAGGTACAATGACCTGACTCGGTCACGAACCCTAGTCCCATGACGAGTAAGGCGTATAAGATACATATGCAAACAAAATAAAAAGGACACAATCAACATATACACGGGTGTCAGTATCAAACGGGCCAGTGTTAAAAATTTACGTAGAACAAATAGGACATAAATAAGATCTCTTCCTGCTTTCAAAACATCAAGGTCCTCCTCCCCTTCGCACACTTGACAAGCTGCAGACGACAAAAACCAATTCTCAAGCCTGTGACGTCAAGCTCAACGACCTTCACCCTCCACCACTTCACTAGCGACAGTCCCCCTAATTTATGAGCTCATCTGGGCGGCAGGCTAAAAACCTCGCCTTTCAAAGGAAACACCTCACGTAATCTGCTGCTAAAAGCCCTCTTTTAAATACACCTGGGCTATCTGCCCTCGTCTCAATATCACCAGCAGTATCGCAAATCTTACTTCCGCCTCTCATGGGCTCAACCTTGGTGCTACAAAAACACTAATCATTAAGCGATAGTCACATGGCCATACTAGGCATCTCCAAATACATCCAATATACTCTCAATTGTGCTGGGATCTCTCATATCAATCGCAAATCTTACTTCTGCCTCTCATGGGCTCATATCTCTCAAATATTCGAACTCGCTCGCTCTATCAGTGAAGCTGGGTGGATTACGGGTTCCATGCTGGTCTCAACTATACGAATCTACGTCTGCAGAAACAAATGCCTAAATGCGATATAATAAAAAGTGCCTGTCTGTTAGACTAACCTCCTATGACCAAAGGAGTTCGATCAGACCCATAAAAATCACACGTACGTTAAAATAATACACACGAAACGAAATATAAACACGCTAACAAGGAATCTACAAAAATCATCTACCTTAATGTACGGGGTTGGAGCTTGAGGCCTAGCTCTTAATTACAAGGAAAATTTTCCTACCATAACTAATCTGTTGACTGACGGCCCCCATATTCCTATCTAAATTTAAATGACATGCTTGAA